>NC_090440.1:1240218758-1240521788 GCF_031143425.1 Pleurodeles waltl | reverse complement strand
GTCAACTCTAGCTGGCTTGCCTCAACTGCAACCCGGCCTGACCTGCAGGTTTATTCCGGTAAAGAAAATCTTCAAAAAAGAGACTAAGGGTCATTTTGACCTCGGCGGTCTTTCGCCAAGACCGCCAGTGGTGGCGGTTGTCCGCTCTGCGTATTATGACTGCTGGCAGCCTTCTGTCCTTTTTTGGACGGAGAGCCGCCAGCAGCAATACTGGCGGGTGGCGGGGAAGTGGAGGTTGCTCCACCTCCACCGCCACGTCAACAGAACACCGCCCACCGAATCACGTCCTGTGATTCGGCGTTGCGGTGTTCTGTTGACGGTGTGGTGGCGGTGGAGCAGCCCGCTTGGATCCCGTCCCCTCCCGGAGGATCAACGGACCAGGTAAGTTGATCGTCCGTTAGGGGAGGGGGTGTGTATGTAGAGGGGGTGTGTGAGTGTGTGTATGCGGGGGTGTTGTGTGTTTGGAAATTAGTGTGTGTATGTCTGTATGGATGTCTGTATGGATGTGTGCGTGTATGTCTGAATGTGGGTGTGTGCGTATGACTGTGTGTGTGGCTGTTGGCATGTATGGTGATGTGTGAGCGGGTATGTGTGTTGATGGTGCCTGCGTGAGTGTCGGGTGTGTATGTGTAAGGTAATGTTGGGGGTCGGGTTGGGGAAGGGGGTCCTGCCACCTTTGGGGGCGGCAGGGGGGGTGGGGGAGAACCCTATCAGTGCCAGGGAAGGAATTCCCTGGCACTGATAGTGCTTACCGCCATGGATTTCATGGAGGTTTCAAACCCCATGAAATCCATGGCGGTTAGCCGGGTCATGATACCGCCGGTGGTATTGTGACGGCCGCCGGGCTGGAGACCCAAGTCTCCAGCCCAGCGGTCGGAACGGAGAAGTGCGGATGACCATGTGGTAACCGCCATGGTCATAATTTCAAAATTGTTACCGGCAGCCTGTTGGCGGTAAGACCGCCGCTTCTCCACCGACCGCCAGGGTCGTAATGACTCCCTAAGTCTGAATATAGTAAGTAGACCGGGACCTCCCAGGCAGCGTATCCGGGGAGGGCTCCAAGGATGTCGGATCAAGATTCAGGTTTGCCCTGGTCGAAGGATTTTCACCTCGAAAAAAACGGCTAAGTCCGAAGGTAAAAATCTCCACCGAGTGTTCCCGCGACGCATATCCGAGGAAGAGTTCCAGGAGGTCAGATTGGACTGGCAGGTTCGTACCGCTAAAGAGAATCTCCAGAAAAATTACCAAGGGCCAGATGTAGCAAAGTTTTGCGAGTCGCAAATGGCCCGAATTGCTATTTGCGACCTTGCA
Organism: Pleurodeles waltl; assembly: GCF_031143425.1. Taxonomy (NCBI): domain Eukaryota; kingdom Metazoa; phylum Chordata; class Amphibia; order Caudata; family Salamandridae; genus Pleurodeles; species Pleurodeles waltl. The sequence continues at coordinate 1,240,520,477 of NC_090440.1, read as the reverse complement.
AAATCCGAAATGGGATGCAAAAATCACATTTCCGAAATGCAAATAGCGATGCGACACAGCACCGACTCGCAAAAATTGCGACCTGATTTTGCGACCCGCGAATAGGGAGTCGCCAATTGCGAGTCTCAAACCATATGCAAAAGCCAGTCGCAAATTGCGATTAGTCACAAAAAGCCTGTTTTGCACATCCAGATTACCACTGATTCAGAGCAGGTGGTAACCAGAATCAAAGTATAAAAGGAGAACCAGAAGGGTTGGATGACTCAAAATGGCTGAACTGTACGTGATAGCATGGAGGAGGAGAGTCCAGGCCGCCCAGCAGAAGAGGAAGAGGCAGAGACAGGAGAGGATATACAGAACCAGGAAGACACTATTTCAACAAACTGAGGAGGAGATATATGACAAATATAGACTGAGCAGTGCTGTAATCTTAGAATTAATTGAACTACTGAATCCTCCGCTTGAACGACAGACAATGCGCGGCTGCGCCATCCCTACACATGTGCAAGTGCTATGCTCACTGCAGCTCTTGGCCTCAGGTAGCTATCAGGGGGTGATTGGTGTGGCAGGTGGGGTATCCCAAAGTGCACTCTCACGATTCTTCAGATGTTTCCTAGATGCCATACTCACACACATGTCCATATATATATATATATATATATATATATATATATATATATATATATACCTACCTAGGAATGAGGCAGAAATTAACAGCACCAAGTTGGACTTCTACAGAATTGCCAACTTCCCCCACGTAATAGGGTGTGTGGACGGGACACATATACAAATTTGCCCTCCTGCAAATCTGGAATATGTGTTCCGCAATAGGAAATGTACCCACTCACTAAACATCCAGGTTCTATGTGATGCCCATAATGTCATTACTGACATTGTAGCTAAATATCAAGGGAGTACACATGACTCATACATATTTAGGCACAGTCTGGCCAGGATGCCTTGATGAGGTGTGAAGTGGCCTGGCTCAGCACAAAGAGATGTACCTGGGGGAGGAGATGTCTCCTCAGCAGATGGGGAAGCAGGAAGGGGGAGAGCTGCCAAACTGATCTTCAAAGGCGGAGAAGGACATTTGGAGCAACCCAGCAACACCCTCACATCCTGCAAACCCAGACAATTAGGTGCCCTCTTGATTAGATTAGGAGAGGGCAGGAGAGGGGTGAGTTTAGGATTTTTAGCCATACCAGTGGGTGGGCTCAGCCAGATGTACCCTCCAAAAATCACTTTCAGCCATGATGGATTTTTGAGGAATGTTGCTCCCTGGGATTGATTTTTGCCACACTTCCCAGGAAGTGGCAATCACAGGGGGAAGGACCCTGCCTCTGACTGGAGAACCAGGACCCCCCTGTTTTTCACCCAGGAGCAGGAATAAAACTGGCAGACCTGCACCCACACCTCAGATCCCCAACAGAGTCCAACAAGGAAGAACTACAGAAGAAGAAGGACTGCCCTGCTGGACCCCTGGCCTGAACCTGGACCCTGCACTCTGGAGGACTGCACCAGCTGCACACTTGGGCTTTACCACAAGAAGGAATCTGCCTGGCTTCAACTGGTTCAATGAGGGACTCCCTGTTTGCTACAGGTAAAAACTTGTGAACCAGAGTCCCCTGCACCAACCCCTGAAAAAACCAACCAGCTGACCACTGCCCAGTGACCAAAAAGGAGTTTGCGCCAGGTGCATTCTGGGAGTTGTAGTCCTCACACCCAAGGAGCATCTCAGAGCTTCTGGAACCTTGGGGTGAACTGTGGACATCAAAAGGACTTTAAAAGAACATCTGGAAGAAGATCCAGAAGTTTGGAGAACTTTGGAGAACTTTTGGAAAAAAGCTCCATAGAGGGACCGACCCACCGTGTCAACTCTAGCTGGCTTGCCTCAACTGCAACCCGGCCTGACCTGCAGGTTTATCCCGGTAAAGAAAATCTTCAAAAAAGAGACTAAGGGTCATTTTGACCTCGGCGGTCTTTTGCCAAGACCGCCAGTGGTGGCGGTTGTCCGCTCTGCGTATTATGACTGCTGGCAGCCTTCTGTCCTTTTTTGGACGGAGAGCCGCCAGCAGCCATACTGGCGGGCGGCGGGGAAGTGGAGGTTGCTCCACCTCCACCGCCACGTCAACAGAACACCGCCCACCGAATCACGTCCTGTGATTCGGCGTTGCGGTGTTCTGTTGACGGTGTGGTGGCGGTGGAGCAGCCCCCTTGGATCCTGTCCCCTCCCGGAGGATCAACGGACCAGGTAAGTTGATCGTCCGTTAGGGGAGGGGGTGTGTATGTAGAGGGGGTGTGTGAGTGTGTGTATGCGGGGGTGTTGTGTGTTTGGAAATGAGTGTGTGTATGTCTGTATGGATGTCTGTATGGATGTGTGCGTGTATGTCTGAATGTGGGTGTGTGCGTATGACTGTGTGTGTGACTGTTGGCATGTATGGTGATGTGTGTGCGGGTATGTGTGTTGATGGTGCCTGCGTGAGTGTCGGGTGTGTATGTGTAAGGTAATGTTGGGGGTCGGGTTGGGGAAGGGGGTCCTGCCACCTTTGGGGGCGGCAGGGGGGGTGGGGGAGAACCCTATCAGTGCCAGGGAAGGAATTCCCTGGCACTGATAGTGCTTACCGCCATGGATTTCATGGAGGTTTCAAACCCCATGAAATCCATGGCGGTTAGCCGGGTCATGATACCGCCGGTGGTATTGTGACGGCCGCCGGGCTGGAGACCCAAGTCTCCAGCCCAGCGGTCGGAACGGAGAAGTGCGGATGACCATGTGGTAACCGCCATGGTCATAATTTCAAATTGTTACCGGCAGCCTGTTGGCGGTAAGACCGCCGCTTCTCCACCGACCGCCAGGGTCGTAATGACTCCCTAAGTCTGAATATAGTAAGTTGACCGGGACCTCCCAGGCAGCGTATCCGGGGAGGGCTCCAAGGATGTCGGATCAAGATTCAGGTTTGCCCTGGTCGAAGGATTTTCACCTCGAAAAAAACGGCTAAGTCCGAAGGTAAAAATCTCCACCGAGGGCTCCCGCGACGCATATCCGAGGAAGAGTTCCAGGAGGTCAGATTGGACTGGCAGGTTCGTACCGCTAAAGAGAATCTCCAGAAAAATTACCAAGGGCCAGATGTAGCAAAGTTTTGCGAGTCGCAAATGGCCCGAATTGCTATTTGCGACCTTGCAAAATCCGAAATGGGATGCAAAAATCACATTTCCGAAATGCAAATAGCGATGCGACACAGCACCGACTCGCAAAAATTGCGACCTGATTTTGCGACCCGCGAATAGGGAGTCGCCAATTGCGAGTCTCAAACCATATGCAAAAGCCAGTCGCAAATTGCGATTAGTCACAAAAAGCCTGTTTTGCACATCCAGATTACCACTGATTCAGAGCAGGTGGTAACCAGAATCAAAGTATAAAAGGAGAACCAGAAGGGTTGGATGACTCAAAATGGCTGAACTGTACGTGATAGCATGGAGGAGGAGAGTCCAGGCCGCCCAGCAGAGGAGGAAGAGGCAGAGACAGGAGAGGATATACAGAACCAGGAAGACACTATTTCAACAAACTGAGGAGGAGATATATGACAAATATAGACTGAGCAGTGCTGTAATCTTAGAATTAATTGAACTACTGAATCCTCCGCTTGAACGACAGACAATGCGCGGCTGCGCCATCCCTACACATGTGCAAGTGCTATGCTCACTGCAGCTCTTGGCCTCAGGTAGCTATCAGGGGGTGATTGGTGTGGCAGGTGGGGTATCCCAAAGTGCACTCTCACGATTCTTCAGATGTTTCCTAGATGCCATACTCACACACATGTCCATATATATATATATATATATATATATATATATATATGTATATATATATATATATATATATATCTATACCTACCTAGGAATGAGGCAGAAATTAACAGCACCAAGTTGGACTTCTACAGAATTGCCAACTTCCCCCACGTAATAGGGTGTGTGGACGGGACACATATACAAATTTGCCCTCCTGCAAATCTGGAATATGTGTTCCGCAATAGGAAATGTACCCACTCACTAAACATCCAGGTTCTATGTGATGCCCATAATGTCATTACTGACATTGTAGCTAAATATCAAGGGAGTACACATGACTCATACATATTTAGGCACAGTGGAATACACCAACGCCTAGAATGTGGGGAGTTTGGAGACGGATATCTATTAGGTATTGCTGACTACACCCTGAAGTCATACATACAGGTCACTGTTTAACCCATTGATGCCCTGCTAAATTTGCCTTTTTTGTCAAACAGGTGACAGTGCATATGCCCTGAGACCATGGATACTTACCCCGTACCTAACACCTGGCAATCAGAACGAGAGCCGATATAACAGTGCAGATCGGCGGACCAAAACTGTAGTGGAGAGGACCTTTGGCTTGTTAAAGGCAAGATTCAGATGCCTCCACAAAAGTGGAGGAGCACTCCAGTATGCCCCAGAAACAGCATGCAAGATAGTTGCCACCTGTGTCATCCTACACAACATTGCCATCAGACGTGGGCTACATGTCACCCCTGAAGACAGAGACACAGAGGATGAGGAGCAAGAGCTACCACACCGACAGTCTGGGGATAGAAGCATTTCAAATGAGGGCAGACAGAGACGGAACCACATTGCAACCCAATACTTTGGCAGGTACATGGCAACTGTGACCACACTCACTAATGTTAGACACACATTGCCCAGTTGTGTAGTCACACAACAAAACCTTTTTATTTCTAAACTATGAAAAATTTAGAATTGTGCTGTATGCCACAGTCTTGAATTTTCAAAAGTCATTTAAGACACATTAATTGCATGTGCCTTATTAAGAGTACATTTTGGTGGCTCACACCCTCCTCCTACTGCGGCCACCATGGCTCATTCCTGGTGGGTCCCCTGACCCCTGCCGTGCACTGCTACTCTGCATGGGAATCGCTGGCAGACACACTACTGATGGTTGAGCCCTCCTCGCTGTCCTGCGGGGTATCCGCTGTGCCCCTTGCAGCCTGACTGGTCTTCATTAGGTCTACTGCATGGCTGATGCGGCCAAGTCCCCGTGCCACATCCCCTGCGAAATGTCCTAGTTCAACCTGCAGGCTGACAGTATGTCTTGACAGGCATGTGCTGTTAGTAGCAAGGCGTCCAATGGATGCTGCCAGTCTGTCAAACCGGGCGGCAGTGTTGCACTCCCTGGGCCTTGCCTGTGCCCCGTCTGCCACAAGTTCAGTGACCAAATGTTCAATGGCCTGTGTCAAGTTTCCCAGATGTTGGTTCATGTGTTGGAACTGACTGTCCACATTTGCCATCCCATGGGTCGTAGTGGTCTGCAGTCTATTGAGATTCCTATGTATTGACCGCAATTGTCTGTTTTGCATGCACTGACCCTGAATCAGTGATGCCTCCAGTCCTGCAAACTCTACATCTGCTACATCATCCCGGGGCACAGACTGCACTCTGCGCCGGCGTCTGCGCACTGCTCCAGCTGCTGGCTCTGTGTGCCTCTCTGTGGGGCTGGGCCCTGGTGCTACCCCTGCTGCCTCCATGTCCTGTGTAGGATCTTCCATGTACTCTGGTGGTGTTCTGCTTGGCCCTGCTGTGTCACTGGTAGCCTCTTGCTGTGGGTCTGGCCCATGTTCCTCTCCCTGCATTTGTTTGGTTTGTTCGCTGCTGGGGGTGTCTTGTGGGAGACCTGTGGGACATAGGGGATACACTGACAGTCTCGCACATCTGTTTTTTGACTCATAATAAATATTTGCCTATATTTGAACCACTGTACTACATTGCCCATAATGTACTATTCTAGAGGTTGCTAGGCTAGAATGGAGCTAGTCTGGTGGTGCCTGCTGCTGTGTACTGATATAGTGTGTATACTGCATTTGTGGGTGTCAAAGCATGTCTCATGGTACTCACTTTTTGATGTCCCAGGCGCTGAACTGTCCACTTCTCCCATGCCCAGTACGGCCTCTGGGTCCAGTGTCGTCTCCACCATGGTTTCCAGGGCTGTGGGTGGTGGTTCGGTGGATGGGCCTCCTCCGGTGCCCCTTATCTCCCTCATGCGCTCCGCAACCCTCTCCTTGGTCCTGGAGCGCAGGTCATACCACCTTTTCCAGATTTCATCTAGGGTGAAGTGGCTTACCCCAATGGCATTGATTTTCTCTTATATTTGTTGCCATATTCTTTTCTTCTGAGTGTCAGGGACACTCATTGCTGCCTTTCCGAAGAGTTTGTCATGGTGCAGGCAGCACTCTTCTGTAAGGACCTCCAACTCCTTGTCTGAGAATTTCACTTTTCTCCTCCTGCCAGCACTGCCTGTCTCATCCATGGTTGCTGCAGCTCTTCTCCCCTGGGTGTGGCTCAGCAGTTTGGTATGGGTGTGGTCCTCCCTCCTCCCAGTTCTATTTAGTGACTTCCTGGTTCTGATGTCATCACCAAGAGCCAGGAAGTGGGTTTCCCAACTGTTATGTTGCACCTGCAGGCAATTCGCGAGGCAATCGCAATTTGCGACATCGGATCACACCCTTCACGCAAATTGCGAGCTCGCTTTTAGCGAGGTCGCAAATTACCACATCGCTAAAAACGGAGGTCGAAAAATGCGGTGCGACACCTCTGCAACTCGGAATTTGGTATTGCAAGTCTTTCTTGCATTTGGTTTTGTGAGTCGGAAATAGCGATTCGCATGGACCTACCTACATCTGGCCCTACTGTAAGTCCTAAGGTAAAAGTTTGACGGAGGCCTCCCGCGGGCTGTAGCTGAGCGGGGCTCCATCGCAGCTGGCCTTAAACTTTGACTTTGCCCTGGTCGAGGTGCGGCCAGATGACCAGATTGGCGCTCTTTGTTTCTTTGCGCTTGAAAGCAATAATACTTTAAAAATTCATATCTCCAGTTCCTCTCATCCGATTTTATTCGTTTTGGTGTCATTTTAAAGCTAAAAATATTTCTTATTTTTATAAATTGATTGTGGATTTTTAAACTGTTTCCTGCATTTTATTTAATTACTGTTTTGTGATATTTGAATGCTTTATGCTTTGTCTCCTAAGTTAAGCCTTGTCGCTCATTGCAAAGCTACCAAGGGTCGAGCTAGGTTTAATTTACTGAGACCTGACTGGACCTAAGTGGAGGTTAGTGGCCTATTGCTAAGTGTAGGTACTTACCTGCCCTTACCAATAACCCTTTTTCCAACACCCCTCAATATCATTCATTCATGGTAAGAGTTACTTAGGTTGTGGCATGCTGGAAGAAATGCATACCCATGTTCAATGGAGGTTGTGGATGGACAGGTACGAGACAATCACAGATACTTGCAAATACAACATGGAAGGTGAAATGAAGTGTAGGAGGCTGGCCTGGTTTGTAGTGGGTACCTATGGTACTTACACCTTATACCAGGTCCAGTTATCCCTTATTAGTGAAATGTAGGCAGTGCCTAGGAGCCAGGCTCTCTATAGGTAGCTGTAGTTGAGGCTTATCTAGGAGACATGCAAAGCTCATGCAATATCACTATAGTCACACAGTACTCATAAACAGGAAAGAAAATACTCAGTGTTACAAAAACAAAGGTGCTTTATTTTCGTGACACAAGTGCCAAAAATACCATAGAGACTATACTCCCTTAGGAGGTAAGTAATACACAAACTATATACACTAGTATGTAGACATAGCTGTAAAAAGAGTTAGAAAACATTGCAAATAGTATTTAGAAATGGGCCTGGGGGAACACAAACCACTTACTAAGAAAGTGGAATGTGAAAATCAGTTTCCCACTTAGGCAAGTGTAGCGTGTTAAGGGGTATTAGAAAACACCAATGGTAAGTAATAGAACCCACCCCATAGCCCAGGAAAACAGTAGTAAATCATAGTAACTTTCCGAGAACACACAAGAACACGATAAAGAAGATTATGGAAAAACCAGAAGAGACTGCAAGACACCAACAGTGGATTCCTGGACCCGAAGACCTGTGGAAGATGGGGACCAAGTCCAAAAAGCACAGAAGAGTCCAGGGAGAATAGGAGCCCCTGCTAACTCAGATGAAGGTGCAAAAGAAGAACCGCTGGTGATGAACAACAGTCAGTAATGCACCCAAGAAGATGGATGCAGGTTCCTGGTTCGTGCAGATGATGTCCCACGCTGGATGGATGATTGCAGTCTGGTTTGTGTCAGTGGATTTCACCAACAAGCCTTGACACACACAAAGCTGGCGATCATGGACTAGGAGGGACCTGGTGGACTCTACCCAGGAGGGGGAGTCAGAGGGGCTCTCAGCAACTCAGAGAGCGCACAGAAGACCAGGCAGCACCCACCGGAGTCCCTCAGCATGGTGACAATGAAGGTGCAAAAGGAGGCCCACGTAGCACTAAAACAAAGAATCCCACGCCGCCGGACAACCACTCAGGAAGCTGTGCATCGCAGAATAGAGTGCCGGGGGCCAGAGCTGCACAGTGCATGAAGAAGATCCTTCCTGGAAGGATGCCAACAAGCCTTGGCAATGGCAAAACACGGGATGCACAGGGGTACTGTCTTGCATGGGGAGGCAAGCTCTTACCTCCACCAAAGTTGGACAGTAGACCGTCAGGACCATTGGGACCACTTCAGCCCACCACCCATGATGCAGGATCCACACATCTTGTCAGGAGAGGGGACCCACACAGCCGGTTATCATTGCAGAGAGGTGCCTGATGAAGGAGTGGAGTGACTCCTCACTCCAAGGGAGATTCTTTGTTCGTCTGGGAAGGCTGAAAACTGGCTGAGGATGGATGACCGGGAAACAGTTGCTGGCAGGAGATGAAGTCGTCTTTGCTTCTTTGTTGCAGTTTGCAGAGTTCCTGGAGGTTCCAGATGCAGTTTCTTCGGTGAGAAGGTGAAATAAAGGATGCAGAGGATTCCTGCTAGAGTCTTGCAATCTGAATCTGAAGACCCCAAATATCCCTGAAAGGGGGATTGGTGAGCTAAACATGTGCGCCCCTATCAGGGGAGGGCTCTGACATCACCTGCTGGCACTGGCCACTCAGATGCTCCCAGAGTTCCCTGCCAACTTGGAATTCAAGATGGCAAAACCCAGATACCCTTTGGAGGATCTCTGAGCACCACCCCTGGGGTGGTGATGGGCAGGGGAGTGGTCACTCCCCTTTCCTTTGTCCAGTTTCGCACCAGAGCAGGGACTGGGGGTCCCTGAACCAGTGTAGACTGGATTATCCAAGGAGGGCACCAAATGTGCCCTTTAAAGCATTTCCAGAGGCTTGGGGAGCATACCCCTCCCAAGCCTGTAACACCTATTTCCAAAGGGAGAGGGTGTAACAACCCCCTTCCCCTCACAAAGGAAATCCTTTGTTCTACCTTCCTGGGCTCGAGCTGCTTAAGCAACAGGAGGGCAGAAACCTAACTGAGAGAGGGAAAAAGGTGCGGCTGCCTGGAAAACCTTAGAAGGCTGGAATGGCAATACTTGGGGTCCTCTAAGGAGCCCCCAGAGTGCATGGAATCCTACAGCCAATGCTTTCAAAAGAATTGTGGTATGATTCCAACATGTTTAATACCAAACATGCCTATGTTCGGAGCTACTATTCTGTAGCTGGACGTAGGTAGTGACCTATGTCCAATATATGTGTAAAATGGCATCCTTGCACTCACAAAGTCCAGGAAAATAGTCCTGGAGGTCGTGGGGGCACCTCTGCTAGTGCAAGGGTGCCCTTAAACACAGGTACTCTGCACCTTGCCCTCAGGGCTGTAAGGCCTGCTATAGAGGTGAATTATAAGGTACCTGGTGCAGTGTAGATGGCAGTGAAAGGGTGCATGCACCTTTTCAGACAGGCTGCAATGGCAGTTCTTTAGAAGCCTTTCATGGGCTCCCTATAGGTTGTAAAAGATATGCTGCAGCCCATAGGGATCCCCTGGAACCCCAATGCCCTGGGTACCTAGCTACCAAATACGAGGGACTTATAAGTGGACACCAGTATGCCAATTGTGAATGAAATACTGGGTTACCAGTATGTAACAACAACATTTAGAGGAGAGAGAGCATAATCACTGGTGTCCTGGTTAGCAGGATCCCAGTGAACACAGTCAAGCACACTGACATCAGGCAGAAAATGGGGGTAAGCATGGCAAAAAGAGGGTACTTTCCTACAGGAGACAACAAAAGTGCTGTGGCAGGAGTAATGTCATGTGTGTGTGGAACTCATGACATCTCATAAAAACCGTCAATGGAACCATAACTATCAAGTAGCCAGAAGAAGGAGAGGTGTACATCTTTTATTTACACAAGTCACATGTTGCATCCTGTCCACGTATGACCTGGCAATGTTGTTGTAGAAGATATGCACAAAGTGCCAGCAGCCTAAAGAATGGGAGCGATCTAGGTGACGATAAATGCCTTACCAGTAGAAGGGACACACATAGACCAACACTAACTGTACAACACATTAATGTCTACATGCCAACATTTCACATATGTACAGAGAGGGAGGGCAAGTCAGAAGAAAACCCAGTCATGCTGGGAAGTAGAATACTATGGTGTTTTCTCATCACATGCCACCATGACAGGAGGCTGTGACAGACAACACCATCTGTACCCTGGCACGTTTCCAAATGAAGTCAACACAGATATACAAGCACAACAAGCTGCCCAAAGAAACAACTAAGGACATCAAGGTGGTCATTACAACCCTGGCGGTCGGTGTTAAAGCGGCGGTAAGACTGCCAACAGGCCGGCGAAAAAATAAAATTTGAATTACGCCCGTGGCGGAAACCGCCAACAAAGACAGCCACTTTAACACTCCGACCGCCACGGCGGTACACACAAACAACATGGCGGTCGCCACCAACAGACAGGCAGAGGACAATGTACCACCCATAGAATTACAACCTACCAATCCGCCACCTTTTCCGGGGGTGGATTCACTGCAAACAAAAACACGTCAGAAACAGGACTTCGAAGGGAAAACGCTCACCTCTGCACACCCCACGAGAAACCAGGATGTCATGGAACCATAGCTCCACATTTTTCCAGCCTTTATCTTCTTGCTCCTCTACCAGGAGCACGAATGCCAGCGGCGAAGACCACAGTGAATACTGCACCTACGAAACAGGGGGGGAGGGAAAACACAGTGACACACACACACGCAACACGCAACACCCCCACCCTCACCCACGACAACACACACACTAATACAGCATGATACATTACAGTTACTCCCCAACACCCCGAAGAATGCAAAGACAAAAGGAAATGAGGTGAACGATTGTAATATATTAAAATTCAGTAGTCAAATAATATACACTCACTATTTACAAATATATAAGTCCAAGAAATTCCACCCTTAAAGTCCGTGGACCACTGGGCCCACAATTCATGGGCGAGGCCCACACAAGATACCTGAACAAGATGGAGGGAACACTGCAGGGGCATCAGATAGAAATAAAACAGGCACCTCAGGGGGAAGGGAAAGGGTGGGCACCTCAGCCTGTTGATTGCACGACGCCAAATCCCCATGCCCACTGTACAATCCTGGGGAGTGCAAGGCCACAGTCTCTAGGGTCTCTACAGTGGGTGGCTTGTCCACTGTCCAATCCTGGGGAGTGCAAAGCCACAGTCTCTTAAGTCTCTACAGTGGGTGTTTTGCCCACTGTCCAATCCTGGGGAGTGCAAAGCCACAGTCTCTAAAGTCTCTACAGTGGTGGTTTGCCCACTGTTCAATCCTGGGGATTTCAAAGCCACAGTCTCTCAAGTCTCTACAGTGGGTGGGTTGCCCACTGTCCATTCCTGGGGAGTGCAAAGCCACAGTCTTTCAAGTGGATAACAGTCTCCACTGGTTCTGGAGGGGGCCTTGTGCCCAGAGTGCTTCGTCCTGCCAAGGACAGAGGTAGTGGATGTCTTTCTCCGCTGTTTCTGGAGGGGGCCTTTTGCCCACAGTGCTTCATCCTGCCAAGGACAGAGGTAGTGGATGTAAATCTCCACTGGTTCTGGAGGGGGCTTTGTGCCCAGAGTGCTTCCTCCTGCCAAGGACAGGGGTAGTGGATATAAATCTCCACTGGTTCTGGAAGGGGCTTTGTGCCCAGAGTGCTTCATCCTACCAAGGACAGAGGTAGTGGATGTCTTTCTCCACTGGTACTGGAGGGGGCCTTGTGCCCAGAGTGCTTCATCCTGCTTGTTGCGGCCTCAGTAGCGTCAGAGCTTTTGGCGCTCATGGGCCTGCGGTGCTTGTGGAGGCGGTGTCTTTGGCAGTGGTGCTTGTGGCGGCGGTGTCCTTGGCAGCGGTGCTTGTTGCAGCGGTGTCATTGGCAGCGGTGCTTGTGGCGGCGGTGTCTTTGGCAGCGGAGCTTGTGGCGGTGGTGTCTTTGGCAGCGGAGCTTGTTGCAGCAGTGTGCTTGGCAGCGGTTCAGCTACTGGCGGTCCTGTCTTAGGCAGCGGGGCTGCTGCTGGCAGTCCTGTCTTGGACAGAGGGGCTGCTGGCGGTCGCCTCCTGGGCAGCGGGGCTGCTGGCGGTCGCCCCCTGGGCAGCAGGGCTGCTGCTGACATTCTTGTCTGTGGCAGCAGGGCCACAGACAAGTCCTGTCTGTGGCCCTGGTGGTCCTGTCTGGGGCATCGGGGCTGTTGGCGGTCGCCTCCTGGGCAGCGGGGATGCTGCTGGCGGTCCTGTCTTGGGCAGGGGGCTGCTGCTGGCGGTCCTGTATGGGCTAGCGGGGCTGCTGCTGGCCGGCTCCTGGGCAGCGGGGCTGATGGCGGTCTTCTCTGCTGTGCTGATCGTCCCAGACTTTCCGGGTTTCTTGTGCCCCTTCCCCACCTTGGAAAGTGTCGCAGCTGACTCCAAACTCCCACCTGCAACCCTGGGAGCGTCTTTGGTGGCTGTTTTCTTCCCCCTCTCCTGCCAGGCACTGGCCAACTTTTGATGCTTGGCAGGTGGGGGACTGTCTGTTCTGTGGCTCCTTGCCACACTGGCTGCCCTGCTGCCTGGTGCACTCCAGAATCCAATGACTACTGGCACCACTGGTCCCGCCGATGTTGTGGCTGAGGTGCTAGGTTGGGACCTGGAGAGTCAGGCCCTAGGAGACTGACGGGGGGTGAGGGAAAGAGGTCAAGGGTGGCCAGGGAAAGTTTCTTAGGAACACTGGGACGGGTAGATGGAGGGGGTTTGGGAGTGGAGGAAGAGGTTGTGGTTGTAGGAGGTGTCCGTTTGGTGACTTTGGGTGAAGGTGCATGCGCTGGAGGCTGTCGTGAGGTGGATGGCTGTTGGGTGGGTGTGTGGCTGCGTTTGTGTACCTTGGGAGGTGGGCTCACAGACACACTGGGAGAGGACACAGGGGATGTGTGAATGGTAGTGGGGGTGGTGAGTGCACGTGAGCGGGGTGTGATGGTGTGTGTGCTGGTGATGGAAGTAGTGGCTGTAGATGTGGTGCATGCAGGTGTGAGTGGAGACGAGACTGGGAGGGAGGAGGGAGACGAGGAGGAGGGGGACACAGTGGAGGCAGTGGATGTTACTATGTCTGCATGTGTGTGATGCTTGCGTGAGTGCCTGTGGGATGTGTGGTGCTTATGTTTGCCTGAGCTTCCTTTGTGTGTTGAGGTGTGTGCATGCTGGTCTGATGGTGTGCTTGGGATAGGCTGAGGTACAGGGGATTGGGTCTGGGTGGACGAAGTTGGAGGGGGGAGGCTAGAGACAGGGACAATGGCTGCCATCAGTGCTGAGGCCAGAGTCTGAAAAGCTCCCTGAAGGGCTGCCTGGCCAGAATGAATGCCCTCCAGGAATGCATTGGTTTGTTGCAACTGCCTCTCTACACCCTAGATGGCATTCAAAATGGTAGACTGCCCAACAGTGAGGGACCTGAGGAGGTCAATGGCCTCCTCACTGAGGGCAGCAGGGGTGACTGGGGCAGGTGCTGAGGTGCCTGGGGCTAAGGAGATGCCCACCCTCCTGGGTGAGTGGGCACAGGGCAAAGGCTGATGGGCTGCTGGGAGGGCGGTGCTGGGGGGGTGGCAGCTGTACCTGTAGATACAGGGGGCACAGATGGGGCCGCCACCACAATGGAGCTCCCATCGGAGGACGAGTCCGTATCACTGGTGTCAGCTCCTGTCCCCGCTGTGGAGCTCCCCTCGCCCTCCGTCCCACTGGTGAAAGCAGACTCCATAGTGAGCCCTCCAGGGCCATGTGGGATGCAGCTCCCTCCTGCTCCAGTGCCACTGCTCTTCCGCCTGATGATGCTAATACACACAAGTACAGGGAGACCACAAAAAGGGGGGGGAGACAGAAGAAATACATGTTTAGTGCATGCATTACCGCTACAGTTGGCGGACACGACAGACACAGAAGCCCCCTGCACTACGCCACACACTTGGGGTCCACTATTAAATCCCTGGGACATGGCTTACGAGGCTATGGCCGATATTTGCACACATGGATGTCACAGGAGCCTGACTAGGTGTAGATGGCACTGTACCCAGGTGGGGTGGGGTGCCACAGGGTCTGCCTGAAAAAGGGAACTTAACAAGCACACTCGCCCTGGCCTAGGGAAACCCACAGCCCACCTACCCCACCCAGACACCTCCACTGCGTGCTGAATCAGCAGAATGAGAGTGTATTCACCCCCTTGTGGCTGCTGTGATGCCCTCAAGTGCCCATCCAAGTCCGGATATGCCACCGCCAGGATCCTGAACATCAGGGGGGGTCATGGTGCTACGGGAACCCCTCCCACGTTGGAAGGCCATCCCCAGCTGGGCCTCTGCAGTCTTCTTGCTCCTGCAGCGAATGTCCTCCCATCCTTTACGGCAGTGGGTGGTCCATCTGTGGTAGACCCCCAGGGTCCGGACGTCCTTGGCGATGGCATGCCAAATATCCTTCTTCTGGTGGGCACTGACCTACATAAATTGTACAGGGGAAAAAGAGAAGTTATTACCAACTGCACCGTCACAGTCATTGGCCCGCATCCCTACCCTTGCCATGTGGCACATGCACTCCCCGTCGTTTCATAGACGCATCATTCTCCCCCCCAATCTTTCACCCACACCACTACACACAGGCATTGCCCATACAGCATGCTCCCAGTGTACTTACCTGTTTGTCTGGAGGACCGTAGTGTAACGTGTACTGGGGGAGGACCCCATCCACGAGTTTCTCCAGCTCCTCCGTGCTGAAGGCAGGGGCCCTTTCCCCAGACGCACAAGCCATTGTCTCTTCCAGACTTGCAGTGTAGGTCCTCTCCTGTCGAAGATCAGGTATCGAGTGATTGAACAGATAGAAAATGTCGGTCACATCCGCGGCGGTGCGTACCGTCATCGCCGGCGTACATCATCATTGGCTCCTGGGACCCATAGGGTCCAATGTTAACCAATGCAGAATTGCGCTGCGGTCTTCGACCGCCTACCGCGACGGTGTACAACTCCAGCGCCGTTACCTCACATCCCATTGTCCAACTTTACAGGTCAGGCAGCCGCCATTTCAGGGGCCCACATGGCTTTATATTTAAGTGTGTCACACATACCTAGGCCTTGGTTCAACATTCATACAGGCAAAATTCGGGTTATGATTAGTTTTCTGAGTAAGCTGTGTTTACGTACCTCTGAGTTGGTTGACTCTGTGCTCGCTGTTGTCCTCCATAGGCACCGTCCGCTGGGACATGTGAGGAGATGGTGGCATCTTCCGGTGTACAGACCGCTGGTGGACCTGTCGACAATGGAGGAAAGACATGTAATCATCACCTACAGGCTTGATTGTGCCACAATCCTGGAACTGTGTGCCCAGTTGGAGCCAGACCTGATGTCAGCTATCTGCCATCCCACAGGAATACCCACTCAAGTGCAGGTGCTGTCAGTACTCCATTTCCTTGCAAGTGGGTCTTTTCAAATTACAGTGGCCATAGCATCAGGGATGTCCCAGTTTATGTTTTCCAACGTGTTGTCCAGAGTGTTGTCTGCCCTGCTGAAACACATGCGGAGCTACATCGTTTTCCCTCAGGTGGAGGATTTGCGTACAGTGAAAGGTGACTTCTATGCCCTGGGACATATCCCCAACATCATAGGTGCCATTGATGGGACACATGTGGCCTTGGTCGCCCCCCGCAGGAGTGAACAGTTGTACAAAAAACTGAAGATTTACCATTCGAGGAATGTGCAGATGGCGTGTTTGGTAGACCAGTACATCTCCCATGTGAATGCCAAATATCCTGGCTCAGTGTATGACGCTTACATCCTGCGGAATAGCAGCATCCCTTATGTGATGGGGCAACTCCTGAGGCACCGTGTGTGGCTATTAGGTGAGCACCTGGAACCAAATCAGTGGGAATAGTTGTCTGGGGATATCGCTAAGAGTTAGTGTGTGTCTAATAGTTGTCCCTCGCCATTTGCAGGTGACTCTGGTTACCCCAACCTGTCATGGCTACTGACCCCAGTGAGGAATCCCAGGACAAGGGCAGAGGAACGCTACAATGAGGCCCATGGGAGACCTAGGAGGATTATAGAGCGGACCTTCGGCCTCCTGAAGGCCAGGTTCAGGTGCCTCCATATGACAGGTGGTTCCTTATTCTACTCACCAAAGAAGGTGGGCCAGATCATCGTGGCCTGCTGTATGCTTCACAACTTGGCTTTGCGACAACAGGTGCCTTTTCTGCAGGAGGATGGTCCAGATGGAGGAGTTGTGGCAGCTGTGGAGCCTGTGGACAGCGAAGACGAGGAAGCAGAAGAAGAGGAGATCGACAACAGGAACTCTGTGATCCTGCAATACTTCCAGTGAGACAGAGGTAAGAAGACAAACCTGCCTACTACATGTACTTTAACACTACTACCTCTCTACTGTCTGCCGTTTTCACCCAGTGTATGGTCACTGAGTTGTCTCTTTCCCTTTCGATTTCACAGATGTGGGTCCCACTGTGTGACATCTGCTTTGTTTCCTCATGGACTAGAGCTGTGTGACATAGGTATGTTGACATTACAATTGAAAGAGCATTTTGTTACTGTAATTGCTAATACACATTTTCGAAATCACAGACAGACTCCTGATTGTTTTGTGCTTTAAGGGTGTTTATTTAAGTGCTCAATGTTGGAGGGTGTTGTAAAATGGTGAGGGTTGATGGTGGAGGAATGTCCATGGCCTAGTCCAGTCTATTAGTCTCACAAGTGCATTGTCCAAAGGGGCATAGGAATTGGAGCTGGGGCAGTTTGAGAATGGCCAGGGTGACAAGGTGGGACAAAAGGATGACCTTCAGGGTAGTCTCATTTCTTAGTGGGGGTCTTGGCATTGTTCTCTGTCTTTGTCCTGGATCTCAGGGACCGTTTCCGGGGTGGTTCTCCCTCTGCAGGGGGTAGGGTGCTGGTGTGGTGGTCCTGTGGCGGTGCCTCCTGTCCACTAGCGCCGGTGGAGGTGGTGGGCAGTTCATCGTCCAGGCTAGTGTCAGGGGCCCCTTGTTGTGCCACAGTGTCCCTCCTGGTGTTGAGGACTTCCTTCAGCACTCCTACAATGGTGCCCAGGGTGGAATTGATGGATCCGAGTTCATCCCTGAAGCCCAAATACTGTTCCTCCTGCAGCCGCTGGGTCTCCTGAAATTTTGCCATCGTCTCCTGGGAATGATGGTAGGCTCCCATGATGTTGGAAAGGGCCTCGTGGAGAGAGGGTTCCCTGGGCCTGTCCTCCCTCTGTCACACAGCAGCCCTCCCAGTTCCCCTGTTTCCATGGGCCTCTGTCCCCTGAACGGTGTGCCCACTGCCACTGCCCCCAGGTCCCTGTTGTTGTTGGGGTGGTGGGTTGGCCTGGGTTCCCTGTAGTGGTGGACACACTGCTGATTGACGTATCCTGGGGACAGAGGTATGGGCCCGCTGGGTGGGTGCTGTACTGGTGTTTCCAGAGGGGGGAAGCTCTGTAGTGGCCTGTGCCATTGTGAGGGGAACCGACTGTCCCGAGGTCCCAGATGGGCCGGGCTAGTCGTCTAGATCCAGTTGGACAGAGGTGCTGTCATCACTGTGGGCCTCTTCTGTTGGTGGTGTGGACATGTCTGGACCCTCCTGTGCGGTGACGTTGGGTAGGGGTCCTGCAGGGGTGTAAAAGCATGATTATTGCATCTGTGTGTGCCATGTTGTGGAATGGGTGGGTGACTGTGTACCCCAGAGCTTGCATTCCTGTGTGGGAGCTTGTGTGATGATGGTTTAGAGGGGTGTATGGGTATGTGCAGTGGCCGTGCATTGGTGAAGGGTGTCCATGCTTTGTTGTTGCATGCAGGGCTTGGTGTTGGGGTGTGTGGTTTGTGATATTAGGACATTTGTGAGGACTTTGAGTGATGGGGTTGAGGGCAAGGGTGGTGGGTATGTGATGGCATGCAGGTTGACTTACCAGAGTCCATTCCTCCAGCTACTCCTGCGAGGCCCTCAGGATGCAGAATAGCCCGCCAGTCCTCTGAACCGCAAGTAGGTGTCTTGAGACCACGGAACGCACCTTCCCCCGTAGGTCGTTCCACCTCTTCCTGATGTCATCCCGATTTCTTGGGTGCTGTCCCACTGCGTTGACCCTGTCCACCATTCTTCACCATAGCTCCATCTTCCTAGCTATGGAGGTGTGCTGCACCTGTGATCCGAATAGCTGTGGCTCTACCCGGATGATTTCCTCCACTATGACCCTGAGCTCCTCCTCAGAGAACCTGGGGTGTCTTTGCTGTGCCATGGGGTGGTGTGGGTGATGTGTGGGGTGGTGTGTGTTGTGATGTGTGGGGTGATATTTAGTTCTGTGTTGTGTGAGGTGCGTGGATGTTGTGTGAGTGATGGTGTTGTGTGCCTGTGGATGCTCGTTTGTAGATGGTGGTGTCTCTCTCTGGCCTTCAGTCGCAATTGTGGTCGTAAGGGTTTGTGGGTGATGTGGGTGTGTTTTATATTGTATTGGGTGTGTGGGAGTGGTGTGTGTATGTGTATCAGGTGTGTGTATTTGGAATTGTCCAATGTGGTTGTGTTTTGTAAGGGTGTGTGTATTTTGAGCGCGGCGGTGTGTACCGCCAATGGAATACTACTGTTGAAAGACCACTGCGTGGATTCGTGGGTCATGATAGTGTGGGCGTATTCCTGTTGGCGTGACAGTATAGGTTTTGTTTTCACCAGTTTATCACCCACCTTTGGTGTGGCGGACTTGTGTGGGTGTCTAAATTTTGGCGGATTCCGAGCTGTGGGTCATAATGACCGTGGCGGAAATCCACTGCCACAGCGGTGTGTTGGCAGTCTTCTGCACGGCTGTAAGCGGCTTTTACCGCCAATGTTGTAATGACCCCCCAAATGTTGTCAAATATCCCACATGTGCAAGCACCTGAGTTCTGTACATGAGAGTGTAA
The DNA here is from genome assembly GCF_031143425.1 of Pleurodeles waltl. NCBI lineage: Eukaryota > Metazoa > Chordata > Amphibia > Caudata > Salamandridae > Pleurodeles > Pleurodeles waltl. The sequence goes on along the minus strand of NC_090440.1, from coordinate 1,240,501,176 downwards.
AGCTTACATCAAATACCGCAGAGGAAAATGTAATATCATGGCCTGTAATTGTGCATGTGTCTGTCTGCTGGTGAGTGTGCATTGTTCTGCCAAGTAGCAATCATGAAGATGCTAGGTCCTGCTCAATACATCCACACACCACAGCTGTTGTTACATAAATGAATCACATTGTCTGGAGCCTGATGCATGTGCACAGGGGGTTGAGTAAACTGGAGCACCATCAATTTCCCCCTTCACATGCAACCATGGGATGTGTATGCCAGACTGGAACACTGTTACACAGTGGTATGCCATTGTTTGTGACTGTCATAACAAACATGATATGGACAAATGTGAGTGCCTAGGTGATGGCATGCACACATATGCCACATTTCACAGCACAAGTACCACTGTAATGACTCAGGCATGGCAATGTGTATGGATTCTGAGCAAAAGGCAACCTAGCACTATAGTAAGGGCATAGGTGTCACAAGATCAGTGACTGCAAGAAATTACCTCCACAAGTGTTCCGTTATATGGAAACATAAGTGGCACTGATGTGACAAGCCATGCATTTGTCAAATGGCAACATGTGTCCATGCAAAAAGATAGTAGTATGAGGTTTAACATCCCATGAACACACCACTGTCATCATATGTTATAGATATTGCAAAACACATGTCAATACACACACACACAGCATATGCCAATCTTCACCAACACATGTGTACCATGCATCTCCTGAAACTAAGATGCATGAGGGACCAAATGGCACATGTGTACCAGAGCAACACGAAGTAAAATCCAACAACACACTACAGAGTGGACACACATGCACAAGCAAATTGGCAGGGTTTACGTGATGTCATTGCAGTCCAAGAATACTGTGTGTGTAAACTGTCATGGCTGTCTCCTGCTTTATCATGTGTTGGACACAGGCCACCATATATATTGCGTTGTAGTTATTTGTACATTTATATCGCTGACATAACAATGTAGTTCTCCCACTAATTACTATACATACACATGTATGTGGACACCGTGTGGCTACACATGCACATATGCACAAGATATGAGTAGTCACATACAGCAGACTCATAAACAAACCTATTGGTTACACATACCATTGGCACCACAATGCCAGTACTGGACATACACGCACATGTTGCCATAACACATATTCGACATTCTTCCACAGCCCATGTAAAATGTTACATTAATCAGGGTGCACTCAAGGCCAACAATGCAAAAATCAATGCAAATTCATCATGCATCAAAAATGTTAGTCGCAAACCCATAAACCACACATTGCAACGATTGTAAAATGACATCAGTGCACTGAGTGGCAATTACACATACACACGCCTCTGAACACACCATGGTGTATAATCCATGCATGCAACATACAATGTCAAGCAGTCCCAAATGGTCATGGAGGTGTAGAGCTAACATACACCTGCATGATAATGCCATGTTTAAATGGTGAAGCTAGAAGCACCACATGGGTGTCAGGGACAGTGATGGTTTGTAGGTATGTGGGTCTACATTATCTGAGACTATGTGTGATTGGCTGATCACAGATGTTTGTTAGTTGCTCTGTCCTACCACTAGGATGGCATGCTCACTCAGCCTAACAAGTTAACAGTATACAATGTTGTACATTTACTGAAATGTACAAATCACACTAATCAATGTTTTCCATCTCTGTCTTGCAGGTGGACCTGCACCCTACACAGTGGGAGAGGTTGCGCGATTCAACGACCTTGCTGCATCCAGTAAGTGTCATCTTGTGCGTCATGTGTGCTAATCCAGGATTTGGTGTGAGTCAGTCTGTAGCGTGGAATAACATGAAAGATGGTTATGCCTGACCAATGATTTGATATAATTGGAGAATGGATGGTGAATTCATGTATGTTGGAATGTTGTGCAATGAGAATAGCTTGCATGTAGTTCAAGGGGCAACGTGTGCTGGCATGGAATTGTGTGAAATGGGAATTGTCATGGCTGGCCAGTTAGTCACTGGTGTCTGCCATGTTAGGTCTCAGGGCAGCTGTTCATGTGCATAGCATGCTTGTTTACAGCCACTTTGTCACAGCACCATTGTCAACACAGTGTCCCACACATAGCTTACGCTTACTGACAAGGTGGTACAGATGTGGATGACATCTGCAGAGGTCCCTAGAGGGCTTATGTAGGACACACATACACTACAGGTACCTCATTACCCTTCAGATATAATGAGTCTGTAGTACTGGAAGGAGCCATATTGTGCTGTAAACAATCAGTAGTGTACACAATCAGTAGACAACTAATCTCCAGATGGTTGTGTGAAAGTCTGTAATTCTTCCCACCCCAGATCTCAAGCAGTTTTCACAACATGGTCCTACCACCATGATATTTGTGAGTGATGTAAGTCACATCACATATATATATGATGTGAATGCTGTGTGCATACCTGGTACTTTTATGATGTCTAATATGCATGTGCAAATTATACTGGATACTGTTGCACCATCCACTGCAGTGCAAAACTCACTGTGGCCTAAGGGCACCCATATAGAAACCATGTGTGTGCCATTTATCACATTTAGCACTACACTGCACAGGGTAGGGGGCTTTAGTTCTGGAATGTGTTGACAATTCTTATGTGCAGCTGAGGCATAAAGCCACATTTTCTGGGAAGTTTCAATCAGTTGTACATGTGGGCACACCATGGACAATGGGATGCCCTCTTATTGCATAAGCTCAGGTCAGGTCTTACAACAGGACACATTAGTGTTGATTAAAACCTTTGAATAGCAGGTGGAAAGTTACCTGACCCCATATCATATGGCCAACGCCTTGCCTTCATGATGACCGGGCAAGAATGTTGATCATGGACAATTTTGTCCACTCAGCTCTGGGCCCTGTTGTTTAAAGTACATTTCCGTCATCCCACTGACATGTACATGATACTGATGATGGCTGATAGGAATTAGTCATGGATGAGGAGTATGTCATTTTTGATGAATGTGTGTTGGACTGTATGCGTTATCTGCAGTTGCAGTGTACATTATATGTCTATGCAACCCCACCCAATGCTGATACTGATGCTTGCTTCTTCTCATGTTTCAGCTGCCAATATGACTGAGGCACAGAGGTGAGACTTCATTGGAACGGATTAATGTTACCAAGACACATAATGGAGGTTGGTGATGCCTACCGCCGAATGGGCAGGAGAATCCCTAGGGAGAAAGCATCAGGGGAATGAAGTGCCTTCCCCATGGGGGACCTCAAAGACAGCCAGAACTGGACACCGGAGACAAGACATCAGGGATGCAGGGACTCACAAAATTGGAGCAGGATGCTGCGGAGGACCGTGGGTTATTGAAGTCCATCAAGAAGAAGTTAAAGAAGATCAAGAAATAAACCCTTAACTTGGGGTACAACATCCCAGTTCATTCCCCTCCCTTTTACGGTTTTGTATGGTTTATATGGGATTTTTAGATGTGCAGTGTTAGGTTAGTGTAGGTAGGCATGGGTTAAGTTAATTATAGTGGGAGGTGGATTGTTTTCTCTACATTTTTTCATTGTAGGGGGTTGGATGGGGGTTGGGGTATTTGTGCACATAAACAAAACAAAAAAACCAAAATATATATATATATATATATATATATATATATATATATATATATATATATATTTGTTTAGGCCATAGGTTAATTTGGTACATGTGCAGTCATAGTTTATGTTGTCCTACTTGTATCTTGCCTGTTAAGGTGGGTGGAGTGTGTAGGAGGCTGGCCTGGTTTGTTGTGGGTACCTTAGGTACTTACACCTTATACCAGGCCCAGTTATCCCTTATTAGTGAAATGTAGTAGTGTTCTAGTAGCTTAGGCTAGTAGAGGTAGCTATATCAGAGCAGCTTAGGCTGAACTAGGAGACATGCAAAGCTCATGCATAACCATTTATAGTTACACAGTACATATACACAAGTAAAGACAATACTCAGAGTTAACAAAAATAAATGTGTGTATTTGGGTGACACAGTACCAAAAATATCTTAGAGACAATACTCCTTCTGGAGGTAAGTATTATACACAATATATACACTAGACACCACAATTAGCCAAGTAAATAGTCATAGAATAATGCAAACAATAGGAAATGCTATTGATTGCAACGGGAGAAAATGGGTCTAGGGGCAACACAAACCATATACTAAGAAAGTGGAATGTGAATCACAAATTCCCCCCTAGGCAAGTGTAGTGTGTGCAGAATCGCTGGGAGAGTAAGAATACGGTAAAGGTAAGTAAATTACCCCACCCTAGAGCCCAGAAAAGCAGGAGTAAAGTACTGCAAGTTTTCTTAGGACACACTACACCTCCTGATTGGGATTTTGAAGCAACCAAACAAGTCTGCAAAGAACAATTGCTGGATTGCTGGACCTGAATACCTGCAAAGGAAGGAGACCAAGTCCAGAAGTCAAAAGAAGTTCCAGGAAGGACAGGAGCCCCTGCCAACCTAGATGCCAGTTAGTTCCTCCATGATGCAAAGGATGTCCCACAACGTGAAGATAATTTCAGATGTGATTTTGTGTTGGAAGCCGCCAACATGCCTTGGCTATGACAAAAGTGCGTTTTGTGTCAAAGTGGTGCTGGATAGACCCGGGAGGAATCTGGGGACCTCAACTCTGTGAGAGGTGTAAGAGGGGGCTCTCAGCCCTTTAGATAGCCCTCAGGATGCCAGCCAGCACCCCAGAGGTCCCAGGTCATGGGGACAAAGGAGATGCAAAATGCGGTTGGTGCAGCACAACAAAGAAAGGTCCCCCGCCTCTGGAGAACAACTCAGCAAGTTGAGCATCACAGGATGGACTGCTGGGGACCTGGGCTAGGTTGTGCACAAAGGAATTTTGCAAATAGTGCACAGAGGCCTCAGGAGGTGAAGAAGATGCAGTACACAGGGGATCTCAGGGAAAGCAAGGCCTTACCTCCTCCAAATTGCATCAGCAGGACCTCAGGACAGTCAATGTCGATGATGTCCACCCTCTGTGTCCTTAGGAGCACCCTTGTCACTGTGAGAGGAGTCCGGGGGTACCCGTCGTCGTCTTGAAAGGTGCCGGCTTGGAGCAGGGGAGTGACTCTGTCACTCCACTGGAGATTTCTTTGGCCCTTCTGGTGCAGGATGAAGACAGGGAGTCCCCAGAGTGTGCACACAGTGGAAACTCTTCCAGTTGCTGACTTGGAGCTGAGGTTGCAGAAGAAAAATATCTCTTGGGGATACTTTGTCGCAGTTACAGTGTTTCTTGGAGCAGGCTGCAGTTGATCAGAGGTCAGAGGATGCTAAAGTAGTTGCAGAGGATTCCTGAAGGAAACTTGCAAGCAGAATCTGAAGAGAGAAGGAAATACCATAAATAGCCCTGAGAGGGGGATTGGCTACCTTATCAGGTAAGGATCTTTCAGGAGGGGTCTCTGATGTCACCTGCTGGCACCAGCCACTCAGAGCCCTCCATAGTGCTCCCACACCTTGCAAAGCAAGATGACTGAAGTCTGGGACACACTGGCGGAGCTCTGAGCACCACCCCTAGGGTGATGATGGACAGGTGAGTGGTCACTCCCCTTTCCTTTGTCCAGTTTCACACCAGAGCAGGGGACAAGGGGTCTCCGAACTGGTGTAGTCTGGCTTATGCAAGGAGGGCATCATCTGTGCCCTTCAAAGCATTTCCAGAGGCTGGGGAGGCTCCCCGGCCTGTAACACCTATTTCCAAAGGGAGAGGGTATAACACCCTGCTTTCGGAGGAAATGCATTGTTCTGCCTTCCTGGGACTGGGCTGTCCAGAACCCAGGAGGGCAGAACCCAGTCTGTGAGGTGGCAGCAGCTATGGATACAGTGCAAGCCTCAGAGAGGCTGGTTTGGCAGTACTGGTGGTCCATGGTGGAGCCACCATGATGCATGGATTTGGCTCCCCAATACCAGGTTTGGAATGGGGGACAATTCCATGATCTTAGACATGTTACATGTCCATATTTAGAGTTACCATTGTGAAGCTACATATAGATATTGACCTATATGTAGTGCACACGTGTAATGGTGTCAACGCACTCACAAAGTCCGGGGAAATGGCCCTGTACTATGTGGGGGCACCTTTGCTAGTGCAAGGGTGCCCTCACACTTAGTAACTTTACACCTAACCTTCAGCAAATGAAGGTTAGACATGTAGGTGACTTATAAGTTACTTAAGTGCAGTGCAAATGGCTGTGAAATAACGTATGCGTTATTTCACGCAGGCTGCAATGGCAGGTCTGTGCAAGGGTTTGTCTGAGCTCCCTATGGGTGGCAAAAGAAATGCTGCGGCGCATATGGACCTCCGGGAACCCCAATGCCCTGGGTACCTAGGTACCATATACTAGGGACTTATAAGGGGAGGGGGTCCAGTGTGCCAATTGAAATTGGTATATGAAGTCACTAGCCTACAGTGACAAATGTAAAAGCAGAGAGAGCATAAGCACTGAGGTTCTAGTTAGCAGAGCCTCAGTGACACAGTCAAGCACTACTGACAACACACACATTAGGCCACAAACTATGAGTACTGATGTCCTGGCTACCAGGTTCCCAGTCAGACAGGCAAAACACACTGAAATTTAGGTTTTTATCTATGAGCACTGGGGTCCTGGCTGGCAGGATCCCAGTGACACAGTAAAACACTGGCACACACTCCCAAACAGGCCAAAAGTGGGAGTAACCATGCTAGAAAGAGGCTACACACTCTGCCAATGTTTAGAGTGTGGTGTTACATGTGTGAGATAAGTTTAGAATAAGTTAGATTGGTGTAATAATAAGTTAAGTATAGTTAGTATAGCTTTGTTTAGATTAGGGATAGGTTTTAGGTTTTAATTAGCTATATGTTTTTGATATTAACTATTGTTAATATTAACAAATGTAGTTTTTTAATTGATTGTGTCTGGGGCTTGTCATGAGTGCACTAGCCAAGTTGGGGAATAGCCTAGGGCAGTGATTCCCAACCTGTGGTCCGGGGACCCCTGGGGGTCTGCGAAGCCTCCCCAGGGGGTCCGTGACTATTTAGAAAATTAAATAATACTAACAGATTAGGCCCCCAGCTTTCAGTATTGACTCAGTGGAGGGGGTTCACGGTTTCCAATAATGATTCAGGGTGGGTCCCAGGGTACCAGTAATGATAAATTGGGGGTCCACAGAAGTCAAACAATCAGGAACACCTGGCCTAACATATGCTACTATCTTGATTTCCCAGGTTTCCAATATGCATCCCCATGACAAAGAAGCTGTCAGAATGGGAGCTGCATACTCTCTCCCAGTGCAAACATATTCCATCCTGTGTTACAGCCATTCACAATGTGTATATTATATTTATCTTGGACTGGTAAACATGGTAATTCACTTGTAATTGGTGGGGTCCTGCTATTTCATTGTTGTTAAGTGTGGTACATTGGACAACTCCCAATTTTGGAACTGAATTCTGCAACACTGACAGGTGGCCATCATTGATTAGGTTAGCTTTTCTTGTTCCACACGAATCAGTTGCATTGGTACTCCCATCTGGGTTGATTATAAATGATTGGGTAATGAGCCATACATGCCTTATGTCAAATTCAAAGGATATGGGTTCCAAAGCATTTATTGAACACTGTCAGTTGGTTGTTGCCCACAACTCTATCATTCAACTTCCTCTTGTTTGGATCCAAGTGTGTGGCTTAGTGTCTGACAGTCACGCACTCATGTACTGATATTCTGTAGACATTGACATGGATTAACACAATGCAAACTTTTAGATGAGTAGATGGATAACAATAAACGTAGAAATGCTATATGTGTACAAGGTGCTTTATTTACAGGTGCAATAGTTATGGTGATTTCTATACAATATTCATTTCATAGATCCCATGAGTGAACAATTGCAATATTTAGCACAGTCGGAGTCCAGGGTTGAGGGACATGTCATGAGACATTGTTAGCTGCAGTGTGCATTAGTGATGAGTGCCTAACATTGGCATTTGGTATGGAAGAGAGAATGATAGCATACAACATACATTTCTACAGTGGTTAGGTGAAGAGGGCACGTCTCAACACTGGGTGGATCTTAAGCCCAGACCCAAGGAGAAACTGTCCCTGTGGCACAGACTGGTGCTACCTGGTGCTTTTCCTTGTGAATGTTATTCCTTCCATATCTTCATCCTCTGATGTGTGTGGTGCCTTCTGTGTCATGGCTGATGCTGTTGTAGAGGTGGAAGGAGCCACACACACTTCAGGGGATAGAGATGAAGAGTCAAAGGACCCGGTAGCTGCCATTTGTGGCAACAGGATAAGGCATCACTGAGGCAAGGAGGAACTGCTGATTCTTCAAGACCACTACAGCTTCACAGTGGTAGACAGCTAAGTTCTCCCTGAGTGAGGCCACTTCCCGCAGTATGGAGTCCAGGGTATTCTGGATGCTGCTGGCATTTTGGGAAGGCATTTTTCACAGCCTCTGCTTCATGACAGCAGCTATGTCTGCCAGAGACTTCTGGACTCCACATAGCAGGGAGTGGGTGCCTCTGATGGCTGCTGAGTTGTCCTTATTTGGACTGAGGCATAACCCTCACTCCCTCTAGGCTGCCTGCCATGGTCTCCATCCCTACCCGAACCTGCTTTGCCAGCTCCCACTGGACTTCTACCACTGTCCTCTGAAAGTTAATCTCTGGATCCTCGGAGGCCAGGGTTGTGTGTGTACTGGCTGGTGGCGAGTGTTGTTGGCTGGGTGGGTCCCATGGAGACCCCGCAATGCTGTGTGTCCTCCCTGCAACTGGAGGTGGTGTATGGAGTGCTCCAGGACATCCTAGAGGGACTGTTCATTGAAGGTTGGCAGCTTGTCATCCATGTCATCAGGGAAATCAGGACAGGCAGGTCAGCTGGAGGTAAGCCATCATCCTCTGCAATGAGATAGTGTAAAATCAATATTGTATTGAATCGGCTGGACATCATGAATTTGCCACTGGAGGATTACTGTCATGTCAGTGATCAAAAATTGTGATTGTACTTATATGTAGCATTGTGCATTACACATGGGTCAAGCTCACTAGTAAATGAAAATGAAGGAGTGCAGCGCTGCCCTCAGAGTGGCAGGGCTTGCTGCGTCCATTGCATAATGCAGGGATGCTCTGTATTCATTTGCATATGGTGCACCCCTGTGTTGTCCCCTGCACTGGCACTTCATAGAGCTGCTTAGCACCAACACAGGCATCCTTGCACTATCGTGCCATGATGTCTACATTGTAAGGTTTGATTGTTTCTGTGTGGGAAGGTGTCTGTTCCTGAACATACACAAACACTCATAGCAGTTTGGCTCTTCTGTGTGTGCTGCAGAATGCAGCGTGCATAGGAAGATATAAACAAGGGGAAATACATGTATGCCTCCTGGCTGGGCTTTGCTGGCACCACTCCTGGGATGGGCTAAGATTTTTGCGCTGCCATATGTTTACTGAAACTTGTAAATCTGAGGCAGCATCCAAATGCAATGAGTGTTGCCGTGGGCATTCCACGGCAACACCTATTGCATTTTGTCACTGCCTCAGATTTTTTTTACTAATTGTATTCCGGATGCTGGCCCAGTATCTGACACCAGTCTAGGGGTGGGTTTTGCATGTCATGATCTAGAAGTGATGCTTAAATTAGTACTGCATTTCTTGCTTTTACTATGTGTGCTGCATTATGCAGCACACAGAGTAAGAGCAAATCACACTTTCAGGTTGTTGTTGTACGAGACGGAGTTCCTTTCAGCACAGACATGTTCTCCCCCTCAACGCAGCCATCCTTACACTATGGTGCAATGGTGGCTGCACTGGCGCACAATATCTGATTATCACTTGCACAAGGAGGTACACAGGGGAGTGATGTATTGTAATGTATATGGTGCATCCCTGCCTTTTTTAAGACAACGGTGAATGATGCTGCCTAATTTTGCACAGCAGCACAAACCTTTATTTCCTGTCAGATCTAGTCCTCGGACTTGTCAAAGGGTGAGATTGCAGCACTTGTACAGCTTCACACATGATGTTCCCATACATGCACACTGCGTTGTATGCATTTATACTGTGGCCACTCCCTTGTGACACATATGGTTGTGTGAGAGTTGTTGTGGGTTCAGCCTGTATGTGTTGTGTTCCACAGGTTGCAAGCTTTAAGGCAGATATTTACTCATTTGGCATGGTTCGGGCAGCTGCAACATGTGTTCCAGTACACTGCAGCAGTTTTGATATGCAGTGATGTGCCATATTTTCCTGTAAAGTACAGCCCTTCAATTCCCAGTGCGTCTGCACAGATTAGTGCTCCCTGTACCAACACTGACATTGCTGGAGCATTATAACGGGGTGGCTGCCTTGAAGTGAAGTTTTTTTAATGTGCAGAGAGGTGTCCCTTCCTGCACATGTACAAGCTATTTTAGGTCAGATGACATTTCAATGTGTGCTGCAAGATCCAGCACACATGAGTATAGGCAATGCAACATTGAGTTACGGAAGCATTTTGGCCTGACGCACCACCCTGACACGCCCCCTTGGGGTGGTATTTACTTCCATCCCAGTCTCTGATGTCTATATTGTTCTGGTATAGGGTCTTAGACTCTATGCAATGGGTGTTGTGATTGCACAGCCACAGCAATGCTATTTGCACGTGCTTACTATGCAATGTGGTGCATATTTACATGGTGGAGTATAGCCATAGTGATTGGCTTATGTTGACGTTGTGTATATGTTGGTGTGCATAGCACAACCACAGCATCAATACATATGTGGCTTGGGTGAGGATTGTACATCTTTACTCAATGCCAATGTGTCTGGATGCAACCCTTTTGCATGCAATGAGTGTATCCTGTGTACCTTCCCCTTCCGCCATTAGAGGAGTTCCAGAAACCCCCCTGCAACTTACCCTGCATTTGTGGTGGTTCTTGGTAGTCTGCACTGTCCTGCCTTGTGATTCCAGTGACCAGTTCTTCCGGGATGACCACTGCAACCATCTCTTCCAGCTCATCCAGGTCCTCCTGTGATGCAGGAGTTCCACCTCCAGTCTGCAGTGCTGCCTTACAGTTCCTGGCAGGTTTCTCCTTAGTTCTGTGCTTGTAATCATGCCAGAGCTTCTTGACCTCAGTGACTGTTCTCTTCACCTCAGAAACACTGTTTATTCTGTCCACTATTTGCTGCCATATTACTTCTCTCTTCCCAACTGGCAATTTAAAGGTGACGAATAGCTGATGTTGGTGCTGCATCACCTCTCTGACCAGAGACACTTACGCTTTCTCTTCTCCTTCTCCTGTATTTTTATGGTAAACTCCTGGTGGTACCTGGGTGTTGGGGGTCTCCCTGGGGTCTCTCTTGGCCTGTTAATTCCATCTTCTTTTGCAATTGCACTCTTCTGCTTTTGCATTTTATTTTGACACTAATGCGGTGTTAAGATTGTGCTATCCCTTTTGCGAAATGTTTATGTGCCGCAAAACAGTGTTGCACCAATTTTGCAGCATTAATGTAATTTTACTTATGGTATTGTGCAGCGGTTAGCGTCTTTTTTTGTGGCTATCCATTCCTTAACGCCAGCCTACATCCTTTCATAAATATGGCGCTTGGAAGGTGCTAAGGAATGACACGAGCAGGCATCAAGAAAAATTATGCAAAACTGCGTTTCTGCAGTTTTGCGTCATTTTTCATAAATATGGGCCATAGTTTCTAACGACACACAGGACATCTTTTATTGGTACAATGCTGTGTGAATTAGTATTACAATGGCATGACATTGAGGCATTTTATATGCAAATGAAACGATTGCATTGTCCTTGTGTCTCTCAAGGAGATAGCAGGAAAACAGAAAAGCTTTAGTGATATTTGGAACACTAGGCAAGGCCACTTTTGTGTGGTCTTGAATAGGTTTGTACATTACTTGAACACAAGCAGCACCTTCAGTGGCCTTACATAACATTTCAGGCTGGGATGCATTAGAAGGGAGGATCACGGCCATTCACATACATAAACCCTTTTCTTTACATTGCTAGACTGAATGTATTTTTTTATTTAGATTGCTTATAACGCACGACTGCCATATTTTAGGTATCCTGGTGCTGTAGAAATTACTTGGGGAGAAGATAAAAGATTCCTTAGAATCAGAAAGAGAAGCTAAACAGTTTTCTACCAAGTTTCCCAGAGGTTGTTAGGGAAATAGCCAGGTTTTTGGTGCCTTTTTAAAATGCATCAGATTAGAAATACATCTCAAGGTGTCAGGGAGAAGGTTCAGGCTGCCTCAACCATGAAAGCACGTCCCCCTTGTCTGGATTTTCTAAATTTTGCCATGTGGATGAGATTCACAGAGAAGGAACATAGGCCCTCATTCCAACCTCGGCGGGCGGCAGTCGCCGCCCGCCTGGCAGGAACCGCCATATGGCCGCTCCGCGGTCGAAAGACCGCTGGGGCCATTCCGACCTTCCCGCTGGGCCGGCGGGCGCTAACATTGTTAGCGCCCGCCGGCCCAGCGGGAAGGCTGCCTGCAACACAGAAGCCGGCTCCAAATGGAGCCGGCGGTGTTGCAGGTGTGCGATGGGTGCAGTTGCACCCGTCGCGCTTTTCACTGTCTGCTAAGCAGACAGTGAAAAGCTTCATGGGGCCCTGTTAGGGGGCCCCTGCACTGCCCATGCCAGTGGCCCCAGGACACCCGTTCCCGCCAGCCTGTTCCTGTCGGTAAAAACCGCCAGAAACAGGCTGGCGGGAAGGGGGTCAGAATCCCCATAGCGGCACTGCTTGCAGCGCCGCCATGGCGGATTGGGCCAACCGGGGTTAATCTGGCGGGAAACCGCCGGACCCGGTTTTCTGACCGCGGCTTTACCGCCGCAGTCAGAATGGCCCAGGAAGCACCGCCAGGCTGTTGGCAGTGCTTTCCGTCGTTCGCGGCCCTGGCGGTTTTTACAGCCAGGGTCGGAATGACCCCCATAGTGTCCTAACTGGGGCATACCATTTTACTTTCTTTTGTAAGGGGATTGGGCCAAGCCCATGAAGAGATTTATAAACAATGCACATTGATTTAAACACAACTCTTTGTCTTAATGGCAACCAGTGCAAATCTTTCAATGCCAATGAAGGATGCTGGCCTGCTTTTTAGTGGGTACCTGATGGTTCTTACACCTTTTTCCAGGTCCAGTTATCCCTTATTAGTAGATTAGTAGTGTTTTAGCAGCTTAGGCTGATATAGGTAACTAAAGCAGAGCAGCTTAGGCTAAACTAGGAGACATGCAAAGCTCCTACTATGCCACTTATATCATATAGGACTATATCATAAGAATCACAATACTCAGAGTTACTAAAAATGTATTTTAGTGCCAATTTGCCAAAAATATCTCAGAGGATATACTCCCTTAGGAGGTAAGTAAATTACACAACATATACACACAAACCAAAATCAGCTAAGTAAACAGTTAGAAAAGAAGTGCAAACACTGTAGAATACAATAGGATGCTTTAGGCCTAGGGGCAACACAAACCATATACTATGAAAGTGGAATGCGAACCACTTAGGGACCCCTGGCCTAGTGTAGTGTGTTGAGGTTCACTGGGAGTATCGGAAAACACTAAGGGTGCCCAAGATACCCCACCCCAAGTCCCTGAAAAGTAGGAGTAAAGTGACCCTACTTCCCCAGAAACACACTAAAGTCGTGATAGGAGATTCTGCAAAGACCACAACAGCCTGCAAAGCACTGAAGACAAATTCTTGGACCTGAAGACCTGTAAAGGAAGGGGACCAAGTCCAAGAGTTGTGAAATTGTCCAGAGTGACAGGAGCCCACTAAACCCCGGATGGAGGTGCAAAATGGCTGCCTCCACATGGAAGAAGCTGAAGATTCTGCAACAACGGAAGATGCCAGGAACCTCTCCTTTGCACAAAAGATGTCCCACGGAGTGCTGGAGGATACACAGTTGTTTCTTTGGAGAAAGACCGCAAACAAGCCTTGCTAGCTGCAAAGGTCGCGTTTAAAGAAAAAGGGTGCTGCCTGGGCCAGGAAGGACCAGGAAGGACCAGGAGGTCGCCACTTGGAAGTGGAGACAGAGGGGGCCCTCAGCAACACAGAGAGTCCATGTACAAGAAGGCAGCACCCGCATAAATACTTGAACATGGGTTCAAGAAAACAGTGAGGTGGTCGTCTTAACACTATAAAGGAGGGTCCCACAAAGCCGTGGTCAACTCAGCGAGTTGAACAATGCAAGACGGAGTGCTGGGGACCTGGGCTGTGCACAAAGGATTCCTTGCAAAAGTGCACAGAAGCCCTAGCAGCTGCAGTTCACGCAGTACACAGGATTACTGTCTGGCGAGGGGAGGCAAGGACTTACAACTATGGACAGATGGACCACTGGACTGTCGGGTCACTTGGATCCACCACCTGTGTTCCAGGGACCAAGCTCGTTACAATGAGAGGGGACCCAGAGGACCAGTGAAGCTGAAGTTTGCTGCCTGCGTTAACAGGGAGAAGACTCCGTCAACCCACGGGAGACTTCTTCTTGGTTTCTAGTGCAGGGTGAAGGTAGACAGCCCCCAGAGCATGCACCACCAAGAAACAGTCAAGAAAGCTGGCTGTTTTAGGCACTACAATGTCACTGGTACTCTTCTTGCTACTTTGTTGCAGTTTTGCAGGCGTCCTGGAGCAGTCAGCAGTCGATCCTTGGCCGAAGTCAAAGAGGGAGATGCAGAGGAACTCTGGTGAATTCTTGCACATCGTTATCTGAGGAAAAGCCCACAGTACAGACCCTAAATAGCCCTCAGAGGAGGAATGGCCACCTAGTCAGGTAAGCACCTATCAGGAGGTATCTCTGACGTCACATCCTGGCACTGGCCACTCAGAGGCCTCCATTGTGCTCTCACACCTCTGGATTCAAGATGGCAGAGGTCTGGGACACACTGGAGGAGCTCTGGGTACCACCCCTGGGGTGGTGATGGACAGGGGAGTGGTCCCTCCCCTTTCCTTTGTCCAGTTCTACGCCAGAGCAGGGACTAGGGGTTACCTGAACCGGTGTAGACTGGCTTATGCAAGGAGGGCACCATCTGTGCCCTTCAAAGCATTTCCAGAGGCTGGGGGAGGCTACTCCTCCCCAGCCCCCAACACCTATTTCCAAAGGGAGAGGGTGTAAAACCCTCTCTCAGAGGAAATCCTTTGTTTTACCTTCCCCAGACCTTTGCCCAGACCCCAGGAGGGCAGAAGCCTGTCTGGGGGTTGGCAACAGCGGTAGCTGCAGCGAAAACCCAGAGAGCTGGTTTGGCAGTACCCGGGGTCTATAGTGGAGCCCCGGGGATGCATGGGATTGGAACCCCAATACCGTATTTGGCATGGGGGGACAATTCCATGATCTTAGACATGTTACATGGCCATATTCGGAGTTACCATTGTGAAGCTACATATAGGTATTGACCTATATGTTGTGCACGCGTGTAATGGTGTCCCCACACTCACCAAGTCCAGGGAAATTGCCCTGAACTATTTGGGGGCACCTTGGCTAGTGCCAGGGTGTCAGGGTGTCCTCACACTTAGTAACTTTGCACCTAACGTTCACTAAGTGAGGGTTAGACATATAGGTGATTTATAAGTTACTTAAGTGCAGTGTAAAATGGCTGTGAAATAACCTGGATGTTATTTCACTCAGGCTGCAGTGGCAGTACTGTGTAAGATTTGTCTGAGCTCCCTATGGGTGTGAAAAGAAATGCTGCAGCCCATAGGGATCTTCTGGAACCCCAATACCCTGGGTACCTAGGTACCATATACAAGGGAATTATAAGGGTGTTCCAGTGTGCCAATTAGAATTGGTGAAAATGGTCACTAGCCTATAGTGACAATTTTAAAATTAGAGAGAACATAAGCACAGAGGTTCTGGTTAGCAGATCCTCCGTGACACAGTCAGGCACTACACAGGGATATACATACAGGCCACAAACTATGAGCACTGGGGTCCTGGCTAGCAGGGTCCCAGTGAGACGTATAAAACACACTGACAAATAGGGTTTTCACTATGAGCACTGGGGTCCTGGCTAGCAGGATCCCAGTGAGACAGTGAAAACACCCTGACATATACTCACAAACAGGCCAAATGTGTGGGCAACAATGCTAGAATGAGGCTACCTTCCTACAACCAGGGATCCTGAAGACCTTCTGGGTCTATGCCAGGCCATTTTAGCCACCACTGATTGCACTCTGTAGAGCCAGTTGAGAAGGAAGCCCGGGGCTCCTAAAGCAAGGCATTACTATAATCCAGCCTGCTTAAGATCACAACTGGGACTACCAAAGCTCTAGAAACGGAAGGAAGTAGCAGGAGAATCGTACATAGTGCTCTAATTAAAGAAAACCAGGATCTTGCAGTCTTATTTACGTCAGATGCCAGGCTCAGTTTATCAAACACCACCGCCAGATTTCTAACAGCCTCTGATGGGAACCCCATCAGAGCAGCCTCTGATGGGAACCCCATCAGAGGGAATTGGCTAGAAATTAGACAAGAGTGGGGCCGAAGACTTAGGTCCATATTTATACTTTTTTGTGCCGCATTTGTGTCACTTTTTGACGCAAAATCAGCACAAACTTACAAAATACAAATATATTTAGGTCCTGCTTGCCCAGGCCAGGTGCGAGACACACACCAAGGGGTTGGAGACTGCATTGTGTGAGGAGCCCTCCCCTCAGCCCACATGTCCCATCAGGATATGCAGGCTACATCCCAGCTCCCTTTTTGCCACTGTCAAGAGGAGAGGTACAAACAGCCCAACTGTCAAACTGACCCAGACAGGTAATCCACAAACAAGCAGAGTCACAGAATGGTTTAAGCAAGAGAATGCCTACTTTCTAAAAGTGGCATTTTCAATCAGACAATCTAAACACCAACTTCACTAAAAGATGTATTTTTAAATTGGGAGTTCAGAGGCCCCAAACCCCACATGTCTATCTGCTTCCGAAGGGAATCTGTGCTTTAATAATATTTAAAGGCAGCCCCCATGTTAGCCTATGCATGTTAGCTCCTGCAGAGAAGGGTCCCCGCAAGTGCTTTGCACGTGATCAGGAGGATCAAATGTGGGGGGACCCCAAATGTCCCAAGTGGACACCGGCACCCAGTGATGCGCAGTCATAGGATTTGGCGACAGTAGTGCTTGGGGAGGAGTTGGCTCCAGGTGGGTGGGGGCCAGCTGAGATGACCCTCATCTCACTAGGGGACAGTGAGATGGTCCAGAGAACCCTAGTGCCTGCGAACACTAAGAAGTACAGGCAGTGGGTGACCATCAATGTACAGAGAGTGGAAGCTGTGAGAGTCACAGGAGCCAGTGTGACTATAGAGAGGCATCACCTAGTGTCTGAAGAGCAGATAGATCCCTGTGTACTTCACCAAGTAGTTGCAGTGGACAACTCAGAGTACCTGTGCAGAGTGGCGCAGGTTCCTTTTGAATGGGGTGGTCCAAGTTCCTTGAAAGTAGCTATGAGTCCAACCATGCCTGTGGATTGTTTACTTGGCAATGACCTGGAGGATTCCCCTTGGAAGGAGGTGGAACACAGGTCACACTTGGATATTTTACGTGTGCCTGGGTGGGTATGCATATCTATGTGGTCAATGGTGCCCGTCGGGGTGGTCAGAAGCCCCTAGAGCCTGAAACAGAGGCCCAAGTGTCTGCCAAAATAAGGAAGAGAAAATGGCATGGGAAACCAGCCCAGGAAGTTCCTGCAGTCTGGGAGGAGCCTGAACCTGAAGGTGACACCCCGTAGCCTACAGGGAAACAGGTGGCGGAGCTGGGGGAGGTCCCTGAGGTGTCACAGTAGCAGCAGGATGGGGGCCCACCAGGGAGGCATTCTTTGAGGCACAGAAAATATGTCCTACTCTTGGGGGTTTGCAGCAGCAGGATGCAGACCAGGTGGCCGGAAAGGAGCCAGGATCTCACTTGACCTATTGGGAGGACGGCCTCCTGTATAGTGAGCCTAAGGTTGCTGAGCCTGGGTCAGAATGTGTTCTGGTGGTACCCCAGTGCTTCAGAGCCTTCCTCCTGGGTCTGGCTCGTGATGTGCATTTAACTGGACATTTGGGGCAAGACAAGACCTTTGACAGGCTTGTCATCCACTTTTACCGGCCCCTAATGTGCAGGCACTTAGATGCACATAGTAGGTCTTCCCAGACTTGTCAGCCAAGAGGCAAGAGTGGGGAGGAAGTGCAAAGCTCCCCTCCAGCATTTTCTAGTGGTTAGTACCCACTTTGAGAGGGTTGGTATTGACATTGTGGGGCCTTAGGATCCCAAGACAGCCATGGGCAACAGGTTTATCCTGGTCCTGGTGGACCATGCCACCTGGTACCCTGAAGCCGTTCCTCTGAGGTCAACCTCCTCCCCTGTGGTGGGACGTGCATTGATGGAGGTTTTATCTGTATGGGGTTCCCCAAGGAAGTGGTATCTGATAGGGGTACCAACTTTATATCTACTTATATAAAGTCTCTGTGGCAGAAGTGTGGGGTAATGTATAAGTTCACCACTCCTTACCACATCCAAAGCAATGGTCTGGTTGAAAGGTTCAACCGCACCTTGAAAGGCATGATCATGTGCCTGTCAGAGCCCTTGAGGTGTAAGTGGGACGTCCTCTTGCCATGCCTTCTGTCACCTACAGGGAGGTGCCTCAAAAAGGGCTTGGATTTCGTTCTGTATTCCACCCTGTCAGGGGACCTTTGAGTCTGGTGAAGGAGGACTTAGAGAAAGCCCCCAGTAAACTTCCCAAGGATGTATTCAGTTAAGTGCTGGCATTTAGAAACCAGACTGCCCACTTTAGAGATCCTAGAAGCAAATCAGGAAGCCACTCTGGTCAAGTTTCAGCCAGGACAAAAAGTGTGGGTGATGGCACCAGTGGTGCCTAGGGTGCTCCAGGACAAGTGGATAGGGCCATTTGAGGTGGTGGAGCACAAGAGCAAAGTCACCTACCTGGTGATTGCGAACTCTCAGAAACCCCTTGAGGGTCCTACATGTGAACCGCCGCAAGCCACACTTTGAGTGGACTGAATTGTCCATGCTCCTAGCAACAGATGATGAGGTGGAGGAAGAGAGTGAGCCACTTCCTGACCTCCTGTCTGCTAGAGAGAAGGATGGGTCTGTGGAGGGAGTGAACCTCTCCCCTCCTTGTCCTCAGAACAACAGCGGGATAGTTACCATGTGTTGGGTCAGTTTTCCTCCCTGTTCTCTTTGATCCCAGAGGTCACACACTTGTGTACACATGATGTGGACACTGGGGACAGTCCACTTATTAAACAGAAGGTTTACAGGGTAACTGACAAGTATCACAGATGTTAACCCTAGGGGTAATTGAGTTTTCTAGTAGTCCCTGGGCCAGCCCTGTGGTCTTAGTATCAAAGGCTGCTGCTCCTGGTGGCACACCAGAACTCTGGTTCTGTGTGGACTACCGGGTCTCAGTGCAGTCACTAAGACTGACACTCACTCCATCCGCCAAGGTGATGTGCTTGTCGATCGGTTGGGAGCTCCCAAATACCTTAGCACCTTTGACTTGATGTCTGGGTTTTCGCAGATTGCCTTAACTGAGGGGGCCAAGGAGAGATCAGCATTTTCTACCACAGATGGGCACTTCCAGTTTAAAGTGATGCCCTTTTGGATGACAAGTGCCCCTGCCACCTTTCAAAGGTTGGTCAACCAGGTGTTGGCTAGGCTGAATGATTTCAGTGCAGCTTACCCGGACAACATTGCAGTGTTCCGTTCTACATGGAAGGAACATTTGCAGTACCTCTGCAGAGTGTTGGAGGTCCTGCTAAAGGCAGGCCTCACTATTAAGGCCAGGAAGTGCCAAATAGGGCAGGGTTCTGTGGTGTATTTGGGATAGCAGGTGGTACCCCTACAGCCAAAAATTGACACCATTCTGGCTTGGGAGCATTCCAAGACCCAGACTGAGATGATGGCCTTTTTGGGGCTCACTGGCTATTACAGACATTTTGTCAAGGGGTACGGCACCATTGTTGCCCCCTTGAATGAGTTGACTTCCAATAAGGAACCAAGGCAGGTGATCCGGACAGAGTCTTGCCAGACAGCTTTTGATGCCCTGAAGGCAGCCATGTACACAGCACCTGTGCTGTACACACCTGATTTCTCCAAGGAGCTTGTTGTGCAAACTGATGCCTCAGAGCGTGGTATAGGTGCAGAGTGCAGAGTTATCACAGCTAAATGAGGAGGGCCTACATCAACCGGTACCTTGATCAGCAGGAGGTTACTTCCCAGGAAACATCGGTGGAATGCAATAGTGTGAAGCTTTTGCTGTGGGCTGGGTGATGAAGACGCTAAGACCCTATTTATTTGGGACTCACTTCAGGGTTCAGACCGACCACAGGCCCCTCAGATGGTTATTGCAGATAAGGGTGAGAATCCAAAACTGTTGAGGTGGTCCATTTCGCGACAGGAGATGGAATTTACGGTGGAATACCACCCTGATACAGAACACACTAATACTGGTAGTCTGTCCAGATTCTTCCACCTTAGTGATGAGAACTCTCATGAGGTTGGGTAGTTTCTCCCCACTTTCAGCTAGGGGGACACGTGTTAGACTTAGCATCCGCGGCGAGGTCTCCCCTAACTTTTCAACTCTGCTTCCCAGGTTGTTGGTGTATGGCTTGATTTGCTTTACTAGTAAGTCCCTAGTAAAGTGCATTAAAGGTGCCCAGGGCCTATAAATCAAATGCTACTAGTGGGCCTGCAGCACTGGTTGTGCCACCCACATTAGTAGCCCTGTAAACATGGCTCAGACTTGCCACCGCAGTGTCTGTGTGTGCAGTTTTATACTGTCAATTTGACTTGGCAAGAGTACTCACTTGCCAGGCCTAAACCTTCCCTTTTCATACCTGCAAGGCACCCCTGAGGTAGGCCCTAGGTAGCCCCATGGGCAGGGTGCAGTGTTTTTTAAAGGTGGTATAAGTACTGATGTTTGTTACATGTCCTAACAGTGAAATACTGCTGAATGTAGTCTTCACTATTGCATGGCCTACCTCTCTCATGGGTTAACATGGGGCTTCATTTAAATAACTTTAAAGTGCAGTTCCCTTTGAGAGCAGATAGAAATTTAAAGTTTGGTATCTCTGAACTGATAATTTACAAATACATTTTGTAGTGAAGTTGCTTTTTAGATTGTGTGTTTGAAAATGCCACTTTTAGGAAGTTTGACAGTTGGGCTATTTGTGAATCCCCTCTAGACAGTGAGACAAAGGGATCTGCTTATCCTGATGAGCCATCTGTGCTAGAGTGGAGGGAGGAATGGTCACTTACAACTGAATGGGCTGTGCCTGCCCCTCCCAATGCAGTCTCCAGCACCCTGGTGTGTGTCTGGGGCCTGGCCCGGGCAAGGCAGCATCCTGTGAACAGAGACTTTCCTTTAAAGTAGGCCTATTTCAAAGGCAGAAAGGGGTATAAGTATTGGACCCAAAACCCCTGAAAATTAGATCACTTTTGGAACCAAGAGGAACCTCTGCCAAGGAGAAGACCTGCAGAGCTGAGGAGGAGTACTGACCCTGCCTGTGACTGTGCTTTGTTGGGCTATCCTGCAGTTGCTGCTTCTGTCTGTGAAAGGGGACAAAGACTGGACTTTGTGGAATATTCCTGCTTGTGAAGAAACTCCAAGGGCTTGAACTGAGCTTGCCTCCTGTTTTGAAGTCTCAGGGCATCAAACACTTCCTCTGCTAACATCTGGACTCTCTTCTGAGACTCCTGCCCTGCCAAGTGGTGTTCTATCCAGTCACTGGGCCCTTGAGAGGTGAAGCTGGCAGACAAGAGCTGAAAATCCACTTACAGAACGCTTTACGGGGAAATTTTCAATGCACCATCTGCAACGCGGCTGATAAAATATGTGCCGCCGACCTTCCGCCTAAAATGAACACTCCACCTGCATCATGGCTGGGAGATCGATGCATTGCGGCTGGAGGAACGATGAACAACACCTGCTTGCGGCTGCTGATAATGATGAAAACCCCACGCAGCACAGTTTTCCAACACCTTACAACAGTATTTTCCACACATCATCCCAGGGCATCAAAGTCAACCTGACTCTACACGGGTATGAGGTGCCTCATCCAGAAATCGACCCATCACTCTCTTGTGAGGGAGAAAAACAAAACATCGGTGACCCGACCGGAGAAGAAACGACACATGGCCTCCCTTGCAAAGAAGGAATAGATGCATTGCTTCCTTTTCCGATGCACCCTCGTCAGTGTGGCTTTCTTTTTTAGGCTAACCAGGTGCAAAAAAATCTATGTTTCCATTGTTTTCTATGGAGTAAGACTCTTATTCTTTCAAAAATTCATATATTTACTTGTGTATGTTGGATTTTTATCATTTTGGTCTTGTTTGATTTAGATAAATATTACCTTTATTTCTAAACTGGTGTGGTGTCCATTTTGTAGTGTTTTCACTGTATCACTATGTGTGTTGGTACAAATACTTTACACATTGCTTCTAAATAAACCTAACTGTTTGTGCCAAGCTGCCAAGGGGGTCAGCAGGGGTTATCTAAGTATGTTTCTCCATTACCCTGACTAGGGTGAGGGTCCTTGCTTGGACAGGGGGTAACCTGACTGCCAACCAAAGACCCTATTTCTAACAGAACTTATCCCTTTCAGGTAAGAAAAAGTTTCTGGCCCATAACACAGACACCCTTGCACTATAGTGCCAGACTGCCTTAGTTGGGTGTAGACTGCACACAGGGTCCCAGCACAAAGAGAGCATAAGATGCTCCATATCTTTGCAGATATGATGTGTCCTGTCTCCCTTTGATGTAACACAGTACAACAACTTTTGTTGTTGGCCCTGATTGCATGAGAGATTAGTAGACATGACCCCATTCATACAGAATTGGCTGTTTGGTTTCATTACACCTACTATGTGTGCATCGAATACTTATTGATCAGGTATTTTAATATTGTCAAATGTATTTCCGAACCACATTGGAGTAATGAGATGTGCAGGTTGACTTACCAATCAGAAGCTGATGTCCATATCTTACATTCTTGAAATGCAGATGGCCAGAGAGTATGTCTTCCATGTTGAAGGAGTAGGGAATGTATCCCTTACTCACTGCCAGAAGGGTAGTCTGCTCCTAATGGCTGGAATACTGTATTTCTTTTGTCCCTCATGTATCTTTTTCACCACTCTGCACTTTGTGCATCTGTATGTGACTCTTTGCAGGATCGTTTTAATTCCTCCTTTCTCCATTTGCCACATTTTTGTTGTCTTTCTGGGTTAAAACCTGATGCTGAAAAATTACAGGAATATTCAATTGTTTAACTTTTTTTTTTAATTTACTTTGTTTACAAAACTATTGCCAATATCTACAAGAGAAGTGCGGCACCTTAGACCATCAATACTTGATTCCTTAAAGATACAGCTTTATGCATGTTGTCTTGTTTTATTTCTGAAATCAACAAAAGCTAGAATCAAAATCATATTTTAATATAATGAAAACACATCATGGGTAAATCTGAAGTTTATTACGTAGAAACAGAAGTTTTACTATTTAATGAGGATGCTTATCTCACTAGAGAGCTATTACTAAAATCATCAGAAGTATTTAAAGGTAAACGTTTTAAAGAACATTAATAATTTTGTTGATTTGAATTATGGTCCTTGGATGGTGAAGATTAACTCTCTGCTGCAAAGCTGAGGGTTCTGCCTCCTGCTCTAAATGGCAGTGGCTCTCTAACTTAAACTAGTATTCGTCTACATTTTATTTTTTATTTTTCAATGCTCCCCTGTGGAAGGTGACTTGCTGTGCTGCCCTATGCCGAAACCCTGTAAATGAGGGTCTATATTACCAACAATAGAAACAGCTTAGATTCCCACTAATTGGTGACATGCTAACTACAACTTTACAATGAGAAATAGCAAGGATCCAAGGATGTGATTAATCAAAGAATTGTAATGATTTATACATTCCAACCTCTAGTACTTTAGCTCTCTATGGGCATTGTTCATTGCCCAGCTGTACCTCGGGAGCATCTCTTCTAGGTGTGCATTAGAACAAAATTAAGATGTAGAGTCATTAGACTTGTCATCCTTAAGGTGGTCTTCCTCCCACAAACGTTTTGCTTCTTTTTCCATTTTTGCTGATCTCATTTTTGCAAGCTTTAGGACTCTGCTTAAATTACCACTTCTAACCAGTGTCAAAGTGGATGTGCACACTCATTAAACATAGTGACATTGGCTATACCCAAATTGGCATATTTAATTTACTTTTCAGTCCCTAGCAAAGTGGCACTAGATGCACCTAGGACTTGATAAACCGAAGAGAGGGGGACAAATAGGTTTTGCTGTAGATGCTGTCACACAGGCGACCAGGGGACTGAGGGCTCCCTAGACCTCAATTATGGATGTATTTCAAGATCAGACCCAAGAACAAGAACCCATTTAACTTGCCAACATTAGGGTCCATTGTACCCTTTCTACACTATGGAAATTGGGTACTATGAAGTTAGTGGATGGTATCAGCTAATTTCAGTCTGATGAAATGACAAAAACCGCTGTAGCATATACTATTATATCACAAGTTATTAATCAACAGTTGGCATTTTTTCATCTAGCCTGTTCTGGGAATGGTTACATAATTGTGAGATAAATTGAATGCTGCAGATACCAAATCCTCTTTGTGCACAGTTCGGGTCAGCTGTGGTCACTGACAGCAACTTCAGCCTCTTTTTTGTCGATGTTTGCTCTGTGCAGTAGTTAACACCAATAGGAAGGGAGGTGTGTCAATGGAGATTAAGTGCCCAAATCACTAAAGAATGCTTCATACAGTCCCACGTGGGCATATTTCCTCGAAAGAGGAAGATGATTTCCACTTTTGAGTATGTTACTTTAAAACCCATCAAATTCAGTGGCATGCTTCATGATTCATCTGAACCCCGTTGCTGGTAGTATGGATGGACCCATGGTCCTGGAGCACTTTTAGGGGAATCTTTTTCGGTTACTAGACACTAAATATTATGTGAACCACACATAAATGGTTGGGATGACTGTATAAGGTGGGCCTGGTTTGTAGTGGTTACCTTGGGTACTTACACCTTATACCAGATCCAGTTATCCCTTATTAGTGAAATGTAGTAGTGTTCTTGCATCTTAGGCTGATAGATGTAGCTATAGCAGAGCAGCTTAGGCTGAACTAGGAGACATGCAAAGCTCATGCAATACCACTTATAGTTACACAGTACTTATACACAAGTAAAGACAATGCACAGTGTTACCAAAAATAAAGGTATTTATTTGAGGTGACACTGTACCAAAAATATCATAGAGACAATACTCCTTCTAAAGGTAAGTATTATACACAATCTATACAGTAGACATAAAAATGAGACAAGTAAATAGTCATAGAACAATGCAAACAATAGGAAATGCTATAGAATGCAATGGGAGAGATTAGGTCTAGGGGTAACACAAACCATATACTAAGAAAGTGGAATGTGAATACTGAATTCCCCCCTAGACAAGTGTAGTGTGTGCAGAATCAATGGGAGAGTAAGAATACACTAAAGGTAAGTAAATTACCCCACCCCATAGCCCAGAAAAGCAGGAGTAAAGTACTGCAAGTTTTCTTAGGACACACTACACCTTGTGATTGGGATTTTGCAGCAACCAACCAAGTCCGCAAAGAACAACTACTGGATTCCTGGACCTGAAGACCCGCAAAGAAAGGACACCAAGCCCAGAAGTCCGTTGCAGATGAAATTTCATGTTGGAAGTCGCCAACAAGCCTTCCCTATGACAGAAGTGCGTTTTGCATCAATATGGCGCTGGATAGACCCAGGAGGGACCTGGGGGCATCAGCTCTGTATGAGGAGGAAGAGAAGGCTCTCAGCACTTTAGAGAGCCCTCAGGATGCCAGCCAGCACCCCCGGAGGTCCCAGGACATGGGGACAAAGGAGTTGGAAAATGTGGTTTTTGCAGCCCAACAAAAGAAGGTCCCACGCCGCCGGAGAACAACTCAGCGAAATTGAGCATCACAGGATGGAGTGATGGGAACTTGGGCCATGGGGGGCATGAAGGAATTTTGAAAAGAGTGCACAGAGGCCTCAGACGAAGGGATGAGTATAGTATTGAAATGGGAAAATTTAAGGAAGATAGACATTTTGTAAGTGAAAAGTTTTACAAAGCTTTCCTGATTTTGATGGGTGATTTTAATCATAAACTTGATCCATGTAGAATTGATGAATGGTCTATGGAACTATTATCAGTAGACAAGATAAATGCTGCTAATTTTTCAAAACTAGTCTAGTGGCACAGTATATGGCCCTAGGAACATTTTCGGGATCTAATGGACTTATTTGCTTAAATGGAAGAGGACAAGCGGATTGTCCAGCAAACTACACATTTAAGATAGGCCAACAAACTTGCCCAATAAATTATGATTTTATTCACGCCCGGAATTATGATAAAGTGGATGGATTCTAGGTGGTACAAAGGGATGGAAGTGATAATTTTCCCTTGAAATTAATTTTATAAGGAGGGAGAAAAAAGCATCAAGATATAGTGATCCCAATACAAATGGACTACCTAGTTACTTACTATCAGAATGAATGATGAGTGCTGAGAAAAACTGGCAAATTTTCAGAAGAATCATGTGATAAGTAGCCCCCCAATAGAGTTTGTATTATTGTATGAAGAAACAATCAGCCAAGTAGTTGATTGTTTGAGGGTTGAATTTAAAGAAAAGGTAGAGGGGGACAATAGGTATCAAAATAAACTAGCCAAAGGGCAAGTATGGTTTAGTGATGAATGTCAAAGGCACATACAAGAAAAGGAGAACAAAAGCTTAAGAAAAAGTATACTATTCAGTGTTATTATGATCTACAGAAGGACAAGAAAAGGTATAAGACACTTGTTAGGAATCAGAAAAGAGCTCATAAAGAGAAACGTTGGGGCGCTCTTCTGGGTGCAATAGAAAGAAGAAATATGAAGAAATTTTGGAAGGTAATACAGGCAGGTTCAGTTAAGGGTCAGGGAACCACGAATTGCGTGGTGGAAGAAGATGCCTGGGAAAAACATTTAGAAGAAATATATGTGAAAAGGGTAGAATTGATAAAGGAGCAGATATATCCCTGGCCCAGTATAGAAGAGAACTTTAGGTCCCGCTTCTCAGTAAGTAACATCAGGTGCATCATAGCGAGTTTAACATTGACTAGGGAGGCTGACCCTGATAATCTTCCTGTTGTGATAATAAAGTCTCAGCCAGATTGGTGGGCCAAATTCTATTCTTGTATTTTTGATAGTATCTTAGACCCAGGTGAGGTCTCAGAAAATTGGAGTGGAGCTGTAATTACTCCAATTCACAAAAAGGGGAATGTGCAAAGCCCTAATAATTATAGGATGATAAACCTGTTGGATGTAGAAGAAAAGGTATTTGCAAAAATTGTTTCCGAAAGGCTTAGGGAACGGGCTGCAGAACATCAAATTGTGCATACAGAGCAAGGTGGTTTTAAGGAAGTTCACTCTACCATCTATTTCCCTTTATGCTATTGCTTGAAAAGCTGTTCCGCAGAGGGGTATCTTGTACTGTTGCTTTGTTGACTTTCGGTCTGCGTTCAGTTTAGTAGACTAAAATATCTTATGGGCAACCTTGATTAAATGTGGCATACTTAAGGAACGTTTAACTATGATACAGGAACTGCATAGCAGAAATTGGGTTCATGTTATTAGAAATATGGAAGTGGGTCTAACAAAGAAAATAAATAAAGAAAATGGGTTGAGGCTGGGTTGCATGCTGGGCACCACAATTGTTTTCTTTATATATAGCAGATCTACCATCAGCGTTGGTTGTGTATCGTGGTGCCAGCCCTAAAATGGATGGGAAGCAGATTGCATGTCTCCTGGATGCAGATCATTTAGTAATATTAGATCCAACTGGTATAGGCCTACAAAGGAAATTGAATGCTTTTAGGGAGTTTTGTGGTTATGACACATTAGTGGTAAATATGGAAAAAACTAAAGTATTGTGTTAAGGGACAAAGTTGGAAATTGTGAAAAACTACAAATACTTAGGTATTTGGTTTCAGCAGTCTCTGAAGTGGGATACCCACTTTGAAGCAGTCAAAGTAAGGGCTCTCACATCAGTTGGTAGTTTGAAAAATGTTAATAAGGATTTTAGCGAGATGTCACATAGACCGGTCCTTAAAGCATATGCGGCTATGGTACAGTCCCAAATCCAGCATAGTGTGGAATTGCTATATATAAGTGGAAAAAAGTATGGGATGTAGAGAGAAAAGGTTTAAAATGTTTATTTTCCCTACCTAGGTCTTCCATGGTTCATGCCATAAAAATGGAGATGGGCTTGGTGTCATGGAATGTATTGGCCAAAATTGTGGTGATCAGATTTTGGCAACGGCTTACTAATGGAGGAGAGAATAAAGTGTCTCAATGGTGCAAAAATGAGATTGCAAAAGTGACCTGAAATGGGTCAGTGGAATTAGGAACAGTCTAGAAGACGTTAGCAGGGATATGGGAGCCTAGTAGCATTAGCGGAAATTACGTGTAGAGGTTGCCAAGAGTGAGCTTAGGATAACAAGCAAAGAAATGACTCAAAGGTGTGAACTACAAGACCTACAATACCTTGTGGAGAAATAATCTGTCCATTTTATGTGTGTGTCATGGCGGAATGAAGCTTGGTTTCCATATATAGATATGTTGCCAAACCGTCGATTTAAAAATGAACTTCTTAGTTTGAGGATTGGAATTAATCCCTGTTATGCAAATGAGAAAATACAAATGATGATGAGGGGGGCAGCGGGGTATTGCATATGTGGGCAAAAAAAGAAATATGATGTTTTGCATATTTTATTAGACTGTTTACCTTTCGTAAAATGATTTTACATCCCTTTTTTAAACTTTATGGTATTAAAAATGTGTCTGCAACCTATTGAATTACTAACAAAAATGAACTATTTGGATATTGCCTATGCCATGGAAGAGGTTTATAATTGAAGTAAAAAATGTTTTTATGAGTGCATAGGATAATTAGGTGTTATGAAATATGTATTTATTAAACCCAGTCTAAGTGTTGTTGCGTTGTAACCTATTTATATGTGTTGTTTTATAGGTACTTTGAAACTGGTTTAATGGACAAGAGGGGATATTTAAGAAAAGTGGCATTGCACACAGTGCAGCCCCACTTTTGTTGCACCCATTAATGCCCCCCTAATGCTACCGTGGCGGTAGTTAGGGGACTAGCACGAGAAGTTTTTATGCTAGTCCAGAGCTTTGCAGGATTAGCGTCAAATAAGGTTAATTTTTTCGGCCCCCCCTAACCTGGTAAAGCCCCCTTTGCATACATTATGCCTGGCTCAGGCATAATGAAGTGAAAAGTATACAATGAGGCGGAATGCATTAATTGCTGCACTTTTTAAATACGGCGCGGGGATTTAGGCCTCGTTGGGCAACATTAGCATCAAAATAAATTACACTAATGTGGCACAAGGAGGCGCTAAGAGCTCCTAAATGTGCCCCAAAAAAGTCTAAACAAACTTATTTGACTGACTGACTGATTGACTTTAAACAAGCACATTGACAGAAAAGTTGCAAGGATATTTAAAAAAATATAGGTATGCACCGCAGGAGAATGGTGTATGTGACTCTTTTTTCAACTTTCATTGCACACATAGGCCCTCATTACAACCCTGGCGGTAAATCCCGGTTTCCGCCGTGCAGAAGACCGCCAACATACCGTTGCGGCAGCGGTCTTCCGCTACAGGTTTTACGACTCACAGCTCGGAATCCGCCAAAATAAAGACACCCACAAAAGTCCGCCACACCAAAGGTCAGTGATAAACTGGCGATACCAAACCTACACCGTTACACCAGCAGGAATACGCCCACACTGTCACGACCCATGAATCAACGCAGCGGTCTTTCAACCGTCGTATTCCATTGGCGGTACACACCGCTGCGCTCAAAATACAAACACATTTACAAAACACAATCACATTGGACAATTCAAAATACACACACCTGATACACATACACACACCACACCCACACACCCAATCCATTATAAAACACACTCCAACATCACCCACAAACCCTTACAACCAAAATTCTGAAAGAAGGCCAGAGAGAGAGACAACCTAACACAACACCAGCATCCACAGGCACACAAAACCATCTCTCATGCAACATCCACGCACCTCAAACAACACACACTAACACATCCCTTCACACATCACAACACCACCTCACACATCACCCACACCACATCATGGCATCTCAAAGACACCCCATGGTTCTCTGAGGAAGAGCTCAGAGGCATGGTGGAGGACATCGTCCGGGTAGAGCCACAGCTAATCGGATCACAGGTGCAACAGACATCCATTGCAAGGAAGATGGAGCTATGGCGCAGAATTGTCGACATGGTTAAT
This sequence comes from Pleurodeles waltl, assembly GCF_031143425.1. Lineage (NCBI taxonomy): Eukaryota > Metazoa > Chordata > Amphibia > Caudata > Salamandridae > Pleurodeles > Pleurodeles waltl. Next base: position 1,240,470,792 of record NC_090440.1, on the reverse strand, counting down.
GAAGTGGGACAGCATCCAAGAACACGGGATGACATCAGGAAGAGGTAGAACGACCTACAGGGGAAAGTACATTCCGTGGTATCCAGACACCAGATTGCTGTACAGAGGACTGGCGGTGGACCCCCACCTCCTTCCCCACAACTAACAACATGGGAGGAGCAAGTCTTGGAGATCATGCATCCTGAGGGCCTCACAGGAGTAGCAGGAGGACTGGATTCTGGTAAGGCAAATCTTTACTACTTTATCCCCCCACCCCACCTGCATGCCATCACATACTCCTACCCTCACCCTCATACCTATCACCCCAACAACCCACAGATACCCCACTAACACAACCAACACATTCCAAAACCAAGCCCTGCATGTAACACCAATGCATGGACACCCATCACCAAAGCATGTCCAGTAGAGAGACTCACTCATGCCCCAAAATCACCAATCACACAAGGGCCACAGCAATAATGCAAGCACAGGAGTAGAGGGTACCTCACCCTTTGCACAAGAAAATACAATAACTATGCATTTACACCCCAACAGGACCCCTACCCAACGTCACCGGACAGGAGGTGCCAGACATATCCAGTCCCCCCACAGAAGTGGCCCACAGTGACAACAGCAGCTCTACACACCTGGATCAAGATGACCAGCCCGGCCCATCAGGGACCTCGGGACAGTCGGTTCCCCTGACACAGTCACAAACCACCACTGATCCTCCCCCCTCAGGAAACACCACCACAGCACCCACCTAGTGGGCCCATCCCTCTGTCCACAGGACACGTCAATCAGCAGTGTGTCCACCACTACAGGGAACCCAGGCAACCGCATTAACACAGGACGATCAGGGACCTGGGGGAAGTGGCAGTGGGCACATGGTTCAGGGGACAGAGGCACAGGATAACAGGGAAGCTGGGAGGACAGCTGTGCGACAGGGGGAGTACAGGCCCAGGGAACCCACTCTCCACGAGGCACTCTCCAACATCATGGGAGCTTACCACCATTCCCAGGAGACCATGGGCATGGTACTGGCCAAGTTTCAGGAGACCCAGCGGCTGCAGGAGGAACACTATCTGAGGATCAGGGAAGACTTGAAGTCCATCAACACCACATTGGTCACCATTGCAGGGGTGCTGGCAGACCTTCTCAACACCAGGAGGGACACAGTGGCACACCAAGGGGCCCCTGACACTAGCCTGGGTGATGAACAGCCCTCCACCTCCGCCGGCGCTAGTGGACAGGAGGCACCACCACAGGAACAATAGACTACCAGCACCCCACCCCCTGCAGATGGAGAACCACCCCGCAAGCGGTCCCTGAGATCCAGGGACAAGACAGAGAACATTGCCAAGACCCCCGCCAGGAAATAAGACCCCCCCGAATGTCAGCCTTCCTTCCCACTTTGTCACCCTGTCCACCTTAAACTGCCATTGCTCCACTTCCTATGTCCCATTGTACAATGCACCTGTGAAACAAATAGATGGAACTCTGCCATGGACATTCCTCCATCATCACCACAGCCCATTTCCCACACACCTCCACTTATGTGCACAGAAATAAACACACTTCGATCACAAAACAATCTGGAGTCTGTCTGTGCTTTCACAATTTTGTAATTGCAAAACCTCTAGAATATAGCAATGTCAATGTGCTTCTTCACATACCAATATAACACAGCTGTGAAATGGAAAGGCAAAGTAACAAGTCAGGGTCCATACATTGAGTGAAAATTACAGACTTATGCTAGCTCCAACAATAGTATGAGATGTGGGAAGCAGTTACATCTTCTTACCAGTGTCTCATTGGAAGTATTGCATGATTATGTTGTTTCGGTTGTCAACATCTTCTTCTGCCTCCTCTTCTTCACTGTCCACAGGCTCCACAGCTGTCACAAGACCATCATCTGACCCATTCTCCTGTAGAAAGGCACCTTGCGTCGCAAAGCCAGGTTGTGCAGCATACAGCAGGCCATGATCACCTGGCACACCTTCTTCGGTGAGTAGTATAGGGAGCCACCTGTCAAATGGAGGCACCAGAATCTGGCCTTCAGGAGGCCGAAGGTGCGTTCTATAATCCTCCTAGTTCTCCCATGTGCCTCACTGTAGCGTTCCTCTGCCCTTTCCCTGGCATTCCTCACTGGGGTCAGTAGCCATGACAGGTTGGGGAAACCAGAGTCACCTGCAAATGTCGAGGGTCAACTGTTAGACACACACTAACCCTTGGGTACAACCCCATACCCAGACACTTATGTCAACTGTGTTGGGACATTGGCCTCAACTATTAGCCACACACAGTGCCTCAGGAGTTGCCCCATTGGATAAAGGATGCTGCTATTCCTCAAAATGTAAGCATCATGCACTGAGCCAGGATACTTGGCATTCACATGGGAGATGCACTGGTCTGCCAAACACACCATCTGCACATTCATCGAATGGTAGCTTTTCCGGATTCTGTACACCTGTTCATTCCTGCGGGGAGGGGGGACAAATGCCACATGTGTACCATCAATGGCACCAATGATGTTGGGGATATGTCCCAGGGCATAGAAGTCACCTTTCACTGTGAGCAAATCCTCCACTTGAGGGAAAACGATGTAGCTGCGCATGTGTTTCAGCAGGGCAGATGGCACTCTGGACAACACGTTGGAGAACATTGGCTGGGACATCCCTGATGCCGTGGCCACTTTTGTTTGAAAAGACCCACTGGTCAGGAAATGGAGTACAGACAGAACCTGCACTAGAGGGGGGATTCCTGTGGGATGGCAGATAGCTGAAATCAGGTCTGGGTCCAACTGGGCACCCAGTTCCAGGATTGTTGCACGATCAAGTCTGTATGTGATTATGATGTGTCTCTCTTCCATTGTCGACAGGTCCACCAGGGGGCTGTACACCAGAGGATGCTGCCATCTCATCACCTGCCCCAGCAGATGTGCCTTATGGGGGAGAACAGCGAGCAGAGGGTCATCCAACACTGAGGTATCACAATGTGTTATTTGCTGAAACGTTGGTAAATCGCAATGTGCCGGTATCTGTCTGTATTCCCAGTCTAGATAGGTGTGACGCAGTTTTTATCCATCCCATGTGGCCCCCTGAAAAGGCGGCTGCCTGATCTGTAAGGTGGGACAAGGGGAAATGAGGTAACTGCGCTGGCCTTGTACACTGTGGCGGTGGGCGTTGGAATACCACGGCGCAATTCAGCATTGGTTAACATTGGGCCCTATGGGTCCCAGGAGCCAATGATGATGTACACCGGCGGTAACGGTACGCACCGCCACAGACGTGATCGCCATTTTCTTACTGTTCACTCACTTGATACCCGACCTTCAACAGGAGAGGACCTACACTGCAAGTGCTGCTGTGACCTGTGTCTGGAAGCAACAATGGCTACAGTGTCTGGGGAAAGGGCCCCTGCCTTCACTTTGGAGGAGTTGGAGAAACTGGTGGATGGGGTCCTCCCCCAGTACATGCAACTGTACGGTCCTCCAGACAAACAGGTGAGTACACTGTGAGCATGGTGGATGGCACCAGGGTGTATGGAGTGTTGTGGATGGAAGAGGGTGGGGAGGGGGACAGGCCAGCATGTCAGGATTGTGTGTGTATGTATGGCAGGGCCAGTGTGGGAGATGTTTGGCAATGAGTGAGATGAAATGTACGGGCTGGAAACATCCATTGTTAATTCACTTTTCCTCTAGGTCAGCGCCCACCAGAAGAAGGGTATTTGGCATGCCATTGCCAAAGACGTCCGGACCCTGGGTGGTAACTACCATAGACGGAGCACCCACTGCCGTAAAAGATCGGAGGACCTGCACCGCTGGAGCAAGAAGATGGTGGAGGCCCAGCCGGGAATGGCCTCCCAATTTGGAAGGGGTGCCCGTCGCACCATGACCTCACTGATGTACCAGATCCTGGCGGTGGCCTATCCAGAGTTGGATGGGCGCTTGAAGGCATCACAGCAGCCACAAGGGGGTGAGTACACTCTCATTCAGCTGACTGTGCGCATTACGAGGTGTCTCGGTGGGGGAGGTGGGATGAGGGTTCCCCTAGGCCACAGCGAACTTGTTGGGCAAGGTCCCTTGTTTAGCTGGCTCTGTAGCTCCCCAACCCCACCAGTGGTAATAGCCATCCATACCTAGTCAGGCTCCTGTGACTTCCAGGTGTGCAGCAATTGTACTTAGGCCTCGTCTCCCATGGGCATATGAATTTGCTAGGAACTGTTAGTGCATGGCTTAGTGCAGAGGGCTGCTCCCTGTGTGTTGTGTCCACCGACAGTAGTGGTGTTGCATGCACTGAACGTGTTTTTCTTCTGTCTTTCCCCCCCTTTTTGTTTTGTCTCCCTGTTCTTGTGTGCAATAGCATCATCTGGGAGAGGAGCAGTGGCACTGGAGCAGGATGGAGCTGCAACCCACCTGGAGGGTGAAGCAACGGAGTCTGAAGCCACTAGTGGGACGGAGTGCGAGGGGAGCTCCACAAGATGGACAGGAGCATACACCAGTGACAGCGACTCCTCCTCTGATGGGAGCTCCCTTACGGTGGCGGGCACGTCTGTGCCCACCGCATCAACAAGTACAGCCGCCACCCCACCTACCAGCACCGCCCTCCCCATTGCCCCTCCGTGTGTGTTCCCCGCCTGCTCACCCAGAAAAGTGGGCATCTCCTTCGCCCCAGGCATCTCAGCCCCTGCCCCAGTCAGCCCTGCTGCCCTCAGTGAGGAGGCTATTGACCTCCTGCGATCCCTCCCTGACAGGCAATCGACCATTTTGAAAGCCAACCAGAGTGTTGAGAGGCATTTGCAACAAACAAATGCATACCAGGAGGGCACTAATGACAGCCATTGTCCCTGTGTCCAGCTTCCCCTGTCCAACTTCCTCCACCCAGACCCAATCCCCTGTACCTCAGCCTATCCCAAGGACACCATCAGACCAGCATGCATACTCATCAACATACAAGAGTGGACATGGCAAACATAAGCACCACACATCCCACAAGCACTCACACAAGCACCATACCCATGCGGACACAACAACATCCACTGCCTCCACTGTGTCCGACTCCTCCACGTCCTCCTCCTCCCTCCCTGTCTCATCTCCACTCACACCTGCATGCACTACATCCTCAGCCACTACCTCCATCACCAGCACGCCCATCACCACACACAGCTCACTTGCAATCACCACCCCCACTACCATGCACACATCCCCAGTGTCCTCTCCCATTGTGTCTGTGAGCCCTCCTCCCAAAGTACACAAACGCAGGCACACACCCACCCAACAGCCATCCACCTCACAACAGCCTCCGGCCCATACCCTTCACCCAAATTCCTACAACCATTACCTCTTCCTCCACTCCCAAACCCCCTCCATCTTCCCGTCCCAGTGTGTCAAAAAAACTTTTCCTGGCAAACTTTGACCTCTTCCCTTCACCTCCCCCCCCGTCCTTCCCCTAGGGCCAGGCTTTCCAGGTCCCAGCCCAGCACCTCAGCCACCAAATCGCCAGGCACAGTGGTGCCAGCAACTGCGGGGTCATTGAGTGCGCCACCCATCAGGGCTGCCAGTGTGCCACGTAGCGAGGGCAAGGACATTCTGCCACCTGCCAAGGTGAAGAAGGTGCCCACATCCCAGAGGGAGAAGTCGCACCTACCAGCCACCAAGGGCTCCACCAAAAGGGGACAGTGGCAAGACACCTGCGGCACCATCAAAGGTGGGGAAGGGACAAAAGCAGAAGAGCAGGTCAGGACAGGGCACGGTAGCACCGACTGAGGGACTAGTGTCACCCCTTCTATCCACGACTACACCAACCTGTATGGCGGCGAACACCGCAACCTGCCCGCCACCTGCACCGCCACCAGCACCGCCACCTGCACAGCCACCTGCACCGCCAACGACACGTCTGCAGCCTCAGCACCAGTCCCCAGCATCTTCCACAGTGGGCAGCCGTCCGAGGCTGTAGGAGACGCCCTGCTGTGTCCCTCAACAGGTGCTGAAACATGCAGCACCGCCAGCACTGCCGCCACAGACACTGCCGCAAGCACTGCCACCAGCTCCGTGACGTGCTCGGACAGTGGCACCACCGCTGACATGGCTACCATCCCCAGTGGTCAGCCGTCAGAGGCTGGATGAGACTTCCTGGACCCTGCCCAGCTTCCATGAGGCATGACTTCCATCACTGTTGCAACTGCAGGTGGAAGGCGAAGCCGCAGCAGTGTGGGTTATGTCTCTGCCTCCATGGCGTATCATGCTACCTGTTCCTAGGCAATCTCGTGGCACACACGCGCCCAGGTGAGGGAATGGGACCAGCCACACTGCATGTGGAGCACTCTGGGCACAATGCCCCCTCCAGAACCAGCGGAGATTCACATCCACTACCTCAGTCCTTGGCAGGATGAAGCACTCTGGGCACAATACCCCCTCCAAAACCAGTGGAGATTCACTTCCACTACCTCAGTCCTTGCCAGGATGAGGCACTCTGGGCACTATGCCCCCTCCAGAACCAGTGGAGATTCACATCCACTACCTCAGTCCTTGGCAGGATGAAGCACTCTGGGCACAATGCCCCTTACAGAACCAGTGAAGATTCACATCCACTACCTCAGTACTTGGCAGGATGAAGCACTCTGGACACAATGCCCCCTCCAGAACCAGTGGAGACTGTTATCCACTTGAGACACTGTGGCTTTGCACTCCTCATGATACAGCAGTGGGCAAACCACCCACTGGAAAGACTTGAGAGACTGTGGCTTTGCACTCCCCAGGATACAGCAGTGGGCAAACCACCCACTGGAAAGACTTGAGAGACTGTGGCTCTGCACTCCCCAGCATAAAGCAGTGGGTAAACTACTCACTGGAAAGACTTGAGAGACTGTGGCTTTGCTCTCCCCAGGATACAGCAATGGGCATGGAGCCCCGTCGTGCAGCAGTGGCGTCGTGCGTTCTTCCGGCTGAAGTGCCCCCCCTTCCCTTCCCCCTGAGGTGCCTGTTTATTTTCGATCTGATGCCCCTGAAGTGTTCTCTCCATTTCGAGTCAGGTATCTTGTGTGGACTTCACCCATGCATTTTGGGACCACTGGTCCACGGACAGTGATTGGTGTACTATCCAGACTTGTGTAGTTGGTGTACATATTTGTATATACTGAATTTTGAATTTGCTCTATCAGATTTTTCATGATTACAATCATTACAATCATTTAATTTTGTCATTGCGTTCTTCCAGGGGGTGGGGGGTGTATATGTAATGTTGCTGCATGTATTTGTGGGTATGGTGCTGTGGGTGAGGGTGGGGGTGGGGGTATTGCGTGTTGCGTGTGTGTGTGTGTCACTCTCTTTTCCCTCCTCCCTCCCCTGTGTTGTAGGTGCAGTACTCACCATGTCGTCAACAGCGTCTGTCCTGCTCCTGATAGAGCAGGAGGAAGACCAGCATGGGCAGGATGTGTAGTTCGGGCTCCATGGCGTCCTGGTTCCTCATTGGGTGTCGAGAGGTGAGTGGTTTCCCTTCTGTGTACTGTTTCCGCCGTGCTTTTGATAGCATTGGTTCCGGCCATGGAAAAGGTGGCAGATAGGACTCTTGTAATAGTGTGGGTGGTACCTTATCCTCCGTCTGCCTGTTGGTGGTTACCACCGAGGTGTTTGTTTCTACCGCCATGGCGGTTGGAGTGTTAAAGTGGCTGTCTATGTTGGCGGTTTCCACCATGGTCGTGATTCCATTTTTTTTTTCCGCCGGCCTGTTGGCGGTATTACCGCTGCTCCACCACCTGTCCGCCAGGGTTGTAATGAGGGCCATAGTCAGTCCATAGTTTCTTTAGTACGGAGTATCACACAGACGACCTGCTCCACCTACCAGAATTTTGTCCACATATGTGCATTGACAGCTTTAAAAAAATGTCAGTCCAGTTTATCTTAATAAGGTAAAATAGTTTTATAATAACAGTGTTCATCCACGTCCCAAAACACATCAAACTTTACCAACTGGTAAGGTTGGTCTTTATGGTATAACAATAAAATCCCGAAAAATCCAATAACGGCATAAATACTAATAACAGTGCCAACAATTATCACATTCCGTTGCCGAAAAATAGCGAGCAGTTTCTGTGAATAGGGAAATGCTTCACCTTTCACGAGTACACGATTTACTTGCGCATTGAGTCACGTTACGATCCCATCCGGGTTCATTCATCGAATTGACAGACTGGGATTTGGAATACGACCATCTGAGATAATACTAATCCTCCAGCAGAAGGAGTCGGCAGATAAACAGAAGGGGCGGACCTGTCAGAGGTAATGTGCCAACAGATCCAGCAAATCAGCCGAAGGGCATAAACTGAGGGTTGCTAAATGTGGAAGCAGCTGTGAAGCGGCTATTAAATACAACTATGCCTCGGAGTGAGAATTGCACGTTTTTATCATCGAAAGAGACCACTGACAGAAAGTACGACAACTCTGCCTTCTAAATTCAATATTTGTTCTACAAACAGTAACATGAGATTGGATTACATTTTTGGACACACAATGTGTTCAGGTAATATTGCTAATTTCTGGGAAAGAAGAAAGTCTGAAAACAATCACAATCCTATTAATTGTAGCAGAATTATATGCTTCAATCTCTTTTCTGTAAAATTGTGAACTGCTATGTTCACTCTTTAAGAGTACCTGGCACGCAAGCAAAGATTTCTCGAAGTACGCTAGCAACTTTAGTTCTTTTCTTGTCAAGTCTGTCAAAACCTTACTAAAGCTTTTAGAAATAGAAATAAACAAAACCTCTAGAGGATGATATGATGGAGAGTGAAGTAAGGCTAGAAAAGAGCTATTGGGCATAGGAGGCTAACTCCCAAAAGAAAAATCACTTTTCCCTACATTTAGGACTGATTGCAAAGAATAAAATGACACTATTAAGGGCCTGATTTAGGTCTTGGTGGAAGGAATCCTCACTCACAAACATGACAGATATCCTATCCCTGGTACTACGATCCCCATAGGAGATAATAGGCCATTGTTTCTGCATCAGGATTTTGATTAAAACACAGGTTTACTACTTGAATTAAGTTTTATACACAGTTCTGTCCACCTTCTTGGTTGCATCTATATATATTCTTGCATCCCACTGTTCTTTCATCTGAGGCTTACTATTATTGGCCCTAGGCTATATCTTCGAGATTGCACATTCCCTGTTTTTGTTAAGTAGTCAGGGGACACTTGTAAGTGTATATTATATTGTTCATAGTGAAATCCACTTCTTTACAGTGTCACTACCTATTTACTTTTCTATAAATCATAGATATATATCCTTATGTACGTTGTCAAGATTTTTCCCTCCTTTTATTTTGTTTTTTTCTGATTAGATATAGGATTTATCATGGCCATATACACCGCTAATAACGCCACATAACCTGGAATACTTGGAATTTGCGCAGATTACAGAAAGTACGGTCTCTGGACCATGTAGTGACATATGTCCTATCATACTTCTTGAACACATTTATTTTTTTGCATCACCTCATACTAATTTTTGGTTATAAATTTTCTACATTCCTTTTGCTCAAGACTATCTACATAATAGTTCAGCAATTTACACTTCACACCTTTAATTTTTTCCTAACACATTAATCTGTATATACATCATTATATTTCAGCTTTCTCATTTGACTGATTTGAAAACGCACAGGACTCATCATTCCAACCTTTCTGGTAGGTTGACAGGATTGAACATTGTTTTTGACCATCTCTTTACTTATTAACTTGTCTCGGACACAGGGTCTCTTGTCTACTTTTTTTGGTTGTGTTTTTTCTATCTTCACACACACTTACTGCATGTTCACCTAAGTAGTATGTCTTTGCACTTGGCCATGTGATTCACCCTTGTAGTGGTTTGAGCTTCCGGGAATAATACAAATTTGCCATTTTCTCTGACCTATGCATCATGTTGGACATCCTTTCACCTTTGGCAACTGAGCTCTATTTGGCTATCTCATGTCCTTACACATTTGTTAATCTTGCTCTCCAATAAGTACATACATTTGTCTCTTCGCAGCCTTGAAAATGTCACTGTGTGACGAAACACGTATTGGCTGTTATTACACGGACTGACTACAGGTTGTTAGCATATGGATTGACTACGTGAAGCATTGCCTATGACGTTTATGTGAATAATCAAAGTCAAGGAGGACTTTTTATTGATATAAATAAACCACGTTACTAGTAAAGAGGATTTTCATTGGAGTTTCTTCAAAGACTCATCTAAGAAACTGTTGGACTTCTGGGAACTATTAATTACTGTTCTACATACATTTTCTGGAGTGCTGTGATCTTAAGTAAATTCTTATGTGTTATTAAACCTTTATGGTTGGCAAACTTCTTACTCTTCTTCATTCTTGTGGGCCAAAATTGGTTACACTGCATTGGAAATATTTTTAAATTGTCATCGTCTGCCTTAGAACTATTCAAAAGATTAATCTGTATGAAAGCAGTTGTACTTGACTTTCCAACAGAGTACCTGAAGTGGCGCTAATTCTCCTCTATCAAATCCTATAATCACAATACCCCCCAACCACCTATACTAGATGCAACATCACAATATAAAGGGGTGTCATTTAAAATAAAGCAGGCCTATTGGCTTTGTCAAGGGGTCCTCACATTTAATTTAAATATAAGACAAGCCTATTTACTTTGTCAAGGGGTTACCACATTAAAATATAAGACAAACCTATTGGCTTTGTCAAGGGGTCCCCATATTAAACTATAAAGGAAGCCTATTGGTGTTGTCAATTGGTCATCACAATAAAAATATGAAGCAATATTCACATACTAGGATTCACATCAGAACCAATGAATTCAGTAATCCTGCATAAATGCATTTATTATCAATCAGCATTACACTCTTCATCAACAAAACTGTCAATAGGACATTTGTATTCAAAACAACAATAATCATGCGTTAAAGTTTTCTTTTACTACATCAGGTCTCATAGTGCATCTATAAAACCAGCCACTAGAGGGCCATGCACACCGAAGCTGAAGAACAAAGGTGCCAGGATTGAGTATTTGAAAATGAATCAGACCTCTAACAGGATCACCTTTATGAGGGTCCAGCAACCAAAGGTCTGTTGGGTAACCATTTTGGGGAGGGGAGAGCTGCTACACTCCTATTTGTCCCCCCACATACGCGACAGTGCTTTGTTGGTGATGCTCCTGCCCCACCTTGGGGCACCACTGGGAACATAGCATTTGCTAATTAAGGCATTTGCAGGCAATTATGGGGTTCTCCTGTACTGCCTTTGATGCATACTTCATTAACAGCATCTCTGAGGTCTGCTGCAGCACCCGCATATCTTTTCTGGATGGTATTTCGGAGTGTGGAGTGCCCCTGTCTCACCCTGGGGCACCCTGATGTCTTGACTTACATTCGACTGTAGGGGAGCCCCAAAGCTCATGCGAATCTGAGGGCTCCCTGTCGGAGCCGGCATCTTCATTCTACTCAACCTGCTTTGTATGCAATGGGCAGGAGCAGAATGCCTTGTTTCTTCTACAGTGCAGGCTGTGAGGATTCAGAGGGAGCTGACCACCCTGCTGCCTCAATATTCTCCTAGGTCCCGGGGATGAGTGCCAGTGCACTTGTTTGCATTCAGCATCCCACATTCAGGCTTGGGGAATGGGGTCCCTTGGGCAAATGAGCATCTGGGCGGGGGGCACCACATACCTTCCATTTAAATTTGAAATGGGTTTGATTTGACCCCCAGAAGTTTGCCCCTCATTAGCAGGGGTTTTCCAAAATACGGCAGAGTGCAACACGCTTATTTTTGGTGGTTTGCATGTTTAAATAGACAAATCTTCCACGGTGCACAACTCTCGGCCATTGCACTAATTTTCTTGATCTTTGGCTCATTTTATTCCTGGTGGTGAGCTCTATCCATCAGCATAATTTACAGTAGACCTCCTGGCCTCTATAGGGGTATGCTTTGCAGGGAGCTAGTTTCACTGGCTCCCTCCGCCAGCCTTCTCCTCTGCTTTGCTCTCCACAGGCCCCATAGCACCCTCACCCTCTTGCAGAGTGCACAGGCAGTGAAGAACAAGTATTACCCAACTAGTCTGCAGGGGCGATAAGGTAGCCAGTATCACTAGCCCTGGAGAAACCCTTTTAGTCATGGGGATCAGCTTTAGGTAAAGTACTTTCCATCAGAGACACCATGTGGCTGCTCCTTCCAGCTATCAATAATTCTGGTGCCCTTACTAGCCAGGTCTGGGTTCTTTCTCTCTTCCTCTCCCTTGTGCAGGAGTTTATAAGTGTGGGTGGAATGTTCTAGATTCCAGGTACCCTGGGGCAATGATTGGAGGTCACCTCACCCTTCCACCTCTGTCCCAACCCTCCTGCACAGTACACTGGACAATCCAATATGCCAGAACCACATTTTTCTCTGTTCAGAGCACCTGCGCCCACCCAGTTGTATGGCTATTATGATGGCGAAAAGGCTCCTTTGTGGTCACTCCAAAATGGATCTGGGACAGCTCTTTCCCACTTCTTCTGGAGCCCAGTTACCTAGAGGAAAAAGGAAGGGTGGAGGCGTAGTGTCAGGTTGATCTGCTTGTAACAGGGTAGGCCTCAAAGGTTGAAGTGGGACGGGGTAAAGGGAACACTCAGCCTATTACTAAAACATAACTGTAAAAATGTAAACACAGTCTTTATTTATCCTTTATATTTGTACTGCATTTTTAAAACAAACAACATAAATGCACAGGCTTGAACATCTTTAGTTGGATGTGGGGCTTGCTGCATGGTCATCCCCCAAACCTTTTACTTTCCTCCCTTTTTGCTGAATTTGATTGTGTCGACTTTAGGACTCTAGTCACTTTACCACTGCTAACCAGTGCTGAAGTGGATGTGCTCTCTGCTTAAAACATGGTACAAATGGTTTATCCATAATTGGCAGTTTTAATGTACTTATACATACCTACTAAAGTGCACTACATGTTCCAAGGGCCTCTAAATTAAATGTTGCATGCAGGCCTCTAGCACTGGTCATGCCACCCAGTTCAGTAGCCTTTTAAACGTGACTCAGGTCTTCCATTCCAGAGCCTGTGTGGCCTATATGGCCTGGCAAGCTAACCATCCTACCAGGGACAAACCTTCCTTTTTAATACATGTAAGTCACTCCTAAGGTAGGCCCTGGACAGCCGAGGGGTACGGTGCCTGTTATTTAAAAAGTAGAACATGTACCTTTAAGTTTTACTTGTCCTGGTAGTGACAAACTCATAAATTCCTTCTTCACTACTACAAGGATTATCTCTCTTATAGGATATCATTGAGATTACCTTATGTTAGAAATGGGGTCTCTAGTTGGTAGTCAATTTACGCCCTGGGACCGTCACTCTAGTCAGGGTAAGGGAGAGACAAAGCTTAGATAACCCCTGCTCATCCCCTTGGTATCTTGGCACAAGCATTTAGGTTTATTTCAGAGGAAATGTGTTCACATTGTAACACAGTGAAGATACCACAAAAGGACTCCACACCAGTTTAGAAAAATAGCCAATATTTATCTAAATCAAACAAGACCAAAACAACAAAAATCCAACATACACAAGTAAAGCTATCAAATTTTAAAGTAAATAGAGCCTTAACCTATAGGAATCAATGGTTGTGTTGTTTTAGCAGAAAGTACCTGGTATGTATCAAAAATAAAGCTGCAGGGGCGAGGGTGCATCAGAAAAGCAAATGATGCGTTGATTCCTTACTCACAAGTGAGGGCATGTGTTGAGTCTTTCTCCAGCGGGTAAGTGATGCGTTGATTCTTTTCTTACAGGGAAGGGATGTGACCATTTCAGACAGGCAGCCCTGGGTCCATGTGGTGATGTTGAAAGATTTAACTCCGACAAATGAAATGTGAAAAAACTGATGCATGGCAGCGATTAATCCGTGCTAAGCTAGCAATGCATTGATTTCACTTGTGCTGCAAAAAGTTTTTTAGCCGCAGTGCAGGTGCTGCATCAATTTTTCGGCTCTGGTGCGTGGAAGTTAACTCATTTACTGCCAGCTTCTCCTTCCAAGGGCCCAGGTACTGGATGTGGCACCACTTGACAAGTCAGGGGTCTCAACAAAAAAACCAAGGTGCTGGCAGAGGAAGTCTTTGATGTTCTTGAGACTTCCCAGCAGTAGACAAGCTCAGTCCAAGCCGTTGGAGAAAGTTCACAAGCAGGATACACAACAAAGTCCAGTCTTTTTCCTCTCTAAGGCAGAAGCAGCAACCGCAGGACAACCCAACAAAGCACACACAGAAAAGGAACAGTATTCCTCCTCACAGCTCATCAGCTCTTCTTCTTGGCAGAGGTTCCTCTTGATCCAGAAGTGTTCTCGAGTTGTGGGGTCAGCAGTCCAATACTTATACTCATTTCTGCTTTTGAAGTAGGCAAACTTCAAAGGAAAGCCTTTGAAGTGCACAGGGTCCTGCCTCTTCCTTGCCCTGCCCCAGCCACACTCTAGGGGGTTGAAGACTATATTACATAAGGTCATGCACAGCCCTTTCAAGTGCAGGTGTCAGCTCCTCCCTCCCACTCAAGCCCAGGAAGACCCATCAGGATATGCAGGATACACCTCAGCTCCCTTTGTATTACTGTCTAGAGTGAATTCACAACCAGCCTAGCTGTCAGTCTGACCAAGACTTGGATTCAGCAGCCAAACAGAGGCACAATGAATTCGGGGAACGATGGCGAGGGAGAGGTTGGCAGAGCGGAGTTGGCGGGAGGGGACGTAGAAGTTGAGTCTGTTGTTCAGGTAGGCGGGACCAGCGTCATGTAGTGTTTTGTGTGCGTGGGTGAGGATTTTAAAGGTGATCCTCTTGTCTACGGGGAGCCAGTGGAGGTCCTTCAGGTGGTAGGAGATGTGGCATCGGCGGGGTATGTCGAGGATCAGGCGGGCGGATGCGTTCTCGATGCGTTGGAGTCGTTGGATGTCTTTTGCTGGGATGCCTGTGTAGAGTGCGTTGCCGTAGTCAAGTCTGCTACTGACGAGGGCCTGGGTCACCATTTTTCTGGTTTCCATCGGGATCCACTTGTAGATTCTAAGGAGCATGTGGAGGGTGTTGAAGCAGGAGGAGGAGACTGCGTTGACCTTTTTGGACATGGTGAGGGCGGAGTCGAGGATGAGGCCGAGGCACAATCAGTGCTGCAGGCCCACTGGTAGCCTTTGCTTTACATACCATGGGCACACATAGGGCATAGTACTAGGGACTTATCAGTAATATGCCAATCATGGATACATCAATCACCAATCCAATTCAGACAAAGATCCCTTGCACTTTAATACTGGTCAACAGTGGTATAGTGCTCAGAGAGATAAAACCAAGAAAAACAGATCAGAAAAAAATTAAAAGAAGTATTATTATTTTATGAGTGTAATTTTGAATTGGGAAGAGATGGGACCCCAAAGGTTGGTGTTTTACAAGTTAAATAGACGGCTGAGTGTGCAGTAGGATTTTAAATTGCAAATCTAAAAAATGGCCTCTCTTTGAAGTGTCCCCCACTTCAAAGACACTACTAAGTATGAGAAATAGACTTCTGACCCTACCATATCAGTATACCTCTGGACCTGACAACATTCTGCAAGGAAGAAGGGCTGCTGTGCTGCTGTGCCTGCCCTGCTGCCTTCTGCCCTCCTTGCCAGGGAGAGAGAAGGACTTGCCCTGCATCACTAAATCCCCAAAACCAAAGTGATTCCAAGGCCTTACTGGCTTTCCTCCTGTTCTAAAGACTCAGGGACATCAAAGACTTCACTCAACCCTGCAACAATCTCTGAACTCAGCCAAGTGTGCCATTCCAGTCCTGGGCACATGGAACTGCGTTGTTGAGCTGTTTCCTACTAAAATCCACACATTGATGCCATTGCGTCGGTTGGAACGAACTCATCTTCCCTTGAATCTCACACATTGCCACTGTCGCTGAGGAGAAAGACGCCACATCACCAGCTGCGCGGCTTGACAACAATGCACTTCAAAGAGTTAGACACCTCAATGCTGCTCAAGGACATTGCATTGCTGGCTGCGTGGCTTTATGATGATGTATCCTTGACTGCGTGGATCGGAACCGACGCATTGCCTTCACATCGTCCCTGCTGCTCCTCACATCAGATCATTAACATCAATGCAACCCTCCACACAAGGTACTTTTTCACAGGAACAAGGTTGTTCCCTGTAGCTAGCCTCTGCTCCAATTCAGTCACCTGGACCTTTAGATTTACCCTGGTCTAGAGCAACCTGATAGCCCCGGTTGGCGCTTTAAGCTTCTAAGCACTATATTTGCAGAAATTCTTTAAAAATTCATATCTCAACTTCTTTTTATGGAATTCTGTGATTTTGTCTTGCTTTGTTCATTAAATTGGGCTCTAATTTGCTTTCTATCTCAAAGTTGTAGAGAAATATAATTATTTTAATATGTTCATAACCAACCGGTCACTACTTTGTCAGTAATGGTACAGGATGCCACCATTGTAGAGGTCTATGCTAACAATACTTGGTACTAGTCTATGCTAAGGATATGTTTCAGAATCTATTACTGAATTTGCATTATACAAAACACTGGATACCTCCTGAATCCAATATCATAGCCAAATGCTGATAAGAAATCCCTGTAAGTGTTAGATTTTTTTCCCTAGGTAAGAAGATGCACCAATGTAAATCTTTTTACCTAAATGTTTTTGCTGGACCACCATCAAGGAGTTTGGTTACTTAAGACTAAGGGCCTGATTTAGGTGTTGATGGAGGGAATACTTCATCTCAAATGTGACAGATATCCTGTCTGCCGGATTACAATCCCCATAGGATAGAATGGGATTGTAATATGGTGAACACGATATTCACCCTATTTGTGACGGAGAATTCCCCTCTGTTTAAATCAGGCACTAAGATTTTGCAGTCATGGTGACTCGGTTGTTCAGGCATACAAATGTCAGCATTTCTGCTAAATACACCACATAGATTAACATTTTACTATTTTAAAATGGAAGGTTGCACACTCTCTGCCACTTTTAAAGTTTACCATACTGTTGGTATGGGTTTAATATTCTAGGAGAAGGTACCTAACTTCGGTCCTCTGTGGCTATTCCTGAACATGGAGTAGTGGTGCTGTCAGAATGTAATGGAATTGATTTCTCCAAATCGGTGGCAAGAAAGCTTAGAAGGCATAAGGTGCTATCAGTTCTTCTATTTCACACCCCTGAAGGTCATTTGGAATTTACATGATTACTCCTCTACTCAGCTTGGCAGTTCCTCCAATTTATGATGAAACTAATCAGCTCAGATTGCAGAGCTAGTGGTTTACTTGTTGTGCAAAAGTGGCAGTGTTCCAAGTAATTGTTTGAGTACAAGAATCCGGTTGATGGATGCGGCTGCAGAAGGAAGATCTTTGTGGAATGCTTTATTCGATTGAAGGTCTGTTTTGAGTGCTTCTGTTTAAAAAGCAATGGTGTTTTACAGAGGAGCTTGGAGCTTTGTTTAATTATTGATCCAGTGAAAACTGTCATATTTTTCAAGAGCTGAAGCAACAGTTTATAGTTGATGTGGTTCTTTGCTATCTCATCTATTGGAAGACCAAAAATAAATAAAAAATGTTTCTAAATATTCATCCTTTTGTCACAATTCTTCTGCTTTAGCTACCATAAGAAAGAGGATGTTGTTGCAGTTGAAATGAAAAAATCTTGTTGCATCTTCCTCTAAATCCGAGATTCAGGGCATAGGAATTTGTAGGTCATGTGGACCAAGGTTTCATGTGCAGCAAGCCTTAAATCTACTTCATTTAGCTAGACTAAGGCAAAAAAGAAATTTTACTTCAACCTAATTCATTTGCACCATTATCTTTGGAGGATCTATTAGTTGAAATTAAAACTTTAAAAACATTTATTGTGAATATAACGCTAGTCTGAAAAGAATCAAAGGGAAATGTTCTTCTCTGGACAAAACAGTAATGAAGGTGTAGCAGGGGATTAGTGATGTGCAAGATGTGATGGTGACACTAAGGAGGATGAGTTAAGAGACTAATACTGAAATATTTACGTGCCAGACAGAATATTTTTTAAAGCCAAAAGAGTAGGAATTCACTTAGGCTATTGGAAAGCTTGAAGGTATTCTGGGACATTATATCACTGCTTACTGAAAAGTATTATTCACAAAAAGTTTGGCATATCAGAACTCCTTGACTTCCACATCCAAAGAGCACACATAATTGTCCAGAGGAGTGATATAGCTAGTCTTAGAGGAATCATTAAACTTTTTCTTCTGCATTCAGATGTCATTACTGTTTTTTTCAGGGCCTAAAAAAAGTAAGCTGATGTTGTGGTCAGAGAACTAATATTTCTGCTCACAAGATGTCTCTAATGTGGCTGGAGCCAAGGGAAATGATTTCTTTGACCCACGTCCACCATTGTGATTAATGAGTGCCACATATGGACTGCTACAATCCTGTTTTTTAAAGTGACATATAAACACAAATTGTTTATATTTTTTTTATCCTGTCAAGTAGTAAGACTATCTTTATTTGCAGAAGAAAAAAACATATCTTAATGCAAGTGAATGGTTCTGAATGTTCCTAATTTAACATGGTTATGGACTTTGATTGAGAATATTACTATTCTTACTCAACTGCATTCTTTACGTTCTAAACAATATGTGATTGATATTCCCAGACTATTCTTTCACTTTTATATATTTTAGGGTGTCTCATTTGCACCTTTCTCCCATATGTTTATAAAGCATTGTTAATGTGTTTTTGCTTGGAAGTTGGACGAGATCGTTTATGCTTTTGCGTTCCATATCTTTGCTTGTAGATCAATAAATTCTCCATGACTAATACTATTATTTACTGGTGATATCTATGTATTTACTTGTTATTATCATTATTTGTACAAGGTTCAGATATTCTGATGTTAGTTATTTGTTTCATTGTTTTATGTTTAATCTCTCCTGACGAGTTACAGCATGCCATTTTTGGTTATATATCACTTGAGAGGGTGTGTGAACTATCATTCAGTTTCATCTTCTCCCGCTACTTCTCTTCATTCTGTTCAATGGATTTTGTCTTTGTGATTGAGGTGTTTTGGGCCTCTTACTATACTTCCTCTCTATTTTCACTTGGGCCTGTTTATACTTCCAACTTTTCTGTTTTTCTTGTTTTATTCTTTACATTTTTGGATTTCACTTCATGTTTTAAAGTTCCAATGTTCTCACTTACTGTTTCTAATTATTCTGCTTGAGATAATTTCGATTTACATATGCATAGTGATAGTTTAATTGCTTGGAATGTTAAGGTGTCTTTAGAACCCAATAATTAATCAAAAGATTTTGCCACATTAACTAAAAGAAATTGTCAAAAGGCGGTATTGAAAGAAACTTACTTATCTAGTGATGAGTTGAGGACATTACATAAGCTTTGGATAGAAAAATATAACATTCTCCAACTGTTAGCAATATATTTTGAATTGTGGTTCAATGTCATATTCTCTGAATTAAAAAAATGATGAAAGAGTAGATATATCGGGAGGGTACACACGTTTCACTTGACCCAAAGGTAGATGAGATTTCAATGGGTGTTATTATTAGAGACCAAGTAACAATTATATTATTTTTTTAAGACAATTACTTCTAAATAATGATTCATCTGCATGATAAATTAATTGTTGGAGAGGACTGGAACCAATTAATGTACCCCTTTGTTGAAAGATCTGGATTTTTTAGTTCACAAATCCCAGTCAAAACATTTTAGGTAGGCCTCATTAAATTTGGTTAATGCTGAGATTAATACCATTCTGATGTCAAATAATGCCAGTGGTAGTAAATCTATATGTTTCACCTAGTAAGACGAGGCATAAGAGATGGTACTTGTTGAAAGGATTAATAAGTTTGCCAATTAAGTCTTTGAGACTAACACAATACATTGATAACTATTATTTGAGATTATTATAAAGCTATACCAATAGATTCCATCATTAATTACTTATCATTAAAAAAAGGAGCTAGGTCATCAGTCGTAGTTTAGATTTTTAAAACATCCACATTCCCCAAACCTTGCTATAGTTTCAAAAAGTACCGGGAATGAGCTCTGAGGATCCTGGGGTCATCTGCATATAGGGCTTCCTTTAAAATCCATCCTTGATACTGAAAAGGTATTATTCTATGATCTGATCTAATTCTCCAGGCCAATGGTTCAATATATAAGTTGAAGAGAAGGGGGGGAAGGGGGAATCCCTTTCATGTTCCTCGTTCAATTTTAAACTGTGGACATAAGGAGCCATTAATCAGAACCCTAGCTAGAGTTGTTTTATAAATAGTTTTAATTGTACTAAGAAAGTTGTCTCTTAAGTTATTATGTTCCATCACTACCTGCAAAAAACTCCAACTCACCCGGTCGAATGTTTTTGCAGCATCAATTGTTAAAATGGTGAGAGGCATATTAGTGGCAGTAGAAATGTCAATTGCAGAGATCAAATCATGAACCAAATCACTTAAGTGCCGATTTTTCATAAAAACCTTTCTGGTTGTTATGAAGCAGATCACCAATCACCTTATCTAGTATCCTGGCAAGTACTTGTGTATAGATTTTATAGTCGCTATTAAGCAGTGAGATGGGCCTATATGACTCACATCTCCTAGCATCTTTCTGCGGTTTTAATATTAGAGTTATAATGGCTTCATTCCATGAAAACGGAACCAAAGTAGACTCTATAAATATCAAATTCATCAATTGAGTTAAAACTGGCACACACTTTTTTTTTTAGAAGTTTATAGAATTTGTCCGGGATCCCATCTGGGCCCCAAGCCTTCCCTTTTTTCAAACCAGCATTAACATTTTCTATCCCCTCGCATTGGAAACATTGATTAAGGGCCTAATTCTTGTCTGGTTCTAGCCTACGGAGGGTGTCCCCTCTAAACCAGGTTTCAATCACCTCCACCGGAGCCACAGTGTCTTCCTTATATAGTTCTGAAAAGAATTTAACAAATGCTCCTTCAATGTCATGATCTTCTGAGGATACCCTACACGACCCATCCCTCACTATGCTTTTAATAATATTTCTAGTATTATCAGACCTGTTTTTTCAAGCTAATAGCCTCCCAAATCCTTCTCCATACTCAAAGTGCGCAAGCTTACTAGCTTCCTATTTGCTTCTCACGATAGATTCCAGGAAGGTCTCAAATGAGTTTTTAGCTTCCAGAATACGATGCCGTGAGTCAGCCTGCATCATTGTTTCCTTACCAGTGTCTATCTGAGCTTGTAATTTGTGGAGGTTACCCTCCAAGGTCTTTATTATAGCTTTGGTTCTCTTAGTCCTATAAGCTGCATAACTGATCAATTTCCCATGAATAAAAGCCTTGTATGTCTACCATACTGTGGTTATTGATGCCGAGCCTCAATTAATCTAAAAAAAGTCCTTAGAATCCCTTTTCAACCATTGTATGATCTCATCCTCCCCCAAAAGGGCTCTATCTAGTGTCCATCTGGGATATGCCCGCGGACCGGTAAGAGATATGTTCAGCTGAACCGCCGAATGATCAGAGAGGTGACATGGCTGGTGGGAAACGTCCGCTAATTTGTTCAGAATTCTCACTTCTATGAGAAAAATATCAATTCTAGAGGCATGGCCACATTCCAAAAAGTAAACTTCTCAGTCTGCCCCTTTCTGATTTGCCAAGGATCAACCAGCCCAACATTCTTAATTATGTTGTGGAGACAGTTCCTCATTTTAATTGTGTTGACAGTTGGTCTAGCGGTAGGTCTGTCAAAGAGTAGGATTGAGCAAAACATTGAAGTCCCCTCCTATTATTATCTGGTTCATGGCTCTGTCTGACAATTGTTCATATAAATCCATACGTGAACCAGGGTCATCCACATTGGGTCCGTAATAGGAGACCAAAGTATAATCAACCCATTCTAGCTTGACATTGGCCAATACCCATCTCCCCCTAGGATCAGCACTCACGTCTGTCAAATGTCCTTGAGTCCCATTTTTCACAATAATTGCTACGCCTTTCACATTACATGATTGTTGGGTACAGGCAAACTGAGAAAACCACTTTTGTGTCATTCATCCACTCCTCATATCTAAAATGCGTCTCCTGCAAGAGAAAGATATGGTTGTCAGATAGTCTTAAAAATTCAAGAATCCTCTCTTTCTCCTGCTGCTTACTCTGAGACCATTTACATTCCAGGTAAGAATCTTAAGTTTAAACATAATATCGGACTTCGTAGACCTGTTCTGATACAAACAGCTGTCTTCTGTCTAACCCTAAAATTATATTAAAGTGTGAGGACTCTTTTTTTCTCTTTTCCCCCATCTGCTCCCCACCCAGTGAAAATGTAACCAAATCATTTTGCTCTGTGAGACCCCAGAACTACCCTTCGCTTGGCCCCCCCTTGGGTACCCTCCTATAAACCATAATGGGTGGATCATCCTACCCCTGAGCCCTGCCACTCCAGAGCTCGCTAACTCTCCTTCCTTATCTGTTCAATTAGTGCCATAACCTCTTGAGGATCTCTCAAATTGTGCATTTTATTCCTTCACATTACCCTTAGGGAGGCCGGAAACCTCAGTTGTGAAGTGGCACCTAAGGTTTTAAGCTCCTGCATATGCTTCCCCAGCTCCCACTGTCAATCTTGCATTGCCCTAGACATGTTGGACCTTACTGAAAAAGATCAATCGTCATGCTTAAAGCCCTGTACTTTAAGAACCTCTGTAAGAATCTGCTCCTTCACTTGGTAAGAGACAAAGTTAACCAGAACCTTCCTAGGTTTTTCTCTGTTTGGATTCCTCCTCAAAGGATCCTGATGGACCCTCTGTATTTCCAAGTCCAGATCAGTGGTGGCTACGGTGGGACTATGTTCTTTAATTAAGGCTATAATGAGGCCTTCGATATTATCTCCTTCTATTCCCTCTAGCATATTCAAGAACCTAAGGTTGTTCCGTCTGCAGTGGTTCTCCAAAGATTCTACTTTATCTCTCAGGTCTTTTTCATTTTGTTTTAAGGTGTGAAGCTATTGCCTATTAGCCTCCACCTCAATGTGTACCCCCAGTAGTGGACTCCGTAGCCCCTAATCTCCCTGTCAGATTGGTAATTTTAGCATCAAGACTATCACAGACTCCTTGGATTTTAACCTGAATAAACTCAGATATAGCAAGCTTGTCTCTCATCTTTTGCAAAATAGATTGGAGTAAAGAGTCTGTGTATGTTATACTGTTCCGTGCTACCTCCACCTTCTGTGATACTGTGGAGTCTCCCCTTGGCATAATTTGCCCTGTCTCTTGAGTGACTAAACTCTGTAGTGAATCTAACAGGGTAGATGTTTTCTCTGCTGTAGTAGCATCCATATTTGCCGGGTGTAGACATACTCTGTTGCATGGGGGGATCAAACTGCTCCTGTACCTTAGAAAAGGACCTGAGTGAAGGAGTGATTTTAGTTTTCTTAATGGTAGTTTTCGCAGTACTTCCTGTTTCTCTATTATTTGCAGTAAGTATAGTTTTATTCATTTGAGAAGGTGCCCCCCTCACATATTGCAGATATTGATAATAATTTGGGGGGCTTACCTTTGTTAGCACACTTGCTCTTGAGCCCAATATCTACCAGAGAGTTAGCTGTAGCTGGCAGGGGGCCTAACTGGTCCAATCCGGCCTAGAAAAGGATAATTTCTGCCCCTGCTGCCATGTTCTGGCCCCAGGCCTTGATGAACGTCTGGGGATCATGCTGAATTGTCCGCCCAGGGCAGCCTGGCTAGTTCTGATGGAATTCTTAATAACAAAGGGCTCTAATGGCAGCCCTCTGCCCAGCTTCTGCTCCAGCCGCCACGGTAATGTAGCCTTGCCGCCGCCCTTCTGTTCCGGCAGATCGACCACGCTACATGCAGACAGCACAGTGGAGATGACGGGGAGAGGCGTTGCGCTGCCTCAACCTGCACAGTGGGATCCCCTGGCCACGGGGCACCCATCCGGTGTGGGCATTCCAAGCACCTTTTGAACCCCTCTCCAAGGACGCGAGGAGCCCTGAGGAGCTGCACAAGCTGCAGGAGAGGTAAGAGAGCCTCCGATGCGGGTGGCAAGAGGGCGGTCACTCGCGGTCAGCAGAGCTAGCTGGCCGCCATGTTTCAGTTCTCTGGTTGCCTGCTGCAGTTCTCGCAGAATCTTATCTTGCACATGGAATCCACTATGGGCCACATTTATCAAAAAGTTGTGCAGTGCAGAATGCCACCTTACTGCCCAGTGCAACATGACATGGAAAGGGCAGGAATATGCTGTATTTAATAAAGAAAATGGCAAAAAAGCCTGCTTTTTCCCAGCACTGGCACAGAATGTGCTGCCTAATGCTAATGCAGACATTCTTGCACCATTGTGCAAGGGTTCCTGTGCTGCAAACAGGATTTTTTTAATGCAAGAAGGGGCACCTTCCTGCACAAAAACAATCCCCCAAGACATTTCCTATTTCTATGTGTGCTGCAGAATGCAGAACACATGGAAAGAGGAAAATATCAGAAGAAATAAACATATATTTCCTCATTACACCAAACCCGGGGAGGCTTAGCAGTTTTGGCACATTCCCAGGTCTACCAGATTTGGTAAAATTAGAAATGCTTCAAAATTTAAGGATGTTTTTTGGGAACTGTCATGCACCACTCATTGAACACCCCGCTGGCGGCAAAGTAACACACTGCAATTATTCCTAAATCTGCAATGATTCTTAAATCTGCTCCTATATTTTTATTCAACAGAGGAGAAGGCAGGTGTGTTTCATTCCCCCTTATCATTTAAGTTTTGATTGCAGCCCTACAACACTTTCTTGAAACAATTGCATGTTCTGCCTCTGTCTCAGGGTTTCCTTATGCAGAGAATGAAGTAACATTTTCAGTATATACTGACATATTTTGTTATACATCCCTAAACTGGAGACATTACCTGCTTTTTGTCTTTAGGTTTTTAGTTGCAATGTAAACACTGAGAAATAGGAAGGTTTGCCGTTTACTAGATTTTGATCTAGGGAAATATTTCAATCTCTTATTCTACCCCTGTCTAAAACTAAACTTAAATATTTAGGAATTTTGTTTTCTAACTCCATTTTGGGTACATTACAATTGAATATGGATGATACTAAGGTGAAAACACTTGATATAATATGGTTTTGCCTGTTATTAACTTTGTTCAGTAGAGTAGTCATTATCGAAATGATGAACCTTCCAGTGATTATTTTCCTGGTATCTACTTTATCGGTAAGGATTTTTAAATATTAAATCGCACAGACTGGCCTTAGAGGTTGCAAAGATCCCAATCAGAACTTGAGAAAATACTGTTATTCTTCACTATTTTATTCTGTTCCCAGAGTTTCTGAACAAGAAATATTTTGGTGTGTATTATTAAGGAAAATTCCGATAATCCTCCAATCAGTCCCAGTTTTGTATTCTCATTGTTTAATTTTTCAGCTCAAGGAATGTTTTCTTGGTAGATTTTACTTTCTTTAGAGATATAACTTTGTTGACTTCTTAAAGGTTCTACATACTCAACAGAGACTGCCTGGCCTTGGAGGGTTTGCATATGAGAAAATGTGTTATAGATTAATTTCTTACACCAGTTACTAGGTGGCACCCAGACCCCAAACTGCACTTTCAAGGGTGACAGAGATTACCCTACAAGTGGGTGCAATGAATGTGATCACCTGTCTCAGGGGATGTCAAGGAAATACCAAAACAATGCCCTACCCCACTCCAAAAAGCAGGCACACATGCCCATTGCATCCCTGGGGCACTTTACATGTGGTAGACCTCAAAGATCATCATCATACAAGATAAGTGGACCTGAACACAAACCATTTTTTACTGGTGCTGTTTCATGTCCTTGGTGTCATGTTAAAGCAGTGCTTGCTCCAAACACCACCACATTAAGGGAACAGTGAGATGGGAATACGTGACACGGATGTTTGTGCAAATTTATTATGCTGAATGTTCCTGTCTTGGTGAGGAATATTGTCGTTTTGTTAGCTGAAATGTGTATGTATTGTACTGTTGCAATGTATTTTTTGTGTGGTACAGCATTTACATGCTATTTTCTGTTTTGATTATTACATGCAATGTTTTGTTTTAATTGTGCAGTTATGTTGTTTTGTGTAGGGTACTATGCTATGTTTAGATGTCTCAACAAATTATGCTATATTTCCAGCCAAATGGCTGTAAAGTTCAGGTGACAAGCAACTATTTACCATTGTCTGAGATGGTTATGTAGTGCTGAACCAGGACTTCAACTATCTCAGACACCAGGCACCCCGAAACTGTGGCAGAAACATGCCTTAAAATAGCAACTCCAGTGCACACTTTATGTCACAAAAAGTGTTTATGTTAAACATCCTATTATGAAAAGGGTGGAAAGCAGTTAATATCCAAAAATGCTTTTGATTTTCTTGATTACATATAGATAAACATGTAGGAAATTGTTTCAAATATTTCCCTAATGAATCCTTTTCTGTTTACCATTTTCACATACAGTTTAGGACATTTCATCTGATTTTAGGAGGTGGAGTGTCTCCTTCCAATACTTCACACCTGTGGAATTTCAACATTACTGTCCTGATCTATACTACAACTGCATTCATAAATATCTAAACGTTTCAGAGTCTGAATGCAGCATAAAATTCTGGTTCTCCCTTCCTGGACTGTTGTTGTGGAACTCAGCACCCTCTCTGTGTTACTGCAATTCTAATGAGCCCTAATGTATGTATGTTTAATTCGCCATCACTTCTTTGGTTTTTGGGGCTAAAGTTTAGGGGGCATATGTGCAAGCCCAGCGGTGCATAGTGCAGACCTATATTTACAAGACAATGCAAAGCCACTTTGCAGGTATTTTCATGACCGTGTAGATATGGTGTAAGGCAATACAGTGTTGCCTTACACTGTGCCAGGGAGTGGTACCATGGGCGTTCCAGTGGCGTTCCCACGGAACACCCATGGGTTTTGTTGCATTTCCAGATTTATAAGAATCTGTAAATTTGGGAATGCATCAGAAATGTATGCCTTCTGAGGGCAGGGGCAAGGAGGAAAAATATCTTTATTTATTATCAATTTTTCCCCTTTTTATGTGTGCTGCATTTTGCAGCAGACATAGAAAGTGGAAAATGATTCTTGGATTATTTTTGAGCAGGTAAGTGCCCCTTCCTCCGCAAAAAACAGTCCTGCCAATGCTTGCAGCAAGGGTGCCTGCATTGGCGCTAAGCAGCAACTTGTGCACCAGGGCAGGCGGAAAAGGACAGACATGCACTGTATCTTCTAGATATGGCACATTTCTGTCAGGTTTGACTGAAAACTTCATCTACTAACACTTGAAGGTAGGGCTTTGTTCCAAAACCTTACTCCTCAAACCAGGCTTGGTGGAAGAGAAATGTTTTGTTTCTCACTACTTTTCAGACTTTACATGTGTGCTGCACTCATATAAAGTGGGAACAGCACAGTTTTGTAATGGAAAGCTTTTTTTCCAGTACAAAACGTATACCTGACAGAACACACACACCATTGCACTATGGTGTAAAGATGTATGCATTAGGACATGGTACCCTAATTTGCCCCAGTATCAGTGGGGAGAAAAAATGCATTGTATAAAGGTAGATATGGTGCCGTTTTTGTCTTTCCCATCGACATAACACACTGCAGCAACTTTGGTTGCTGCATTGCATTGCACCACAATTTAGTAAATTCTGCCCTACATGTTCTCCTCTGAGCTTGATTGGACTAGTTTTGCATATTGGACTGTGCAGCTCCACTTCCCTTGCGCCCCTTAGCTCCCCCCTAATGCCACCATCTGTGCACTGTACCTCAGATACGCGCACCATGGCGGTAGTTAGGGAAACTAGCATCAATGTGTTTGGAGTTTTGCAGGACTAGCCTAAAAAATGTTGACGCAAATCATGCAAAGCCCATTGAGGTCCATTGAAAACAATGGTGTGCCTCCTTTTAACACCTGTTCTGAGCAGGTGTTAAAAGTGCTGGAAAAAATTACACAAAGAAATCTTTTAGATTTCTTTGCGTAATTTTTTCGCCCCCCCTAACAGGGGATCACCCCTTTTGCATACATTATGCCTGGTGCAGGCGTAATGTAGCGCAAAGGGTTACAAAGTGGCGCAATGCATGCATTGCACCACTTTGTAAATTTG
This sequence comes from Pleurodeles waltl, assembly GCF_031143425.1. Lineage (NCBI taxonomy): Eukaryota > Metazoa > Chordata > Amphibia > Caudata > Salamandridae > Pleurodeles > Pleurodeles waltl. The sequence goes on along the minus strand of NC_090440.1, from coordinate 1,240,442,666 downwards.
GCACAGTAATTTTGGCCTGGCTGGGCCTCATTAGCGTAAAAAAAATTATGCTCATGTCGCACAAGGTGGCGCTAGAGGCTCTTATATCAGCCCCTAAATAAATGAGTAATTACATGTAATTTTATTTTCTAAATTCCAGCCAACCATCAGTTCGTTCTCTGGAAAGTGAATAGATTTGTTAGTCACTCATAAATATGGTTAAAACATTGCTCGCAATAATGCTAATTCCTTCATTAGCGAAGGAGATCATTTTTTTTTTTTTTTTCATGTGGGAAACATCCTCGCAGCTTTACCACTGTTTTCATGCTTTTCGTGTGTCACAAAGCTAGGCAAATATTTTCCCAGAAACAGATTTTTGGCTGAGCACTAAGATGTTTTTTATCTCATGATACACTGGGGATTTCTTTAGTTGCAAGCCATGAAGGAGGGAAACCAACAGCGGGAGGTGTCACGTTTGGTGTAGTTCAAAAGAAATATCTGTATTCATTGAGATCAAGAGCAAAGGTGACAAAACGATGCAGTGTTCTCTGCAGGGGTTAGAAAAAGGAAGGACATGTTTCAGAGATGGAATCCGGCATTATTTTCACGTTGTGAGAACATTTACTTTCCTTAGTTAAGAAGTGTGGCAGTTGTGGAAATAATGTATTGCCTTCTGTGTGGAAGGCTGCTCAACTAAAACCCTGAAATTGTATTATGAAGAAAAGAAAAGAGGAGAAATTGTTTTGCTCCATGACATTGTTATAGATACGATTGAAGAGCTTCTTGACTAATGACAAGTTCATCTTGTAATCTTTCACATACCAATATTAGCTCATTTTTAGCCCCATTTCTTCTGCCCCCTCCCCCCCTAAAGTTCAGCATTTTGCACTTAAGCTTTTTCCACAATTGCCAAGTCCAATATCTGCCTTTTTCCCACAGGTTGGGAACCTTAATTCACACAGGGATTGTGGATTGCACTGCATGGCACCGAGAACATAGCAAAAATATAGCAAAATGGTTTTTGGGAGGAAAAAGGCTTTGTGAAAAAGGGGTTGTGTTTTTTTCTTCAAAAATGGCATCATCAAAATGTTTGCTGTACTAAGATTGCAATGATCCCAGTGTTCAGAAACAGGCAGAGTTGGTAAAAGATGAATGGGCATACCTATAAAATGATCACGCAGCGCAGCAAGTCAACTTGCTGCGCTGCATGAAAGGGAAAGGCAGGAATCTGCGGTGTTTAACGATATACAGCACATTACTGCCAATTAATATACTGTTACTCCCATCTGACTCTTCCAGCCACAGAGTTTTATAATGTTGGTTGGTTGTCATAAAACACACAATACCCAGCCATCAAATGAGCTGCAGTTTTTTAGGACTTTCTATTATGTACCAGCCAAGCATACATTTAGAAAGTAAAATCTAATGAAACAAAATGGATCAGAAGGACAGTAATGCATGTTTGAAATGTGCCCAAGCATATGAGTTTAGGGATAGTTACTATTTATATGATTCTAAAATGCAGATTACATGGTGATTTAGAGGGTTTCTTTTTAAAATGCGCTCTTCTTTGCAAACTGATTACCTTTTGCAACCAAAAAAAATAGAAATTTAATAGACAGCAATACATTTCTACTAGTCAATTTTCCCATACTCATACTGTTAAAAATTACATCCCACATATACAATGTCACCTATTGCACGGAACAGGATATGGAAAACAACACATCATGGCTACATCAAGATTTTTCATTTGAATTACAATGGTTCTTGGGGTGGCATAACTGTTCTATTTGGGCCTGGGTTTTGTTGGCACCCCAGTCTAACTAGGAACCCCAGACATTTTTGAAAATTAAACTCTGGATGAATCTAGGGAGGAGTAGTTTGCAAATATCCAATTAGATTTTCCCAGACAGAATGCCCTGCAAACATGAAAATTTAGCATAAATTACAGATTTTCCACCTGTTTCTGTGAGGGATAGAAGTTCAAGAACCTATAGAGATCAGAAAAAAATCCTAGCACCCAGTTTTCCTACACCTCTACCAAAAATATACTTTCACACTTGTATGGATGTGCTACCACTTATGACAGGTAAAGTAGCAAAATACAAAGTAAAAACACTACAACGTTTTCCTTTGGATTTCAAGCTTTCTGGAAATGTGTATACCTGTGAGTCTGTGGGCGCAGGAACAGTCAGAACTCAGGAAAACCAACCTGAGACACTTTTGATGACTAGATGTGCAAGGGAGTCTAGAGAAGTGTGGCTTTCATGAATGCCTCCAATTCTCCTACCCAATATGCCTTGCAAACAGCAAACTGTGGAATGTGAGGCAATTATAATATTTTAGCCAGAGAGGGAAAGTTATGTAATATACAGGAATCAACCAAAGTCCTACCACCCAGCGTCACCACACTTCTAATAAAAATGGTACCCTACTTGTGTGAATAGATCTATCATTCAAAATAGAAAAGGCCCCAAAAGGAAAAGTGGAGACATCAAGAATTTTCCATTTGAATTTCAATGTATCTTGGGATGTGGTTAGCTGCTCTATTTGGGCTCGTGGTAAATTGGCAGTCAGTCCAACAAAAATCCCAAACATTTCTGAAAGCTAGACAACTAGGGAAGTTTAGGGTTGCGTGGCTTACATGGATCTCAATATTTATTCTTACATAAAATCACCCATGAATAAAACACCTTTATAATAACAGATTTTCCTGACATTTCTGTAGGGAATGTTCCCGAAGCACTTCTGGTTGAACCAAAATCTACTACCCAACCTTTCCATTCTGCTCCATTTAAAAATAAATGGCCCATCTGTCAAGGATCAGTCAAAAGGTGGACCATGTGAAGTCAAAGTAATGTCAATGTTATTTTAGCATAGATACAGTTTAGGCTCATTCCTATCACATATATATGGTTAACCCACAGGTGAGCTATTGTTTTTCTCAGAGACATTTGGGAATGCACCATTCAAAGATGATTGAGATTGGTTAGAAGTGACCAAGATTTCTGTCACATCATCATGTGGAAACCTGCATTTTTTACTAATACATTGATGTTGGCAAGGCATTCAGTGTATCACAGTGTGCAGGGATCCATGCAAGCCACACAGTTTGGAACTATCCATTGTCTCCAGTTTTCAGAAATAGCCAGGCCTGATTGGGTTTCTTCAGTGGCAACTGACCCCAGTCTAGACTTCAACTACTACAGCCATCACCAATGGAAATACATTGTGCATTTTATGTGCAGCTATGAAATAGCATTCAAACTTAAAATAAACGAGCTAATATCCATGCAAGCTACAGCACCCTCAAGTTTCATAAATGCCAAGCAGGTGTTGTTTAGTGTTTGTATGACATATCTTGCACCTGTTAATAGTTGGTGCTGTGTAAAGGCACTCTGCTTTCTTTCCTTGCATTGCAATACTTTAGGGGGCCAAACTGCACACCAATCTCCCTCTTGATTTAAGACCACTGTGGTAGTTATGTAGAAACATAAGGGCAGAAGGGAGGAATTAGCCCAGGACATATTTTCCACCAAGATCTCATCAAATAAGAATGGATTGGATGGTCATTCAAAAGAAGGCTTCAAAGTTAAGTTTTCGAACATTTAACAAAACAGGGATTGCCAAGATGGTGGGATGGGATGACATTTCAAAACATACCTCGATAACAACAAAATTTGTAGATTTTAATTTTTTCCCACATTTGAGGACTTTGTTACAGAGGTTTCCTGACCTTCACCAATATAGTGATTTAATACATAATGAGGACTCAAATACTTCCACCCCACAGGGCACATCTACTTTTTTAATGGAAATAGGGATGTTAGGACTTGGCAAAAAAATAACATAGAATGAACCAAAACTAGAAGGGGGAGAGAAAGTGACAAAAAGAAAAACACAGAGGGTCTGGGAGTTCAGGCATGATCCAAGAAAAATCTATCAGCTTTAATTGATGATCCAATTGAAGGATTGACAGATTGTAAATCTGACAACGTTGCAAAGGATAATATGAATATCAGTACATTAGCAATTGTTAATTTATCAGAAGTATTTTGGATGTAGAAGAAATGTATTAAGTGAAGGGTTGAGTGTTTGTCCCTCACAGGTAGGGGATCCCATGTGTGTATATGTCGACTTGTTCATGTTCACTTACATATTAAGGAACACTTTAATGGAAAATATGATTGATATGTGCCATCACTCCCTAAGGCCCATCCCCTGAACAAACAAAATCTGATATATATATATATGATTTGCAATTTTTTTTAAAATTATCTGAGGAAGAACCTGTTGGTGTCAATACTTTAAGGGAAGGGTTGAACATTGTTGATAATGTTAGGATGGATAGTAGTTTGACGCTACCGTCGAAACGTGTACCCTCAAATACACATTAGGGAGAATACTGACTATTTGACAGACAAGAAAACAAGTAGGTTCCCGGAACAACCTAACACAAGTTGAGGTATCTGCACTTGGCAGATTACAACAGGATAAACAAGTGTTAACAGAGAAGCTGACAGCAGTGGAAATGTTGTGATAGTCAACAAGTGTGACGGTATACGGGAAATTGATAGACAACTATCAGATACCAATTCTTATGAGTTGATCATGCAAAACCCTGTGAAGAAATTGGCCACATTTATAGATTTGAAATTCAATGGTAGGAGGGATAGTTGTCTAATTTCAGAGGATGAATACAGATATCTCTATGCTGAGAACCTGAGATTCCCTTGTATATATATTCTACCCAATCTTCATAAAGGGAACAACTTTCCCTTGGGAGGTCAATAGTATCTGGGGTGTTGTCTCCAATGGAAAGTATTTCTCAGTATGTGGACAGGTTCCTTTAGGTCTTTGTGTGTAATCTTGTGGCATATGTGCAGGATAGGAAGGATTAAATTTAGTGATGCAGCCTGGTCTGATGAATTGGTGTTTGTAAAATTTGATATCATAAGCTTATACACATGTATTTGTAAAGGCTTTGGCTTGCTGGCAGTTGAAGCTTTTCTGTGAACTAATACTGCTGATTTTTTTAACAAAATGAAAGGCTTATTGAGATGATTGGGATCATTCTCTCAAAAATGTTTTCATGCATAACAGTTGTTGGTACCATCAGCTTCAAAGTACGACGAAGGGCTCCAGGTTTGCTTCTTCTTATGCTGGACTCTTTATAGACTGATATGGGTGGAAGCATGCCTGGGGCCGATATGCCTCCCCTGGACTGATTGTATAGTCATGTGGGGGCGCTATATTTTCAATATCATTGGCTATGGAAAGGATTGGTAGAGCAACTCCTGGAATAACATGCTTTATTGAATGATAACCCTTCTAATATTCGGTTTACTTTGAACCATAGCAAACATAAAATGTACTTTTTCGAACTCCAGTTTAATATTGAGGATGGTGTGATACAGAGCACTATGTTTAGGAAGAAGACCCTGCAATAGTACTGATAACGCGTACCTTTATGACTAATTGACTCACTTTGGGACTTGTTTTAGGCCAATGAATCTTTTGACCCTGACTGAAGACACCTTAGGACGAGATAACTAATCAGCATGTCAATCAATATGTCAATAATGTCATCAAGGTTCACAGTAATACGACAATTCAAATTAGTCAAACACATTTAATAAAACTCAGAAACCACCATGACCTTGCAGTCATGAATAACCACACCGGTTTAGTACTAATATTTAAAGTTTATTCCCTATTGATTACAATTCTACTAGTAAGTTTATTAGACTCAAAACCAAGAAACACATTAGCATGGTCACAATATGACAACTCTGATAAGATTTCATCAAAGCAAGAATCACGAATATTAGAACATAGCACGGCGTCAACATAGGTTATCAAAGAATCATTATCATGTTATTCAACAAAGCATAGATTTAGTCATTTGTCTATTTGCGTCAGTATAGTGAACCCCTCATCTATCCTCGAATTAGCATTGGCATGTTGGGCTTCATGCAAAACAATTTAGTAACATCAATTTGGAAAACATCTAACTATGGACTCAGTCAAAAGAAGCAGTTGGTACCTAGAAAGCAAAAGCAAACAGACAATTACAATTTCATTGTCATATAGTTACCCTTCGTATTGGGTCAGCACTCAGGTTCGGTCTTCGTCTTCAGGACATCAGTTGATTCGCCATCAGGAATTCAGCAATTGGGTAAAAGGGGGCACTGACCTCATAAGGAGGTAAAGTGTAAATGGGCAATTATAAGGCAAGGATGGTTCTAAGAACCAAACAGCAAAGTCTCTATGCAGAGTGACAAAGTGTCTGGGTCATAGCAAATCGCATCAGTATCTCCTAACTCTCTCTCCTAGTCTCCTATTCTCTCCTGTTCTGATTTACGTCCTTGTATCAAGGGTTTTTATCCCTTTTCTGTTGTACAATCCCCTAAAATTGTATTGGTTGGGGTCAGTACCCCACTATCCCCCTCCAATAGAGTTTCAATTACTTCATTGAATTTGTCACCCCATAACCGTTCTCATGTAGTTTATTGTTCCTTATGATTGACGTTATCAGTGAGTAGAATATCTGGTATGATTTCATACTCTCGTGGTCTTCTTTGCATCTTTAGTCAGTGGCTCCATTGTCTGTACTGGTTCAGGCGACCTTGTACCTGCAAGTAGTCTACACTGTTGCGTTCAGCAAGAATGTTTCACTAAGCCAGTTGAATTTCATTGGAACGGATCTGCTACAGTTACATTCATCTCCTAGCTTTGGAAAAACAAGAGTTCATGTCCTTCAGCAAGTCAGCACACTGCACGTTAAAAAACACATTAATATGAAACCGGGCAGCTAGGCCTCGACTCATGCAAACTAAGGCCTAATGATTTATTAGCAAACTTAAACATATATCCTTTTAATATTAGTACAAAATCATATCCTAATATACAATTTTATCATTATTAGTCAGTTTCATTAGTCCCTGTATATATTCATGGCCTCTCCCCGTGGGCACATTTCAAGCGCACGTTTTAGCAAAATACATTAATACATTCTCTATGCAGCATTATTACACGTTAGTTCATATACATTTCATGTTAATATAAAATATATAAGCTACGCTCTCCCAGTACTTTGCTTGTCTCCAGTGTTATAAATAACATACTGCAGTAAAATTAACATTTTTGATAGTCATCTAGAGAATGCCAAGTGATATTACTCAGGTAGGGGTTATGACAGAGAGATTTTTCAGAAAGCAGAGGATAGATTATGTAATACAAAATGTGAGAAAATAAGACAGTATGATAATAGACAGGTCAGACAGGCCTTTACCACTAAATACACAACATTTAATGGTGATATTTACAGAATATTATGAAAACATTGGCATTTGCTCGCTGAGATCGTTGGCATTAAACATGAAATTGTTATTAGGCCAACACTCATTTTCCATAAGGGCCGAAAGATAAAGGATTGGTTGTGCCCCAGTTATGTCACAAGAACTAAGAATCTACCAACATGGTTACCCTTGACTCCCAATGAGTTTTTCACATGTAATGAATGTAATATGTGCCAGCTTGGGAGGTATAAAACAAGACTTTTTGCTTATAAGAAAGAGCCAACTTTGGTCATCTCGTTGAGCTGTACCAGGACAAAGTTCAAGAAGATGAGCATGTGAGCAGGATAAGCAACTGCTCTGCTCCTTTCTTGCTAGCTCTGCCTGAGAGTTGGAGAGAGAAGTGGGGGCTCTACCTCGCCATGAATGGTGGTGGCTGTGGCTGCTACTGCTGTATGCAGATGCAGTTCCTGACTCACTGCTTTTTGGAACTGTATCACTAGTCAAAGACTCCTGTGCTTTCTGCTGGGACTCAGCCACTTGCAAAGCAGTCCGGGCTGACCATGCCATTTAAAACCCAATGTACACACGACTGAGGGGTCAAGAATTATTTTGCAGCTTCACATTCATCAGGACCCCCCTGCACTAAAACAGAGCATGTGCTGGCAGCGCTGGTGACCGGAAGTTACCTTTGAAATGTGGCAAGCCTTAGCTTTCATCAAAATATGTTAACTCACCAAATTTCTGGATCCCACTTCTCCATAGTGGATTTACTCATGGCAGCAGGAGGGGGTTGGAAGATTCCTGTAATACAGGACACACAGAGGAGTAAAGAGAAGCTCTCAATGACTATTAGTATGAGTATGCACAAAACATAATTTTATGTGGCAGATGGTGACATTGAGCTGTTTACAGGGGTCTCTGCTTGTGGGAAGAGAGCCCCCCCCTTGATCTGTCTAGCGGTGCCACCATATGTCCAGATGATTCACTCACTCAGCAGCTAAGCAGTCTCTTTTTGGATCCTATGGCCCAGGTCATTGATTCTTCACAGTGTGCTAAGAAGGTCGATGGTGAGATAATCCCTACACATTATTTCAGAGGGGCTGCAACCCTCTAGTATGCTATCCTCCACTTTGATGCCGGTTAATACAACAACAAGCAAGGCTGTTCCCTCCAGCGACAAACGGCTCTCAATAACCCCTATAACTTCTGCAACCTCATCTGCAGAAATAACTGATATGGTTAAGGTATCCTCAGTTTTTCTAACTGGTGGTGGCAGGGTCCTTAAAAACTATGATGGTCATGCCAGCAAAGGCGGTGTTCTCCTGATACCAGCCAAAATGGGTAGTAGAGGTATTATGGGCACCGAAGACTGCTCATTCACACATAAGACACTAGATGAACCCCCAGAGCCGTGCCACAGATTTTTCTAACTAACTGAAGGTTCAGATTCCACTTGCCTGGAAGACACAGACTCTGGGTCACTCTCAGACAGCATGACAAGTGGCTCCTTGGGAGAACTGGGTCCAGCAACTGTATTTAAATATGTGCAGCATCATAAGTGGTCCAGAATCTGGCAAATGGTTGGAGATAAATGGAATATTTCATCAGCTCTTCCATTAAAATTGGGATTACTCATTATCTGTTAATTCAATAGAGCCAACACTGGAGCTAATCCACTGGTCAATCAAGCAGCATTAGGAAGAAACTCACTTTTTGAGAGATAAATGCAAAGAGCTCTCCACTGTAGAGGCCCAGTTGGTTATGTCAGCTATTGAAAAGGGTAAATTTCAACGGATTTTCTATAAATGAACTGTAATCAAATCACTTATCAATAACATTATGGCCAACAAGGCTGCTGAACAATACCTGGTATGTAAAAAAAGAGTACCATGATTACAGAAAAAGACTAGGCTGGTTGCTGGCACTTCAAACTAAAAAAAACAGTCTATAGTGAAATAATGGAAATTAGAGATGAGCATAGCCAGCATGTTAAAACTCCTGAGGAAATGTTTGGAGTATTTAGGGACTTCTGTAAAGAATTAGATGACCAGGCATTGCTGGATGCTCCTTTTTCCCCAGGATAAAAAAAGTGAAGCACTTTAAAGCCCTAACTCCCTGAGAAGCATCAGTTATGGATAATATCCATACTGAGCGTTTTAAAGTGTTTTTCTCTGTTTTGGAAAAGGACTTGACTAGCATCTTACCGGGGGTACAAAGTGGCCAGCAGGTCTCTTTGTCTTGGGCAATGACTAATATTGTAATCTTTAAGAAACAATTGAAATCACCTCCCGAGCCCTTGTCATATAGATCCATCTCCCTTATCAACAGCAACACTAAACAGTAAAAAAGAATGTTTGTCTACCAGGATAAATCGGGTAATTAGTAAATAAGTATGGCCCAGATAACGCAGCTTCATACCAGGCAGAAGAACCACCGATCATATGAGAAGTGTTATAGCTCTACTTGATGGGGCCAGTCTGGAAAGGTCCCCAATGGCCTTGCCTCTTAGATGCTGGGAATGTCTTAATCTGGTAGCATGGGATTACCTCTGCTTTGTGCTGAGATGGCATCAATTTGGGTCTGGGTTAATCAGGGCAGTTCAAGCGGTCTACAAGAACACAACAGCAACGATCCAAATCATTGTTGGGGAATAAAAGTATTTTAAGATAAGGAGGGGGACAAGGCAAGGGTGCCCATATTCACCCTTATTGTTGCTCTGTACATTGATCCTTCGTTAAGAAAATTAGAAGCCAATGCTTTAATCAAACCAAGGAAGTCTCAGGGTTTTAGCACAAAAATCGTGATGTATGCAATTATATTGTAATTGTAAAACCTGACCCTAAAGGTTCAATTCTAGGGTTAGAGAAGGAGGCCTTAAATTGTGGGAATGTCTCAGGCTACCTTCTGAATTGGAACAAGACACAGCTTGTAATTAATAACCAGGATCAGTTTAAGAACATCCAAATTGTAAACCAGGCACTTTTATCCAGGAGTAAATATTACTTCTACGATCAATAAGCTAGTTAAACTGAATTTGGCTCCAGTAATATAAATACACATGGGATTTTAAGAGAATGGTCATGGTCAGTTTCCATCTCACAATAATTGATCTATGTAATAGTATTAAAATTATATTCTTGCCAAAAGTGATTTACTTTTTCAAGACTATACCTCTAGAGTTTTGGAAGCATTGGATTAAAAAAATGGCAGCGATGTCCAGCAATTTTATTTGATGTTACGCAAAAACCATGATGGGCTTTAAAGAATATGATGTTGCCAAAACAAGATGGAGCCATCAGAGATTTTAAGCTCTATCAGTGGTCTTCTACCTTGCAATATATGAAATCTCTAATAGCAGTTAGCGGTTGATCCAAGGTCAGAAGATGAAACAGGAGTTGCAGAGGATTCCTGATGGAAAATTGCAAGCTGAATTTGAAGAGGAACCCACAGGAGAGACCCTAAATAGAGAGGGGTATGGGCTACCTAACCAGGTATGAACCTATCAGGAGGGGTCTCTGACATCACCTGCTGGCTCCGGCCACTCAGAGGCCTTCAGAGTGTCCCCACACCTTGGAAAACAAGATGGCTAACACCTGGGACACACTGGAGGAGCTTTGGGCACCACCCCCGGGGTGGTGATGGACAGGGGAGTGGGCACTCCCCTTACCTTTGTTAAGTTTCGTGCCATAGCAGGGACTGGGAGTCCCTGAATCGGTGTAGACTGGCTTATGCAAGGAGGGCACCATCTGTGCCCTTCAACGTATTTCCAGAGGTTCTGGGAGGCTACCCCTCCCAAGCCTGTAACACCTATTTCCAAAGGGAGAGGATGTAACAACCTCCTCTCAAAGCAAATGCTTTGTTCTGCCTTCCTGGGACTGAGCTGCCTAGACCCCAGGAGGGCAGAACCCAGTGTGTGAGGTAGCAGCAGCTGTAGCTGCAGTGCAAACCTCAGGGAGCTGGTTTGGCAGTACTGGGGGTCCATGGTGGAGCCCCCAGGAAGCATGGAATTGGCTCATCCTTACCAAATTTGGAATAGGGGGACCATTCCATGATCTATGACACCTTACATAGCCATATTCGGGGTTACCATTGTGAAGCTACATATAGGTATTGACCTATATGTAGTGCACACGTGTAATGGCGTCCCTGCACTCTCCAAGTCTGGGGAGTTGGTCCTGGACAGCGTGAGGGCACCTTTGCTAGTCCAAGGGTGCCCTCACACTTAGTAACTTTGCACCTAGCCTTCAGTAAATGAAGGTTAGACATATAGGTGACTCATATTTTACTTAAGTGCAATGAAAATGGCTGTGAAATAGTGTGTGCACTATTTCACACAGGCTGCAGTGGCAGTCCTGTGAAAGGGTTTGTCTGAGCTCCTTATGGGTGGCAAAAGAAATGCTGCAGCCCATAAAGATCTCCTGGAACCCCAATGCCCTAGGTACCTAGGTACCATATACTAGGGACCTATAAGGGGGGGTCCAGTGTGCCAATTGTAATTGGTAAATGAAGTCACTAAACTATAGTGACTAATTTGGATGCAGAGAGAGCATAAGCATGTAAGTTCTAGTTAGCAAAACCTCAGTGACACAGTTAAGCTCTACTGACAACACACACATTAGGTCACAAACTATGATCACTGGGGTCCTGACCAGCAGGATCCCAATGGGACAGGCAAAACATACTGACATACAGGTAGAAATTGGGGGTAACATGCCAAGAAAGAGGGTACTTTCTTACAGGTTCCCACTGCTTCCACATATATTCCATGATGCATATTGTTCCAGCTGGGAAGCTAAAGAAAAAGTGAAATTAGTAGACCTCTTTGATAGAAATCAAATGGTGTACCTTGGTGAGCTACAAATTGACTTTGGGATGAAAAAAAGAGATAGTTTTACATATCTTCAGTTTTGGGATTTTATATCTAGAAAGTGTGGCAGAGATTTTTGTTTCAACAAGATAACACTACTTAAACTACTTTACAAGGCTGCAGGATTAGCCAGCTCTATAAAAATGTGGAGGGGCTCATGCCCAACGATTTGGAGAAACAGGCAGACAGTTGGATGAGAAGGGTAGGGGTCACTGATGCATGTGGTTTTGAATCCTTAGAACCTGCTCAGTTGCTACTATTGTCTGTGGGGCTACAATCACAACACTTTAAAAGCTCTACAATTTGTATTATACTTGAGACAAAATTGTGAGTTGAAGAGGGAGACTGGTATTTCTTGCTTATGATGCCAAACCTTGGAAGCTCATTTGATATATATGTTTTATAGTAACACAATTTGGGGGTGCACCACTTCAATGCGTCAAATAAGTAACAGTAGATGCCTAAAGTCCAATGTGATCAGGCAAGTAACGATACAAGAGGTCTGTTGGTTTTATCCATAAGACTTTACTTGATATGAAGAATTTGGTACATCATAAAATTCACAAGGACAAACAGCCAAAGCGATTTTCGCCCTATACCTAAGGGTTTCTTCAGGGCTGCAATATAACATATAATAAGAAATGACATGATATAATAACATAAATCAAATAGTACAAACATACCAAATTAACAAGCAAGTCAGTATACAAAAAATACTGCAGTATACTGTAAGGTTACAACCAATTTTATAGAAAAAAACATATATGATGAATAGAACCAGCAAGGGAAAAAGTAATAAGCTAAAGAAGGAATCCTGAAGATCCCGTAGTACAATGTGCACAACTTATGAGTCGCGTTGTCGAAACTAGGCAAGTAAAGAGTATTTCACTGCCACCAAGGTGAGTATTCCGATCATAACCACAAAGTGTGAGAAAGTGAAAAGGAAAATACATGTCAAAAATATAAAAAGCGCACAAATACCCAAAAACTTCCAATATGAAGAATATCATTATCCATATTGCGCATGTAAGCACAAACGTGAAGGAATCCTAAAAAGATAAAGAAAAACGCTGATGCCGATGTTTGCGTCAATCCTAAAGTATATGGGAATGGGAGTACATGCGTTTCAGGTTGATAAGACCCAGCCCGAAAAAGATTATAAAATGGCCAAAAAGAGGATATGAGTAAAGAAACCAAAGAGTCAGCGAGTAGGTCAAAAATACCTATAATTAATCATAAGAAAATCGCGTAACTTATAAGAACAGTTGTTCCATTCTTACCTAAATGTCAATGTAAAGTATTACATGGAGCGGCCAGAGATATTATTAGGGCCAGTAGCAGCAGACACCAAAAGGCATAAGGCGGGCGCAATCGTATGCCGCCCGTCAGAGAGATCAGCCCGTATACGGCAGCTGAGTAATTAAACTCATCAAGCAGGAATAGCTGTGCTTTTATAGTCCCGCCGTGAGTCAGCAAATAGGAAATTGCTATGGCAACACAGAAAACAGACTACCGTCAGTCGGTAGTCTACTGAATATAACAAAAATATGTTGCGGCCATCTTGAAATGGAAAGAGTTATCCAAAAGGATGAAAAATTGGATTGAAAAGTGACACGCTTGATATAATAAAAAGGGGAAACACCAAAACCAAATATAAGTAATGTGAATTAGTAAGCACGAGAAAAATACAAAAAATAATAAATAAGGACCAAGTAAAAGTTAATTGGATGGAAAAAATGTAGAGAAAGACAAGGGGCATAACACTTGTTTTGCTATTCTATGTTCCCCTTAGTCTCCCGATAAAAATGATACCTCACTTGTGTGGGTAGGCCTAGCGCCCGCAACAGGAAATGCCCCAAAACACAACGTGGACACATCACATTTTTTTACATAAAACAGAGGTGTTTCTTGCAAAGTGCCTACCTGTACATTTTGGCCTATAGTTCAGCCGGCACCTAGGGAAACCTACCAAACCTGTGCACTTTTGAAAACTAGTGACCTAAGGGAATCCAAGATGGGGTGACTTGCAGTGCTCTGACCAGGTTCTGTTACCCAGAATCCTTTGCAAACCTCAAAATTTGGCTAAAAAAACTCTTTCCTCACATTTCGGTGACAGAAAGTTCTGGAATCTGAGAGGAGCCACAAATTTCCTTCCACCCAGCGTTCCCCCAAGTATCCCGATAAAAATCACTTGTGTGGGTAGGCCTAGCGCCCGCGACAGGTAATGCCCCAAAACACAACGTGGACACATCAAAATTTTTGACAGAAAACAGAGGTGTTTTTTGCAAAGTGCCTACATGTAGATTTTGGCTTCTAGCTCAGCTGGCACCTACGGAAACCTAACAAACCTCTGCATTTTTTAAAACTAGTGACCGCGGGGAATCCAAGATGGGGTGACTTGTGGGGCTCTGACCAGTTTCTGTTACCCAGAGTCCTTTGCAAACCTTAAAATTTGGCTAAAAAAACACGTTTTACTCAAATTTCAGTGACAGAAAGTTCTGGAATCTTAGAGGAGTCACAAATTTCCTTCCACCCAGCGTTCCGCTAAGTCTCCCGATACAAATGATACCTCACTTGTGTGGGTAGGCCTAGCGCCCGCGACAGGAAATGCCCCAAAACACAACATGGACACATCACAATTTCTGACAGAAAACAGAGGTATTTTTTGCAAAGTGCCTACCTGTAGATTTTGGCCTCTAGCTCAACCGGCACCTAGGGAAACCTACCAAACCTGTGCATTTTTTAAAACTAGAGACTGAGGGGAATCCAGATGGGGTGACTTGTGGGGCTCTGACCAGGTGCTGTTACCCAGAATCCTTTGCAAACCTCAAACTTTGGCTAAAAAAACACATTTTCCTCACATTTCAGTGACAGAAAGTTCTGGAATCTGCGAGAAGCCACAAATTTACTTCCACCCAGCGTTCCCCAAAGTCTCCCTATAAAAATGATACCTCACTTGTGTCGGTAGGCCTAGCGCCCACAAAATGAAATGACCCAAAACACAATGTGGACACATTACATTTTTTTACATAAAACAGAGGTGTTTTTTGCAAAGTGCCTACCTGTAGATTTTGGCCTCTAGCTCAACCAGCACCTAGGGAAACCTACCAAACCTAAGCATTTTTTTAAAACAAGAGACCTAGGGAAATCCAAGATAGGGTGACTTGTGGTGCTCTGACCAGGTTCTGTTGCCCAGAATCCTTTGCAAACCTCAAAATTTGGCTAAAAAAAACGCTTTCCTCACATTTCGGTGACAGAAAGTTCAGGAATCTGAGAGGAGCCACAAATTTCCTTCCACCCAGCGTTCCCCCAAGTCTCCTGATAAAAACAATATCTCACTTGTGTGGGTAGGCCTAGCGCCCGCGACAGGAAATGCCCCAAAACACAACGTGGACACATCACAATTTTTGACAGAAAGCAGAGGTGTTTTTTGCAAAGTGCCTACCTGTAGATTTTGGCCTCTAGCTCAGCCGGCACCTAGGGAAACCTAACAAACCTGTGCATTTTTTAAAACTAGAGACCGAGGGGAATCCAAGATGGGGCGACTTGTGGGGCTCTGACCAGGTTCTGTTACCCAGAATCCTTTGCAAACCTCACAATTTGACGATAAAACATGTTTTCCTCACATTTCGGTGACAGAATGTTCTGGAAACTGAAAGGAGCCAAAAATGTCCTTCCACCCAGCGTTCCCCCAAGTCTCCCGATAAAAATGTTACCTCACTTGTGTGGGTAGGCCTAGCGCCCGCAACAGGAAATGCCCCAAAACACAACATGGACACATCACAATTTTTGACAGAAAACAGAGGTGTTTTTTGCAAAGTGCCTACCTGTAGATTTTGGCCTCTAGCTCAGCCGGCACCTAGGGAAACCTAACAAACCTGTGCATTTTTGAAAACTAGAGACCTAGGGGAATCTAAGATGGGGTGACTTGTGGGGCTCTGACCAGTTTGTGTTACCCAGAATCCTTTGCAAACCTCAAAAGTTGGCTAAAAAAAATGTTTTCCTCACATTTCGGTGACAGAAAGTTCTGGAATCTGAGAGGAGCCACAAATTTCCTTCCACCCAGCGTTCCCCCAAGTCTCCCGATAAAAATGATACCTCACTTGTGTGGGTAGGCCTAGTGCCCGCGATAGGAATTGCCCCAAAACACAATGTGGACACAACACAATTTTGACAGAAAACAGAGGTGTTTTTTGCAAAGTGCCTAAATGTAGATTTTGGCCTCTAGCTCAGCTGGCACCTAGGGAAACCTAACAAACCTGTGCATTTTTGAAAACTAGAGACCTAGGGGAATCTAAGATGGGGTGACTAGTGGTGCTCTGACCAGGTTCTGTTACCCAGAATCCTTTGCAAACCTCAAAAGTTGGCGAAAAAACACGTTTTCCTCATATTTCGGTGACAGAATGTTCTGGAAACTAAAAGGAGCCAAAATTTTCCTTCCACCCAGCGTTCCCCCAAGTCTCCTGATAAAAATGATATCTCACTTGTGTGGGTAGGCCTTGCGCCCGCGACAGGAAATGCCCCAAAACACAACGTGGACACATCACAATTTTTGACAGAAAACAGAGGTATTTTTTGCAAAGTGCCTCCCTGTTGATTTTGGCCTCTAGCTCAGCCGGCACCTAGGGAAACCTACCAAACCTGTGCATTTTTGTGAACAAGAGACCTAGGGGAATCCAAGATGGGGTGACTTGTGGGGCTCTGACCAGGTTCTGTTACCCAGAATCCTTTGCAAACCTCAAAATTTAGCAAAAAAACTAATTTTCCTGACATTTCGGTGACAGAATGTTCTGGAAACTGAAAGGAGCCACAAATTTCCTTCCACCCAGCGTTCCCCAAAGTCTCCCGATAAAAATGATACCTCACTTGTGTGGGTAGGCCTAGCGCCCGCAACAGGAAATGCCCCAAAACACAACGTGGACACATCACAATTTTTGACGGAAAACAGAGGTGTTTTTTTGCAAAGTGCCTACCTGTATATTTTGGCCTCTAGCTCAGCCGGCACTTAGGGAAACCTACCAAACCTTTGCATTTTTTAAAACTAGAGACCGAGGGGAATCCAAGATGGGGTGACTTGTGGGGCTCTGACGAGGTTCTGTTACCCAGAATCCTTTGCAAACCTCAGAATTAGGCTAAAAAAACACATTTTCCTCACATTTCGGTGACAAAAAGTTCTGGAATCTGAGAGGAGCCACAAATTTCCTTCCACGCAGCATTCCCCAAAGTCTCCCTATAAAAATGATACCTCACTTGTGTGGGTAGGCCTAGCGCCCACAAAATGAAATAGCCCAAAACACAATGTGGACACATCACATTTTTTCACAGAAAACAGAGGTGTTCTTTACAAAGTGCCTACCTGTGGATTTTGGCCTCTAGCTCAGCCGGTGCCAGGGGGGGGCAGAAATGGCCTAAAATAAATATGCCCCCCCAGCCCCCCCGGGAGCGACCCTTGCCTACGAGGTCGCTCCCCTTGCATGACATTGGCGCAAAAAAACTAATCTCGGGTGCCTAGTAGTTTCTGCCCCACTTGGAGGCAGATTGACCTAAAATCGGCTGATCTCTCCCCAAGGGGGGCAGAAATGGTCTAAATACAATTTGCCCCCCAGGGGAGCGACCAATGCCAGGCTGTAATGGTAGGCCTGAGGCATGTTTAAAAGTGGGTGGCACAATCAGCGTTGCAGGCACACTAGTACCATTTCCTTTAGAGGCCATGAGTATGGGTAGTACTACTGTTATGTGTAGTACCACTTTACTAGGGGTTTACAAGAAAATTAAATCAGCCAATTCAGTGCAATTTTACCATATTTGAAGGTGGGAATGTAGGAGATTGGCCTGGCTTATAGTGGGTACCCTGTGCCAGGTCCAATTATCCCTTTTTAGTAGAATAGAGGTGTTTCGAGCAGCTTAGGCTGAACTAGGAGACATGCAAAGCTCCTACCATACCACTTATGTTATATGCACAATATCAGAAGGAAACACAATACACAGAGTTACTAAAAATAAAGGTACTTTATTTTTATGACAATATGCCACAAGTATCTCAGTGAGTACCCTCAGTAAGAAGGTAAGTAATATACACAAGTTAGATGTACACACACACAAAACAGGTAAGTAAGAGTCAGAAAAGTAATGCAAACAGTATAGAATTACAATAAATTGTAATAGGCAGACATAGGTCTAGGGGCAACACAAACCATATACTCCAAAAGTGGAATGCGAATCACGAATGGACCCCAGACTTATGGGAGCTTGTAGAGGGTCGCTGGGACTGTGAGAAAACAGTCAGGGTGTCCAACATACCCCACCCCAAGACCATGAAAAGTAGGAGTAAAGTACACCTACTACCCCAAAAGAACACAATAGTTGTGATAGCAACTCAGAGAGCCCCCACAGAAGCAGGCAGCACCCGCAGAAGTACCGGAGCAGGCACGTAGAAGATTTGTGAACTGGAGTCCACGTAGAGTTAGAAAGGAGGGTCCCACGACGTCTGAGGCCAACTCAGAGGGTTGAGCACTGCAGGACGGAGTGCTGGGGACCCAGGCGAGGCTGTGCATGAATGAAATCCTGGAAGAGTGCACAGGAGCCGGAGCAGCTGCAAATCAAGCAGTACACAGGTTTGCAGTCTAGCGTGGGGAGGGAAGGACTTACCTCCACCAAACTTGGACTGAAGGATCACTGGACTGTGGGAGTCACTTGGATAGAGTTCCTGTGTTCCAGGGACCACGCTCGTCAGGATGAGAGGGGACCCAGAGGCCCGGTGATGCAGTCTTTTGGTGCCTGCGTTAGCAGGGGGAAGATTCCATCAACCCACGGGAGATTTCTTCTTGGCTTCCAGTGCAGGGTGAAGGCAGATGACCCCCAGAGCATGCACCACCATGAAACAGTCGAGAAAGCCGGCAGGATGAGGTGCTACAATGTTGCTGGTAGTTGTCTTGCTTCTTTGTTGCGGTTTTGCAGGCGTCCTGGAGCGGTCGATCCTTGGTAGAAGTCGAAGAGGGAGATGCAGAGGAACTCTGGTGAGCTCTTGCATTTGTTATCTGAAGAAATACCCTGAGGAGAGACCCTAAATAGCCAGAAAAGGAGGTTTGGCTACCAAGAAAGGAGGATTGGCTACCAAGAAAGGTAAGAGCCTATCAGAGGGGGTCTCTGATGTCACCTGCTGGCACTGGCCACTCAGAGCAGTCCAGTGTGCCCCCAACACCTCTGTTTCCAAGATGGCAGAGGTCTGGGACACACTTGAGGAGCTCTAGGCACCTCCCCTGGGAGGTACTGGTCAGGGGAGTGGTCCCTCCCATTTCCTTTGTCCAGTTTCACACCAGAGCAGGGCTGGGGGATCCCTGAACTGGTGTAGACTGGCTTATGCAGAGATGGGCACCATCTGTGCCCATCAAAGCATTTCCAGAGGCTGGGGGAGGCTACTCCTCCCCAGCCCTTCACACCTATTTCCAAACGGAGAGGGTGTAACACCCTCTCTCAGAGGAAATCCTTTGTTCTGCCTTCCTGGTTTAGGGCTGCCTGGACCCCAGGAGGGCAGAATGCTATCTGAGGGGTTGGCAGCAGCAGCAGCTACAGTGGAAACCCCGGAAAGGCAGTTTGGCAGTACCCGGGTTCGGTGCTAGAGACCCGGGGGATCATGGTATTGGGGTGACAATTCCATGATCTTAGACATGTTACATGGCCATATTCGGAGTTACCATTGTGACGCTAAACATAGGTAGTGACCTATACATAGTGCACGTGTGAAATGGTGTCCCCGCACTCACAAAGCCAGGGGAATTTGCCCTGAATGATGTGGGGGCACCTTGGCTAGTGCCAGGATGCCCACACACTAAGTAACTTGGCACCCAACCTTCACCACGTGAAGGTTAGACATATAGGTGACATATAAGTTACTTATGTGCAATGAAATAACATGGACGTTATTTCAATCAGGCTGCAGTGGCAGGCCTGTGTAAGAAATGTCAGAGCTCCCTCTGGGTGGCAAACGAAATGCTGCAACCCATAGGGATCTCCTTGTACCCCAATTCCCTGGGTACCTAAGTACCATATACAAGGGAATTATATGGGTGTACCAGTGTGCCAATGAGAATTGGTCAATTTAGCACTAGCCTGCAATGACAAATTTAGAAAGCAGAGAGAGCATAAACACTGAGGTTCTGGTTAGCAGAGCCTCAGTGATACAGTTAGGCACCACACAGGGAACACATACAGGGCACATACTATGAGCACTGGGGTCCTGCCTAGCAGGATCCCAGTGACACAGGGGCTAAAACATACATACATACAGTGAAAATGGGGGTAACATGCCAGGCAAGATGGTACTTTCCTACAGGGAACACAAGCACAGTAGCACTGGTTAGCAGTGGTAAAGTGCAGAATACTAAGTCCAACCAAATGAAGTCAGCAAAAACAGAAGGATTGAAGGCAAAAGGCCAAGGGAAAGCCACACCAAAGATGTCAGGTTCAACATATGTGATCAGCTCAAGCTTTACTAAAGCAAAATACAGAAGCTTGACTTTTGTCAGTGGACACACAAAGTGCTACATCTGAGTTTGCCATACTTTACCCAGCAGAATACCGAGAAATGCATCTGAGGTCTCTAGTTGAAAAAATAGAGCAAGAAAACATATGAATAATATTTTGGTGTTTCCAAAGGCTTTTTTGCAAAGGGCCTAAGGAAATAAACTTAGAGGGTCTTTGTTGGAAATGACCCTTTTTCCAGGGTCATCCATAAACCTTTTGCCTCCTTTCTCCCAGTTTTTCTGACCTGTTTTTGTTGGCTTCAGGATTCTGGGCACTTTACCACTGCTAACGAGTGCTAAAGTGCATATGCTCTCTCTTATACCTGGGATCCTTGGTGTGGTCTCCTCTAACATTTTGCCTCTGTTTCCCAGGTTGTTGATGTGTGCTGGACTCTGATTTTGCTGTTTTTGTTACTCCGGGCACTTTATCACTGCTAACCAGTGTTAAAGTGCAAGTGCTCCTATACAAAATGTGTATGTAATTGGTTTATCCATGATTGGCATATTTGATTTACTGGTAAGTCCTGAGTGCAGTTCACCAGAGGTGCCCATGGCCTGTAAATCAAATGCCACGAGTGGACCTGCAGCACTGGTTGCGCCACCCACCATAGTAGCTCTGAAATCATGGCTCAGACCTGCCACTGCAGTGTCTGTGTGTGCAGTTATAAACTGCCAATTCGACTTGGCAAGTGTACCCACGTGCCAGGCCTAAACCTTCCCTTTTCTTACATGTAAGACACCCCTAAGGTAGGCCCTAGGAAGCCCCATGGGCAGGGTGCACAGTATGTTTAAGGTAAGACATATACTAATGTGTTTTATATGTCCTAACAGTGAAATACTGCTAAATTTGGTTTTCAATTTTGCAAGGCCTATCCCTCCCATAGATTAACACGGGGGTTGCCTTTAACTATGATTAAAGTGTAGAGTCCCTTTGGGAGTAGATAGACATGAGGAGTTTGGGGTCTCTCAGCTCACAATTTAAAAATACATTTTTTAGCAAAGTTGATTTTAAGATTGTGTGTTTGAAAGTTCCACTTTTAGAAAGTGAGCATTTTCTTGCTTAAACCATTCTGTGACTGCCTGGTTGTGGATTCCCTGTCTGGGTCAGTTTGACAGTTGGGGTGTAGCCTGTGTATCCTGGTAAGCCATCTCTGCTAGGAGGGAGTGGAGGAGTGGTCACTCACACCAGAAAGGGCTGTGCCTGCCTTCACACAATGCAGTCTCCAACCCTCTGATGTGTGTCTGAGGCCTGGCCTGGGCAAGGCAGGATTTCACAAACAAGAGAGACTTTTCTTTGAAGTAAGCCTACTTCAAAGGGAAAAAAGGGTATAAGAAGGGCACCCAAACCCCCAGACTTTAGATCACTTCTGGAAACCAAGAGGAACCTCTCCCTGGAAAATAGCTGAAGAGCTGAGGAAGAAGAGCTGCCCTGCTTGTTATTGTGCTTTGTGGAGCTCTCCTGCAGTTGCTGCTTCTGCCTGTCCAAGAGGAAAAAGACTGGACTTTTTTGTGCCTTCCTGCTTGTGAAGAACTCTCCAAGGGCTTGAAATTGAGCTTGCCTCCTGTTGTTGAAACCTCAGAGACAGCAAAGACATCTCTCTGCCAGCACCTGGAGCCTCTGCTAAGACTCCTGCCCTGCCAAGTGGTGCCCTATCCAGTTCCTGGAACCTTGAAAGGAGAAGCTGGCAGGCCAACATTGAGAAATCCATGCACAGACCGTTGTGTGGGGAATATTTTGACGCAACCTCCAGAAAAACAATGCTCAGTTGGCTTTGTAGATGAAATCGATGCTCCGCCTGCAGCGCAGCTGGGAGATCGACACACGCGGCTGGAGCATCATTGATGGAGGCTGGTGAGATCGCAACCCACACTGTGCGGTTTCTGAATCACCATACTGCAGGATTTCCGATGCAAACATCGCTGGGCGTGTAAAAACGACGCAAAGCCTGCCCGGACCCAAGAGTGCATGTCTGATCGACATATCGCTCTCCTGCAGAGAGAAGAAATGATGCACGCCGACCCGACCGAAGGAGAAACGGCGCACGGTCTCACTTGGGAGTGATACTGATGCATCGCAGGCTTCTTTCGACGCACACTCACCCGTGCGGGGTTATTTTTAATGAGACCCAGGTACCTTTTAATGCTAACGACGTTAGCATTGTGTTTAAAGGAACATGAAGCCTTTTTTTACATTTTAGTTAATAACTTGACATGTGTATGTTGGATTTTTGTCATTTTGGTCTTGTATGGTTTAGATAAATATTTTCTATTGTTCTAAACCTGTGCTGTGTCATTTTGTAGTGTTTTAATAAGTTACTGTGGGGGTCATTCTGACCTTGGTGGTAAAAGGCCCATACCGCCGGTCAGAACTCCGCCATACTACTGCCGCGGCCGCGGTAAACCGCCACGGTCATTCTGACCACCAACTGTGAATCCGCCAAAAACCCGACATGCAAGGAAGGCCGCCTCATCAGCGGGCCGCGGAAAACTGGAAATGACCAAACCTCCACGCCACGCCAACACAAACACGCCCATGCCATTCTGACCCACCAATCCACGCGGCGGTCTTTCAACCGCGGTATTCCATTGGCGGTACACACCGCCGCGGTCAAAATACACACACACATACAAAACACTGCCACATTGGGCAATTTGAAATACACACACCTGACACACATACCAACAACACTCCCACATATCCATACAACTATAAAACACACACCCACATCACCCACAAACCCCTACGACCGAAGGTCAGAGACGAAGGAGAGAGAGACACATCACAGAATAGAGAGCTACATCACACAGAGGCACACTACACCATCACACACACCACATAGAAGCACAAAGCACCACACACCAACACACTCATCACCATATACACCACCCCACACCTCATCCACACCACCCCATGGCACCCCAAAGGCACCCACGCTTTTCGGACCAAGAACTCCGGGTCATGGTGGAGGAAATCATAAGAGTTGAACCCCAGCTCTTCGGCTCACAGGTGCAGCACACCACTATAGCCAGGAAGGGGGAGCTATGGCAGCGGATCGTGGACAGGGTCAACGCGGTGGGACAGCATCCCAGAAATCGAGACGACATCCGCAAACGCTGGAACGACTTAAGGGGAAAGGTGCGCTCGATGGTCTCGCGACACAACATCGCAGTGCAGAAGACTGGCGGGGGACCCCCACCCACTCCACCCGAATTCACAGCATGGGAGCAAGAGGTACTAAACATCCTGCATCCTGATGGCCTCGCTGGAGTACACGGAGGAATGGACTCTGGTAAGTACAATCTCAACTACTTCACCCCCCCCAGCATGCTAACCCCCACCACCACCCTCACCCCCAACCCCCCATCACACATCCTCCCTGAGAATGTCTCTCCAGCACAACCCACCCAACACCAACCCCTGCATGCCACCACAAACTATGGACACCCATCACCCAAGCATGACCACTGCACATACCCCCCCCAAAACACCCCCACAACACCTCCCCCAAGGGAATGGCAGCACTGGGGGACAAGGGCACCAATCAATGGGACGCAATAGCACACACAGAAACAATAACCATACTCTCTTACCCCATGCAGGACCCGAACGCCAACACACCGGCCAGGAGGGTCCTGAAATGTCCATCCCCCCCCCCGGAAGAGGCCCCCAGTGATGACAGCAGCTCTGTCGACCTGGAACCTGATGACCAGCCCGGACCATCGTGGACCTCTGGACAGTCGGTTCCCCACACACAGGCCACAGCAGACCCAACCCCCTCTGGGACCAACAGCACAGCTCCCACCCAGCGGGCCCATGCCTCTGTCTCTAGGACAGGTCAATCAGCGGTGTGTCTGCCACTACAGGGCACCCAGGCTAACCCACCACCCCAACAACAACAGGGACCTGGGGGCAGTGGTAGTGGGCACACCGTCCAGGGGACAGAGGCCCAGGGAAACAGGGCAACTCGGAGGGCTGCTGTGCGACAAGGGGGGGAGGAGAGGCCCAGGAAACCCACTCTCCAAGAGGCCCTCACCACCATCATGGCAGCCTACCACCACTCCCAAGAGACGATGGCGACGGTACTGGCCAGGTTCCAGGAGATCCAGGCACAGCAGGAGGAACGCTACATGGGGTTCAGCAATCAACTCACCAACATCTCTACCGCAATGGGGAGCATAGTCCAGGCCCTCAACCTGATAGAAGACACGTTGCGGGACCATGTGGCACCACACAGGGCCCCTGTCACTAGCCAGGAACAGCCTACCACCTCCGCCGGCGCTAGTGGACAGGAGGCCCCACCACAACGACAGGCCACCAGAACCCCACGTCCTGCTGAAGAACAACCACCCCGCAAGAGGAGCCTGAGATCAAAAAAATCGACAGAGTAGGATGTCAAGACCCCCGCCAGCATGAGACACCCCCTGAAGTCATCCCACTGTCCCACATTGCCACCCTGTCCAACCTTGAACTGCCCCTGCTCCATCCTTCCACAGGCATATGGACAATGCACCTGTGAGACTGAGAACTGGACTCTGCCATGGCCATTACTCCACCCCCACCCATCACCGTGTTTATGTCATGTACGATTAGCTAGCACAAAAAATAAATCACTCAATGCACTGAAATCAAACAGGAGTCAGGCTGTATTATTTACAAATGTATAACACATTACCGATCAATTATGTTCTGTTAACTTTGTGCTGAACACATACCGAGATCAATAAGCATTAGTCCATGGGCTAACCAAGCAGTAGTCACGGAGTGGGTCATACAGCACTGAAAAGGGAAGGGAAAATCAAACATCAGTTTAAAAGAACTGGGGGGTCATAGACAAAGTTGAGAAGCAGGAGGCTTGCAGGAAAAGTAAAATGGCGTGGGTGATTCTTACCTGTGTGCTACTGAAAATACTGTTGGATAACTCTGTCCCTGTTGTCTGTGTCGTCCTCTGAGTCTTCCTCCTCTTCACTCTCCGCAGGCTCCACAGCTGCTTCAACACCACCATCTGGACCATCCTCCTGCAGGAAAGGCACCTGACGTCGCAATGCCAGATTGTGAAGCATACAGCAGGCCACGATGATCTGGCACACCTTCTTTGGTGAGTACATCAGGGATCCCCCTGTCATATGCAGGCACCTAAATCTGGCCTTCAGGAGCCCAAAGGTCCTTTCTATGATCCTCCTAGTTCGCCCATGGGCCTCATTGTACAGTTCCTCAGCCCTGGTCCGGGGATTCCTCACTGGGGTCAATAGCAAAGGCAGGTTGGGGTAACCAGAGTCACCTATTAGCCACACACGGTGTCTCTGTAGCTGTTCCATCACATAAGGGATGCTGCTATTACGCATCACATACGCGTCATGCACTGACCCAGGGAACATGGCATTCACATGGGAGATGTACTGGTCAGCCAAACAGACCACCTGGACGTTCATAGAATGGTAACTTTTCCTGTTTCTGTACACCTGCTCATCATCTTTTGGGGGGACTAAGGCTACATGGGTCCCATCAATGGCACCAATGATGTTGGGAATATGTCCAAGGGCATAAAAATCACCCTTCACAGTGGTCAAATCAACCTCCTCAGGGAAAATAATGTAACTCCGCATGTGTTTCGTCAGGGCAGACAACACTCTAGACAAAACTTTGGAAAACATAGGCTGAGACATTCCAGATGACATGGCCACTGTTGTCTGGAATGAGCCACTTGCAAGAAAATGGAGGACTGACAGAACCTGCACCAGAGGGGGAATTCCTGTGGGTTGGCGGATGGGGGACATCAGGGCTGGCTCCAGCTGGGCACACAGTTCATGGATAGTGGCACGGTCAAGTCGGTATCGTAGTATGATGTGGCGTTCTTCCATTGTCGACAGGTCCACCAGCGGTCGGTACACGCGAGGATTCATCCTTCTCCTCGCAAGTCCCAGCGGACGGTGCCTAGGAATGACAACATGGAGCACAGAGTCAAGCCAATCACTGGTACGTTCACCACAGCTTGCATAGCACACGGGTATCTATGTTTTGAAAGGCGTGTATGTGTGGCAATGCAAGGCCTAGGCCTGTGTGTCGCAGTAGAAATTATGCCATGTGGGCCCTTGAAATGGCGGCTGCCTGACCTGTGAAGTGGACAATGGGATGTGAGGTCAATGCGCTGGCGGAGCACACCGTGGCGGTAGGCGGTCGAAGACCGCTACACGGAGCCGCATTGGTTAACATTGAAGCCTATGGGTTTCAGGAGCCAATGACGAGGTGCGCCGGCGGTAGCGGTACGCACCGCCGCGGTACGCACCGGCGTGGGCGTGACCGCCATTTTCTATCTGCCTAATCACTCGAGACCTGATCATCCACAGGAGAGGACCTATACTGCAAGTGCTGCTGTGACCTCGGTCTGGAAGTGACAATGGCTGCTGCGACTGGGGAAAGGGCCCCTGCCTTCACGTCTGAAGAGTTGGAGAAGCTCGTGGATGGGGTCCTCCCCCAGTATGCGTTACTCTACGGTCCTCCAGACCAAAAGGTAAGTACACCGGGTGCACATGGAATGGGCGATGCCTGTGTGGAGTGGGGTGGATGTAAGTTGGTGGGGTGGGGGGCGAATGAGGAGTGCAACGCACGACAGATGAGAGCATGTGCCATATGGCAAGGTTGGGGAGGGGGGGCCAATCACATCTAACATGCAGTAAGTTGATGAATGTTTCCTTCCCACCCTGTACATGTCACATAGGTCAGCGCCCATCAGAAAGTCGAGATTTGGCGTGCCATCGCCAAGGAAGTCCGGGCCCAGGGGGTCCACGTCAGACGGGGCACCCACTGCCACAAGAGGTGGGAGGACATCCGCCGCGGAACCAGGAAGACCGCTGAGTCACTGCTGGGGATGGCCTCCCAACCTAGGAGGGGTGCCAGTCGTACCCTGACCCCCCTGATGTCCCAGATCCTGGCGGTGGCCTACCCTGATTTGGATGGGCGCTTGAGAGCATCACAGCAGACACAAGGGGGTGAGTATCAGCACATTCTGCTATCTTTTCTTCGCAGTGGAGGCGTCTGGGTGGGGGAGGAGGGTTGTGGGTGACATTAGGCCAGGGCGCTTTCTGTAGTGTAGTCCTCTCCCTTAGGCATGGCCCTGTGCTCCCGGCCCCCACCTCTGTAGGGTGACAAGTACAGCCATTGATGGTCCAGCCTCACACATCTGCGCGTTTGTCCTCTCTTGACCTGTTGTCTTAGTCAGAAGTACTGAGTAGTGTACCCCGAATGCGCGGCTTAGTGCATGAGGCTCCTGTGTCGGTCCTCTCCGCCAACGGTGTTGACATTGCATGCACTCAACCTGGTCTTCTTTTTTCTCCCCCCACCCTTCTTCTTCATCTTCTTGTGCATGTGTGCATTAGCATCATCAGGCGGAGGAGATTTGGCATCGGAGCACGAGGGAGCTGCAAGTCACAAGGCCCCGGTGGGCCCAGGAACAGACACCGAGGGCACCAGTGATCCGGAGGGTGAGGGGAGCACCACAACGGGGACCGGTGGTGAGAGCAGCGACACAGACACGTCCTCGGATGGGTGCTCCCTAGCGGTGGCGGAAACATCCGGGACCCCCGCCTCTACAGGTACAGCCGCCACCCAGCGCACCAGCCCCGCCCTCCCTGCAGCCCCTCAGCCTACGCTCCGTGCCCGCTCGCCCAGGAAGGCGGACGTCTCCTTCGCCCCAGGCACCTCAGCATCTGCCCCTGTCACCCCTGCTGCCCTCAGTGCGGAGCTCATTGACCTTGTGAGGACGCTCATTGTTGGGCAGACTACCCTTTTGAATGCCATCCAGGGGGTAGAAAGGGAGGTGAATCGGAGCAATGCCTACCTGGAGGGCATTCATTCGGGTCAGGCTGCCCATCAACGATCGTTCACTGCTCTGGCCTCAGCACTGACGGCAGCCATTGTCCCTGTTTCCAGCCTCCCTCTTCTGACTGCCTCCAGCCTGTCTCTGTCTCCTGTTCCTCAGCCTATCCCATCCACACCATCTGACCAGCCTGCACACACCTCAACACCCAAGGGCAGCTCATCCAGACACAAGCACCACAGATCCCACAAACACTCACCCAAGCAACACCCAGATGCAGACATTCCAACAGTCACTGCCACCCCTGTGTCCCCCTCCTCCTCGTCTCCCTCCTTCCTCCCTGTGACGTCTACACTCACACCTGCATGCACCCCAACATCAGCCAGTGCTTCCATCACCACCACACCCACCTGTACAGTCCGCACGCGTGCAGTCACCACCCCCACTGCCATTTACACGTCCCCTGTGTCCTCTCCCACTGTGTCTGTCACCCCCTCTTCCAAGACACAAAAACGCAGGCAGCCACCCACCCAACAGACATCCACCTCACGACAGCCTACAGCACCAGCACCTTCACCCAATGACAGCACACCTGACTCTCCTACAACCACATCCTCTTCCTCCACTCCCATCACCACTTCTCCTATCCTTTACCTTGGCCCTAAAAAACTTTTCCTGGCTAATCTTGACCTCTTTCCCTCCGATGACCTACCCCCTCCATCTGCAAAGAGTCCCAAGAGCACCACAGCCACCACCAGCCCAGCTTCGGGTGTCACTGTTGTGCATGGGTTCTGGAGTCCACCCTTTGCCAGCAGTGACACCTCAATCAGCAGCAAGGACACATCCAGCCCCCCCCCCCGGCAAGAGGACCCGGAAACACAAGGGCCGCCGTGCGAGGACTGACACGGCTGCCCCCAAGGAGCAAACTTCGCCCACTTCACCTGCCACATCATCTAGGGGAGGCAAGGGCCCGAGAGCCCCATCTAAGAAGCGTAAGGGCAGCAGGGCGGAGAAGTCAGGCAGCAGGAGCGCGGAGCAGGTGGGCCCCACATGCCACATCCCAGCTGGAAAGGAGGACACCAAAGGGCCCAGGACTCCGTCCCCGAAGGGTCCAGAAGCATCACGGTCGGAGGGCGACTGAGCAGGGAGTCCAGGCCAGGTCTGGCTCCCTTGACCTACTGGATGTGCACCGCTGAACAGGGCCCGCCGTGGAGAAGAGCACCGCTGAACAGGGCCGCCGTGGAGAAGAGCACCGATGAACAGGGCCCGCCGTGAAGATAGGCACCGCTGAACAGGGCCCGCCGTGAAGATAGGCACCGCTGAACCGGGCCCGCAGTGAAGATAGGCACCGCTGAACAGGGCCCGCCGTGAAGATAGGCACCGATGAACAGGGCCCCGCCGTGCAGAAGAGCACCGCTGAACAGGGCCCGCCGTGGAGAAGAGCACCGCTGAACAGGGCCCGCTGTGGAGAAGAGCACCACTGAACAGGGCCCGCCGTGGAGAAGAGCACCGCTGAACAGGGCCCGCCGTGAAGATAGGCACCGCTGAACAGGGCCCCGCCGTGAAGAAGAGCACCGCTGAACAGGGCCCGCTGTGGAGAAGAGCACCGCTGAACAGGGCCCGCCGTGGAGAAGAGCACCGCTGAACAGGGCCCCGCCGTGGAGAAGAGCACCGCTGAACAGGGCCCGCCGTGAAGATAGGCACCGCTGAATAGGGCCCCGCCGTGCAGAAGAGCACCGCTGAACAGGGCCCGCCGGGGAGAAGAGCACCGCTGAACAGGGCCCGCCGTGGAGAAGAGCATCGCTGAACAGGGCCCGCCGTGGAGAAGAGCACCGCTGAACAGTGCCCCGCCGTGGAGAAGAGCACCGCTGAACAGGGCCCGCCGTGGAGAAGAGCACCGCTGAACAGGGCCCGCCGTGAAGATAGGCACCGCTGAACAGGGCCCCGCCGTGAAGATAGGCACCGCTGAACAGGGCCCGCCGTGAAGATAGGCACCGCTGAACAGGGCCCGCCGTGAAGATAGGCACCGCTGAACAGGGCCCCGCCGTGCAGAAGAGCACCGCTGAACAGGGCCCGCCGTGGAGAAGAGCACCGCTGAACAGGGCCCGCCGTGGAGAAGAGCACCGCTGAACAGGGCCCGCCGTGAAGATAGGCACCGCTGAACAGGGCCCCGCCGTGCAGAAGAGCACCGCTGAACAGGGCCCGCCGTGGAGAAGAGCACCGCTGAACAGGGCCCGCCGTGGAGAAGAGCACCGCTGAACAGGGCCCCGCCGTGCAGAAGAGCACCGCTCCGCTGGGCCCCGCCGTCTCAAGCACCGCTCCGCTGGGCCCTTCCTCTCAAGCACCGCTCCGCTGGGCCCCGCCGTCTCAAGCACCGCTCCGCTGGGCCCTTCCTCTCAAGCACCGCTCCGCTGGGCCCCGCCGTCTCAAGCACCGCTCCGCTGGGCCCCGCCGTCTCAAGCACCGCTCCGCTGGGCCCTTCCTGTCAAGCACCGCTCCGCTGGGCCCTTCCTGTCAAGCACCGCTCTGCTGGGCCCGCCGTCTCAAGCACCGCTCCGCTGGGCCCTTCCTCTCAAGCACCGCTCCGCTGGGCCCCGCCGTCTCAAGCACCGCTCCGCTGGGCCCCGCCGTCTCAAGCACCGCTCCGCTGGGCCCTTCCTGTCAAGCACCGCTCCGCTGGGCCCTTCCTGTCAAGCACCGCTCCACTGGGCCCTTCCTGTCAAGCACCGCTCCGCTGGGCCCCGCCGTCTCAAGCACTGCTCCGCTGGGCCCCGCCGTCTCAAGCACCGCTCCGCTGGGCCCTTCCTCTCAAGCACTGTTTATGGTTCACTGTGCCCACCATGCCTCCTCCTTGAGCAGTGGACACTGTCATCCACCAGATGGACTGTGGCTTTGCACTCCCCAGGATGGTGAAGTGGGCAAGCCACCCACTGTAGAGACTTGAGAGACTGTGGCTTTGCACTCCCCAGGATGGTGAAGTGGGCAACCCACCCACTGTAGAGACTTGAGAGACTGTGGCTTTGCACTCCCCAGGATGGTGAAGTGGGCAACCCACCCACTGTAGAGACTTGAGAGACTGTGGCTTTGCACTCCCCTGGATGGTGAAGTGGGCAACCCACCCACTGTAGAGACTTGAGAGACTGTGGCTTTGCACTCCCCAGGATGAAGCAGTGGGCAACCCACCCACTGTAGAGACTTGAGAGACTGTGGCTTTGCACTCCCCAGGATACATCAATGGGCATGGTGGCCCCTTCGTGGATCTGGCGTCGTGGACTCATGTGGCTGTGGTGCCTCCCCCATCCCTTCCCCCTGAGGTGCCTGTAATTTTTTCATCAGATGCCCCTGCAGTGTTCTCTCCAAAGGACTCAGGTCTCCTGTGTGGGCTTTGCCCTTGTGTCGCTACACTGTAGCCCACGGACTGTCCCATTTAACTTTCATGTACAGGACTAATTGCCTCGGTTCTCCATGGCAGTGTACATAGTATCATTTTGTTATGGATATTTTGCATAGTTGATCGCTCCATATCAGAGTCTATTTTTTATTAAAAAAAATCGTCCCAATTTATTTCTGTCTTTGCATTCTTAAGGGGGGTTTGGGTGGTGTCACTGTGCATTGTTGCTCTGCATTAGTGTGTACATAGGTTGGGGGGGGGGTCGCATATGTGTGTGCCGTAAGCTTCCCTCCTCCCCCCTCCCGTGTGTCGTAGGTGCAGTACTCACCGTTGTCGTCTGCGCCGGAGTTCGTACTCGTGGTAGATGAGAAGGTAGATGAGAGCAGGTAGGATGTTTAATTCGGGTTCCATGCTGTCCTCCTTCCTCGTGGAGTGTGTTTTGGTGCACGTTTTCCCGTTCGTAGTCTGTTTCCGCCGTGTTTTTATCGGCGGGGCTCCCGCCCCGGAAAAGGTGGCGGATTGGTGAGTTGTGATAGTGTGGGCGGTACATTGTCTGCCGCCTGCCTGTTGGCGGTGACCGCCACGCTGTTTGTCTGCACCGCCGCGGCGGTCGGAGTGTTAATGTGGCGGGCTGCGTTGGCGGTTCCCGCCAGGGTCAGAATTCCATTTTTTCGACCGCCGGGCTTTTGGCGGGTTGGCCGCCGCTTTATCACCGACCGCCAGGGTTAGAATAACCCCCTGTGTGTGTTGGTACAAAATACTTTACACCTAGCACTCTGAAGCTAAGCCTGCCTGCTCGTGCCAAGCTACCAAGGGGGCGAGCGGGGGTTAGCTGAGGGTGATTCTCTTTTACACTGACTACAGTGAGGGTCTTTGCTTGGACAGGGGGTAAAAAGACCCCATTTCTAATATTCTTGCACATTGAATGAAGGGGAAGCATATTTTTGACAGCTTGGGTAACACAAAGCAAATTCCTTCCAAACATTACACATTTCATTGCCCACACAAATGGGGAAGTCACAATGCTTAATTCATGCTCTTTGCTCTGAAGGCAAGTAATCAGGATTTTATGTTCTGAAACCTCTCTGGACTTTCATTGTGAGCATGGTAAAAGACGACTCCGCATGCATATTCAATGATGGGCAGAGAGGCCAACATGACCTTTTCAGCAGGTGTCACTAACTAAAATACATAAGATTCTCAAGAGTCCTTGAAAGGGCCCTTCGACTATTCTGGATTGTAAGCGGAATTGAATCAGCCTTCCAATACCCAGTAAAATGCATAGACTTAGGAATCTGAAAGTAGTACATTTATGTGGATCAACAATCATGGTTTTCCTTTAAGTGGAGTGTGGAACAGCAACAGGGAGAGAATTTAATTATCTAAAGAGGTGTTCTAATCCAAACCTTTTATCTAAGCCAAAAAACATGTTCAAACAGGCAATAATAGATTTTGTAATCTTCTTAGTAACTAGGTTACTAGATATTATTTTAAAAGGGAGGTGTTTATTGACAATAGTAAGTAAAATACTGGATGTCTTTTTATATTTTATAGGGGCACCACACGATTTTTGCCTTCCTTTGCTCAACCGTTGTTGGCACTAGGACTCTCTGCAATTTTTTCTGTGCTAACTGGTGGTAAGGTGTTTGTGCTATCCCTGACACATGGTACATTCAGCATCTACTTTAAAGGTCCAGTTCATATACTTGTAAATCTCCAGCAAATGGTACAACAGGTACCCAGGGCCTGTATATTAAATGCTAGTGGTGAGAAGCAGCACTCATTGTGCCACCCACTAAATTAGCCTTTTAAAACATGTCTCAGGCCGGCACCTGCACCCTGTAGTGAAGTTTTAAACTGCCATTTCGACCTGGCAAAATAAACGTTTTGCCAGCCCTTATCCCTCCTCTTTAATACTTGTAAAGCACCCCTAATGTATGCCGTGAAGGTTCATATGGCAGGAGGCACTGCATTTAAAAGGCAGGGCACATGTATTTAGGTTTTACATGTCCTCACAGTGAAAAAACGCTAAAATCATTTTTCCCTTTTGTAAGATCTAGCTCTCTCATTAACTAACTCTAAGTCACCTTATTACATTTATTAAGTTACAACTTTAGATTGGGAGTAGATAGAGATATTCTGTTTACACTCAAATGAACTGTAATTTAAAATCCTCTTTAATGATAAATGTGGATTGTAATTCACATGGAGTAGTTGTGCTCTTGAGTTGTGTGTATCACTTCTGGACAATAACACAGATGGGGCTTAGGTGTGGATAGGGTGGGCCACCCTGGCAGAATGGCTTGGGGAGCAGCTGTATCCAGCCCCACTTATAATTAAAAGGACCTTGGCTCTCATTACAACCCTGGCGGTTGGTGTTAAAGCAGTAATATTGCACAGAGGCTGGAGGAGAAAAAAATTGGATTATGACCATGGTGGAAACCGCCAACATAGACAGCCACTTTAACACTCCGACCGCCATGGCGGTACAAACAAACAGTGCGGCGGACACCGCCAACAGACAGGCGGAAGACAATGTACCGCCCACCCGATCACAACAGGTCTATCCGCCACCTTTTCTGGTACAGAACCAACGCGAACAAAAACACGGCGGAAACAGTACACAGAAGGGAAAGCACTCACCTCTCCACATCCCACGAGAAACCCGGGCGCCATGGAGCCCGAATTGCAGATACTGCCGATTATAGTCTTCCTTCTCTTCTATCAGGAGCTCCAACGATGGCGACGATGACCACGGTGAGCACTGCACCTACAACACAGGGGAGGGGGGAGGAAAAAGAGAGTGACACACACACACACGCAACACGCAACACCCCCACCCTCACCCACAACAACATACACACAAATACATGCAGCAACATTACATATACACCCCCCCACCGGAAGAACGCAAGGACAAAAGGAATTGATTTGAACAAATGTAATCATGTGAAATCTCATTATCAAAGTTAAAGATCCAGTAAACGCAATTATGTACACCAACTACACAATTCCAGATAATGCACCAATCATTGTCTGTGGACCACTGGGCCCAAAATGCATGGGCCAAGCCCACACTAGATACCTGACTCCAAATGGAGAGAACACTGCTGGGGCATGGCATCAGACCGAAAATATACAGGGACCTCAGGGGGAGGGGGGGCACCTCAGCCAGATGAACGCATGACGCCACTGCTGCACGAGGGGGCTCCATGCCCATTGCTGTGTTCTTGGGAGTGCAAAGCCACAGTATCTCAAGTCTCTAGTGGGTGGTTTGCCCACTGCTTTATCCTGGAGAGTGCAAAGCCACAGTCTCTCAAGTCTTTCCAGTGGGTGGTTTTCCCACTGCTTTATCCTGGGGAGTGCAAAGCCACAGTCTCTCAAGTGGATAACAGTCTCCACTGGTTCTGGAGGGGCTTTGTTCCCAGAGTGCTTCATCCTGCCAAGAACTGAGGAAGTGGATGTCATTCTCCACTGCTTCTGGAGGGGGCTTTGTGCCCACAGTGCTTCATCCTGCCGAGGACTGAGGAAGTGGATGTCATTCTCCACTGGTTCTGGAGGGGGCTTTGTGCCCAGAGTGCTTCATCCTGCCAAGTACTGAGGAAGTGGATGTCATTCTCCACTGGTTCTGGAGGGGCTTTGTGCCCAGAGTGCTTCATCCTGCCAAGGACTGAGGTAGTGGATGTCATTCTCCACAGGTTCTGGAGGGGGCTTTGTACCCAGAGTGCTCCACGTGCAGTCTGGCTGGTACAATACACTCGCCTGGGTGTGTGTGCCACGAGATTGCCGAGGTGCAGGTAGCATGATCCGCCATGGAGGCAGAGACATACCCCACACTGCTGCGGCTTTGCATTCCATATGCAGGTGACAACTGTGATGACAGTGATGCTTCATGGAAGCTGCCCAGGGTCCTGGAACTCACCACCATCCCCGGACGACTGACCACTGGGGATGGTAGGCATGTCTGCGATAGTGCCACTGTCTGAGGATGTCATCACGGGCCGCAGGTGGTGCTTGCGGCAGTGTCAGTCATGGCGGTGCTGGCTGCAGGGTCTTTGGCGGCGGTGCTGGCTGCGGGGTATGTGGCGGCGGTGCTGGCTGCGGGGTCTGTGGTGGCAGTGCTGGCTGCGGGGTCTGTGGCGGCAGAGCATGTGTCAGCACCTGCTGAGTGAGAAAGCAGCATGTCTCCTGCAGCCTCGGACGGCTGTCCACCAGGAAAGAGGCTGGAGACTGTCGCAGCGGCTGTAGACATGCCGGAGGCGGTGCAGGTGGCTGTGCAGGTGGCGGTGTTCGCCACCGTAGAGCTTGGCGTGCACGTGGACACTGGTCCCTCAGTAGGTGCCACCTTGCCCTCTCCTGACCTGCCCTTCAGTTTTTGCCCTTCCCCACCTTTGATGGTGGTCCAGTTATCTTTCCACTATCCCCTTTCGTTTTCGCTGACCCCTTGGTGGCAGGTGTTTTCGGCTTCTCCCTCCAGGATGTGGGCACCTTTTTAACCTTGGCAGGTGGCGGAATGTCCTTGCTCTCGCACTGTGGCACACTGGCAGCCCTGATGGCTGGCCCACTCCATGACCCCGCAGTTGCTGGCACCACTGTGCCTGGGGATTTGATGGCTGAGGTGCTGGGCTGGGACCTGGAAAGCCTGGCTCTAGGGGAAGGACGTGGAGGAGGTGAAGGGAAGAGGTCAAGGTTTGACAGGAAAAGTTTTTTAGACACACTGGGACGGGTAGATGGAGGGGGTTTGAGAGTGGAGGAAGAGGTGGTGGTTGTAGGAGGTGTACGTCTGCTGAATTTTGGGGAGGGTGCATGGGCTGGAGGCTGTTGTGAGGCGGATGGCTGTTGGGTGGGTGTGTGTCTGTGTTTGTGTACTTAGGGAGGAGGGCTCACTGACACAATGGGAGAGGACACTAGGGATGTGTGAATGGTAGTGGGGGTGGTGTGTGCACGTGAGCGGTGTGTGTTGATGGGCGTGCTGGTGATGGAGGTAGTGGCTGAGGATGTAGTGCATGCAGGTGTGAGTGGAGACAAGACTGGGAGGCAGGAGGGAGACGTGGAGGAGGGGGACACAGTGGAGGCAGTGGATGTTGGTATGTGTTCATGGGTATGATGCTTGTGTGAGTGCCTGTGGGATGTGTGGTGCTTATGTTTGCCTGAACCACTCTTGTGTGTTGATGTGTGTGCATGCTGGTCTGATGGTGTGCTTGGGATAGGCTGAGGTACAGGGGATTGGGTCTGGGTGGAGGAGGTTGGAGGGGGGAGGCTGGACACAGGGATAATGGCTGCCATCAGTGCTGAGGCCAGAGCCTGAAATGCTCTCTGTTGGGCTGCCTGGCAAGAATGAATGCCCTCCAGGTATGCATTTGATTGTTGCAATTGCCTCTCAACACTCTGGATGGCATTATGAATGGTAGACTGCCCAACAGTGAGGGATCTCACTGAGGGCAGCGGGCTGACTGGGGCAGGGCCTGAGGTGCCTTGGGCGAAGGAGATGCCCACCGTCCTGGGTGAGCGGGCACGGGACACATGCTGAGGGGCTGCTGGGAGGGCGGTGCTGGTAGGGGGGGTGGTGGCTGTACCTGTTGATGCGGTGGGCACAGACGGGCCAGCCACCACAAGGGAGCTCCCATCAGAGGAGGAGTCGCTGTCGCTGGTCTCTGCTCTTGTCCCTGCCACAGAGCTCCCCTCGCCCTCCATCCCACTGGTGGCTTCAGACTCCCTTGCTTCACCCTCCAGGACCAAGTGGGATGCAGCTCCCTCCTGCTCAGGTGCCAATACTCCTCCACCTGATGATGCTATTGCACACAAGAACAGGGAGACCACAAAAGGGGGGGAAGACAGGAAAAAAACATGTTCAGTGCATGCAACACCACTACTGTTGGTGGACACAAAGGACACAGCAGCCCTCTGCACTACGTCATGCACTTATAGTTCCTAGATTAATCACATGCACACGGGGTAAAAGGCCTAAGCTCGATTGCTGCACACCTGGAAGTCACAGGAGCCAGACTAGGTTTAGATGGCTCTAACCACCAGTGGGGTTGGGGTGCTACGTAGCCTGCCTCACAAGGGACCTTGCCTACCAAGATCGCCCTGGCCTAGGGGAACCCACTGCACACCTCCCCCACCCAGACACCTCGTAATGCATGCAGAGTCAGCTGAATGAGAGTGTACTCACCCCCTTGTGGCTGCTGTGATGCCCTCAAGTGCCCATCCAACTCCGGATACACCACCGACAGGATCCGGAACATCAGGGGGGTCGTGGTGCGACGGGCACCCCTCCCACATGGGGAGGCCATCACAAGCTGGGCCTCCGCCGTCTTCTTGCTCCAGCGGCGCAGGTCCTCCCATCTTTTCCATCAGTGGGTGCTCCGTCTGTGGTGGACCCCCAGGGTCCGGACGTCCTAGGCGATGGCACGCCAAATAGCCTTCTTCCGGTTGGGCACTGACCTAGAGTAATAGTACAGGGGGAAAGGAAATTCTTTACCTGTCCGGACCATCATACTCATTGGCCCCTGTTCCCACCCTTGCCCTGATGCACAAACACTCACCTTCTGCACATGCAAGCCTCAGCCACCCTCCATCTATCTTTCATCTACACCAGTCCAAACAGGCATTGACCATGCAGCATGCTCACAGTGTACTCACTTGTTTGTCTGGAGGACAGTTGTGTGTACTGGGGGAGGACCACATCCAATAGTTTCTCCAACTCCTCCGAAGTGAAGGCAGGGGCCCTTTCCCCAGACACTGTAGCCATTGTTGCTTCCAGACACAGGTCACAGCAGCACTTGCAGTGTAAGTACTCTCCTGTTGAAGGTCAGGTATCAGGTGAGTGAACAGACAGAAAATGGCGGTCACGTCTGCGGCGGTGCGTAACGTCACTGCCGGCATACATCGTCATTGGCTCCTCGGACCCATAGGGCTCAATGTTAACCAATGCAGAATTGCGCTGCGGTCTTCGACCGCCCACTGCGACTGTGTAGAACGCCAGCACAGTTACCTCATATCCCCTTGTCCCACCTTACAGGTCAGGCAGCCGCCATTTCAGGAGGCCACATGGCATTAATAATAACTGCATCACACCAATGTAGGCCTGGAATACACACAGTTACAGGCACATTCTGGATTAATATGATGGTTTGTAATACCTCTGTATTGGATGACTCTCTGCTCGCTGTTCTCCTCTATAGGGCACGTCTGCTGGGGCAGGTGATGAGATGGCGGCATCCTCTGGTGTACAGACTGCTGGCGGACCTGTCGACAATGGAAGAGAGACACATCATAGTCACATACAGACTTGATCGTGCAACAATCCTGGAACTGTGTGCCCACTTGGAGCCAGACCTGATGTCAGATATCCGCCATCCCACAGGGATACCCCTCTAGTGCAGGTCCTGTCAGTACTCCATTTCCTGGCAAGTGGTTCCTTTCAAACAACAGTGGCCATTGCATCAGGGATGTCCCAGCCTATGTTCTCCAATGTGTTGTCCAGTGTTGTCTGCCCTGCTGAAACACATGCGCAGCTACATCGTGTTACCTCAGGTGGAGGATTTGCCCACAGTGAATGGTGACTTCTATGCCCTGGGACATATCCCCAACATCATTGGTGCCATTGATGGGAAACATGTGGCATTGGTACCCCCCGCAGGAGTGAACAGGTGTATAGAAACTGGAAGAGGTAACATTCGATGAATGTGCAGATGGTTTGTTTGGCAGACCAGTATATCTCCCATGTCAATGCCAAGTTTCCTGGCTCTGTGCATGACACTTACATTTTGAGGAATAGCAGCATCCCTTATGTGGTGGGGAAACTCCAGAGGCAGGCACTGTGTGTGGCTAATAGGTGAGGCCAAGGACCCTATACAGTGTGAATAGGTGTCTGGGTATGGGGTTGTCCCTAAGGGTTAGTGTGTGTCTAACAGTTGTCCCTCAATATTTGCAGGTGACTCTGGTTACCCCAACCTGTCTAGACTTCTGAACCCAGTGAGGAATCCCAGGACAAGGACAGAGGAACGCTACAATGAGGCACATGGGCGAACTAGGAGGGTGATTGAACGAACCTTCAGCCTCCTGAAGGCCAGATTCCGGTGTCTCCATATGACAGATGGTTCTCTCTACTACTCACCGAAGAAGGTGTGCTAGATCATCGTGGCCTGCTGTATGCTGCACAACCTGGCTTTGCGACGCCAGTTGCCTTTTCTGCAGGAGGATGATCCAGCTGGTGGTCTTGTGGCAGCTGTGGAGCCTATGGACAGTGAAGAGGAGGAGGCAGAAGAAGAGGATATCGTCAACAGAAACAACATAATCATGCAATACTTCCATTGAGGCACAGGTAAGAAGATGTCTCTGCCTCCCATATCTCATACAATTATTGGAGCTAGCATAAGTCTGTCATTTTCACTCAGTGTATATACCCTGACTTGTCACTTTGCCTTTCCATTTCACAGATATGGGTCCCACTTTGTGCCCTCTGCTATATTTCCTCCAGGCCTACAGCTGTGTTACATCGGTTTGTACACAAGTAAATTGACATTGCTATATTCCATGGTTATTACAATTACATGTTTGTGAAAGCGCAGACTGACTCCAGATTGTTTTGTGATTAAGTGTGTTTATTTTTGTGCAAATAAGTGGAGGGGGTTGTAAAATGGGCTGGGGGGATGGTGGAGAAATGTCCATGGCGGAGTCCAGTCTATTTGTTTCACATTTTCCAAAGGGGCATAGGAAGTGGAGCAATGGCAGTTAAAGGATGGACAGGGTGACAAAGTGGGATAGAAGGGTGACATTCAATGGGGTCTCATTTCCTGGCGAGGGTCTTGGCAATGTTCTCTGTCTTGTTTCTGGATCTCAGGGACCGTGTGCGGGGTGGTTCTCCATCTGCAGGGGGTGGGGTGCTGGTGTCGTGGTCCTGTGGCGGTGCCTTCTGTCCACTAGCGCCGGCGGAAGTGGAGGGCTGTTCATCGTCCAGCCTAGTGTCAGGGGCCCATTGTTGTGCCACTGTGTTCCTCCTGGTGTTGACAAGGTCTTACAGCACCCCTGCAATGGTGACCAGGGTGTTGTTAATGGACTTCAGGTCCTCCCTGATCCCAAGATAGTGTGCCTCCGGCAGCCGCTGGGTCTCCTGAAACTTGGCCAGTACCGTTGCCATTGTCTCCTGGGAATGTTGGTAAGCTCTCATGATGTTGGAGAGTGCCTCGTGGAGAGTGGGTTCCCTGGCCCTGTCCTCCCCCTGTTGCACAGCAGTCGTCCCAGATTCCCTGTTTTCCTGAGCCTCTGTCCCCTGTACTGTGTGCCCACTGCTCCCAGGTCCCTGATCGTACTGTGTTAGTGGG
Source organism: Pleurodeles waltl (assembly GCF_031143425.1). Taxonomy (NCBI): domain Eukaryota; kingdom Metazoa; phylum Chordata; class Amphibia; order Caudata; family Salamandridae; genus Pleurodeles; species Pleurodeles waltl. The sequence continues at coordinate 1,240,401,460 of NC_090440.1, read as the reverse complement.
GTTGCCTGGGTTCCCTGTAGTGGTGGACACACTGCTGATTGACGTGTCCTGGGGACAGAGGTATGGGCCCGCTGGGAGGGTGCTGTGGTGATGTTTCCTGAGGGGGGAGGCTCTGTGGTGGCTTGTGCCAGTGTCAGGGGAACAGACTGTCCTTAGGTCCGTGATGGGCTGGGCTGGTCATCTTGATCCAGGTGTGCAGAGATGCTGTCATTACTGTGGGTCTCTTCTGTGGGGGGACTGGATATGTCTGGTACTCCTGTCCCGTGACATTGGGTAGGGGTCCTGCAGTGGTGTAAAGGCATGACTATTGCATCTGTGAGTGCCATTGTGTGCAATGGGTGAGTGACCCTGTACTCCAGTGCTTGCATTCTTGGCTTGGTCCTTGTGTGATATTTGGTTTGGGGTCTGTGTGGGTATCTGTAGTGGACATGCTTTGGTGATGAGTGTCCATGCTTTAGTGTTGCATGCAGGGCTTGGTATTGGGATGGGTGGGTTCTGATAGTGGGGCATATGTGATGTGTTGGAGTGATGGGGTGAGGATGAGGGTGTGTGTATGTGATGGCATGCAGGTGGGGTGGAGGATATGGTAATTAAGATATGACTTACCAGAGTCCAGTCCTCCTGCTACTCCTGCAAGGCCCTCAGGATGCAGTATTGCCAAGACTTGCTCCTCCCATGTTGTTAGTTGTGGGGGAGGAGGTGGGGGTCCACCGCCAGTCCTCTGTACAGCAATCTGGTGTCTGGAGACCACAGAACGCACCGTCCCCTGTATGTCGTTTCACCTCTTCCTGATGTCATCCCGTGTTCTTGGATGCAGTCCACTGCATTGACCCTGTTGACAATTCTGCGCCATAGCTTCATCTTCCTTGCAATGGAGGTGTGCTGCACCTGTGATCCAAATAGCTGTAGCTCTACCTGGACGATTTCCTCCCCCATGACCCTGAGCTCCTCCTCAGAGAACCTGGGGTGTCGTTGAGGTGCCATGATGTGGTGTGGGTGATGTGTGAGGTGGTGTGTGTTGTGATGTGTGAGGGGATGTGTTGGTGTTAGTTGTTTGAGGTCCGTGGATGTTGTGTAAGTGTTGGTGTTAAGTGCCTGTGGATGCTGGTGTTGTTTAAGGTAGTGTCTCTCTCTGGCGTGGTTTCAGAATTCTGTTAGTAAGGGTTTGTGGGTGATGTGGGTGTGTGCTTTATATTGGATTGGGTGTGTGGGTGTGGTGTGTGTATGTGTATCAGGTGTGTGTATTTCGATTTGTCCAATGTGGTTGTGTTTTGTAAATGTGTGTGTCTTTTGAGCGCAGTGGTGTGTACCGCCAATGGAATACCGTGGTTGAAAGACTGCTGCGTTGATTCGTGGGTCGTGATAGTGTGGGTGTATTTCTGTTGGTGTGATGTGTCGGTTTTGTTATCGCCAGTTTATCACTGACCTTTGGTGTGGCGGAATTGTGTGGGTGTCTGTATTATGGCGGATTCCGAGCTGTGGGTCGTAATACCTGTAGCGGAATTCCACGGCCGCAGAGGTATGTTGCCGGTATTCTGCATGATGGTAAGCAGCATTTACCGCCAGGGTTGTAATGAGGGGCTTTATTTCTTGTACATAAAAACAAAGCCCTCACCAGGCCTGCCCTGTCTTTTTTAACCCCAGACAGGGGAAGAAGAAGAACTTTCTAGAACCATCTGTTGGGGAAGAACAGGCAGTCCACACAAACAAAGGCTGATACCAGGTATAAATATTGGACCTCCAAAGCCACTCTTCAGAACACTACTGGGCCTGTGGACTCTACAGAAGAAGGACTGCCCTGCTGCCCAAGGATTGTCCTGCTGCAGATGACTGCCTGGCTTTCTAAGAACAAAGATTGGACCTGCATGCCTTTATCACAGTCTAACCTTAGTGAATTTACAGGTCAGTTGGCTGACCTCCTGTCAGAGCTACAGGAGCATATCAAGCTCCAGAGGCTCCCTGCAACTACTTTGCTCACCTGCTGAATTGGACCTGCCCAGACCTGCAACTTGGCCTGCCTGAACCCTGCTGGCCTCTCATTGAGTACATTCCTGACCCCCAGGATTTTCCTCCAGGCCCGGGACCATTGTCTTGCATCATTTTGAGATCCTCCAAAGATTAAGAGGTAAAATCCTGAAGTTTGAGTTCCTTGTGACTGTGAATAGACCCCTTCAAACCAAGAGTCTGCTTTCCGTGATGACTGCCAACTTGAAGCTATGGAGACACCAGCTCCTCTTGCTACAATGACAGCCAGCATTGAGCAATAATGTGAGATTGACAGCCCAAGGTGACTACCAATGAGAAGCTGGAGTAACAACTGTCCTGGACTCCATCTATCTTTTTGCATAACAGTAACAACAGTTTGTGATGCCCGGCCTACCTTAATAGTATAGTGACGACCATCTGAAACACTCTTCCTGCTTCTTGTGGCATTCTGTAATATTGGGAAGTTTGAGGGTCAAATTATGGATTTGAAATGATTTTGTTTGCTATTTGCGATATTCATGATTAATCAAGATTAATCACAAATTAGCAAACAAACAAAAAATCACAGACTCATTCGGACCCTAATCAATTTACTCACTCATGCACCGACTCAGACCCACTCATGGACTCCCACACTCTGTTTCAGGCCCACTCAGACACTCATGCACCTACTCACAAACCCACTCAGACCCTCCTGCACCCACTCAGACACTGATGCACCTACTGACAGACCTACTTAGACACTGATGCACCCACTCACAGACCCACTCAGTCATGCACCCACTCACAAACCCACTCAGACCCTCATGTACCAACTCACAGACCCACTCACTGACACACCCACTCACAGACCCACTCAGACCCTAACACTCCCACTCACAGACCAACTCAGACACACATGTACCCACTCGCAAACCCACTCATATCCTCATGCACTGACTCACAAACCCACTCAGACACTGACATGCCTACTCACAGACCCACTCAAACACTGACGTACCCACTCACAGACCCACTCAGAAACTCATGCAGCCACTCACATACCCATTCAAACACTCATGCACCCACTCACAGACCCACTCAGATACTGGTGCACCCACTCACAGAGCCACTGAGACTCTCATGCATCCACTCACAGATCCACTCAGACACTGATGCACCCACTCACAGACCCATTTAGACATTGACTCACCCTCTCACCAGAAAACTCAGACTCTCTTGAACCCACTCACAGAACGAATGAGGCTCTCACATCCTACTTTCACACCGAGGCAGACACTCACACACCAAGAGACACCCTCTCAAAACTATTCTTACACAAAGAGAGACAGACTGTTCAGCTGTGCATGGCACGGGTTTTGGTAGATATGAGGATTGGCCCTGCAGCCAAAGTTCGCAGCTGTGCTTGGATGAGCATATAGTAATGAAAATAACTATACATTAAAAAAAACATCAAAATTCATAAAAAAAAAACAAAGGTTAGAGGGACGTTATAGATAGGTTAATACTTTAAACGTACAAAACCATATAAATTCACCTGTTATAGTTATAGTTATCTCAAGTAACTATAACTCATGCCCTATAGTAATTATAACTTGCTCCCCCACCATGCACAGTTTGTTCCTCAAACATTTTACTGCAAATAATACATTGATATCATTAGTGATGTTATCAAAGATGTAATGAGTGGCGCAAATTGTGCTGTAATTAGTAGTGCATGGCAAGTGCAGCAGTAGGCAGTTATAGATAAGACCTACTTTCTATAAAATAAGTATTTTTAACTAGCATATATCGGTTGACAAATCTTCACAAAATTTTCAAAAAAATGTATTCTCAAGTCAGCTGCTTTCAGAGGAGTTTCGGGGTGTTCCATCAAGTGGGGCCTGAGAAAAAGGTTGAGTTGCACATGTACATTCATATAGGGATTTTGAACATGAGTACAGTGTGAACGACTGGATAGAATTACACCAAATTTGACCAAAAAGTCGCTCTTGGTCCAGAAAGCACCCTTTTTGTTATTTGGTGTAAAACCGTTCAGTAGTTTTTGAAATATTAAAAAAATACTAAGGGGCAGATTTACTAAAAAGTGGAGCAGCCTGGTGTGGCACAAAATTGACAGCGCCGCATTGCATCACTTTAGAAATGCAAGGATGGGCTATATTTATTAAAATATGGTGCAACCCTGCATTTTCCCCTGCACTGGCACTAAATTGAGTGGCCTAGAGCCAATGCAGGCATTCCTGCATCATCGTGCAAGGATGTCTGCATTGAGGGGTTTGAATGTTTATGTGCGGGAAGGTGTCCGTTCCTGCACATCAACAATCACTAATGGCGATTTGGCACTTCGGTGTGTGCTATAGGACCCAGTGCAGCACCACTTTTCTTGCACCCCTTAGTGCCCGCCTAACGCCAACATGTGTGCGCCATGTCTAAGATACAGCACACCATGGTGGAAGTTATTTCACTATCATCAGAATTTTTTATGCCAGTTAGAAGCTTTGCAGGATTAGCATTAAAAAGTTTGACTCTAATCCTGCAAAGCCCTTTAAGGCCCATTGTAAGCAATGGTGTGCCCCCTTTTAATGCCTGCTCTGATTAGGCGTTAAAAGTGTTGGAAAAAATGATGAAAAGAAATCGCCTAGAATACTTTGCACCATTTTTTCAGCCCCTCTAATGAGGGAATGCCCCATGACATACATTATGCATAGTGCAGACATAATGTAGCGCAAATGGTTACAAAGTGGCGCAATGCATGAATTGCACCACTTCGTAAATTTGGCACATCGATTTTTACCTCGTTGGGCACCATTACTGTCAAAACAATCTTTGATAATGTAGCCCTAGGAAACCCCGAGGACCAACACCTCCCTGTGGCTTGCGTCTAATTAAAGGCAGGGGGGCCACCACTTCCCCAGGACTTCAATAAAATATAATGTGGGGGGGCCTCCCGCACCCCGCAGCCATGGGGACCGCTACATCCTCAGGACTTTAATAAAATATAATGTGGTGGGGCCGCTTTGCCCCCCCTCTGCCCCAGGGACCACTATCTACCTGGGCTTCATTTAATGTAATACGGAGGGAGGTCCTGCTGGCCAGCTGCTGATGTATATGGCCGAAGGCCGTGCACAGTGGTGGTTGGATTAACATATAGTAAGAAAAATCACTTTACGTTAAAAAAAAACCATGGAAATTAATTGAAAAAACAAAGGTTACAGGGATGTTATAGTTAAGCTCACATTTTTTATGTACAATACCATAGAAATTCACCTTTTATAGATAGAGTTGTCAGAAGTAGCTATAACTTGTGCCCTAAGGTAACTATTACCCGCGCCTTCACCGTGCACTGTTAATTACCCCACAAATTACGGTAATCATGACATCTATGATAACTTCACTGATAATATCAATGTAATATTTGAAGTAAAATCTTTGATGACAAATCTACTTCTGTTTCTCCATACACCATGCACCAAACATTAAGTGAAAGCAATATGTTACATGCCATACATTTTATTATATATAAAAGAGGCATTATTTTTCTTGCTTTTTTCATGGTCCTTATAATATTGAGATATCTACTTATCATATCAATTTATAAATTAACTAAATAGATCAAGTACTTGATGTAACATACAGGTACATATATATTATGGAGTAAGTGTCAGTTCAGCTCAAAGTGTCTACTGAAAATTTGTTTTATGTTCTCTTAGTAACTGTGACATCAATCGATGAATCTGCATGAAACTGTCTAAAAGAAAAGTACATTCTATGCGGGTTATGAATACCTAATTGTGTGCTGATCCACATAGTAAGTGAATACAACTGTCTACTGTAGGAATGTGGTATTAGGTTGTCAGCAAATACATACTAAAAAAGGAAACAAGCTTGCAATCCCACCTTTAAATAAAGAAAATATTGTAATCAATAAAACTATTGGAGACATTTCAGACTGAAAATGTTTTTAATGGTTATATATTTTACCTACATTTATTTTATTCTAGTCAGACAAAAATGATGTATGTTTGGCCTGTGTAAAGGAAAACATGCTGAGAATGATTACACCTAATCAAACTGTTATTGAAATTAGAACTTGACTTTTGGAAGTGTCCTTGCTTAAAAATGTAGTGTAAATCTGTGTAGTCTTAGAAAAATACACAATTTAAAATGTTTCAAAGTGGGCCTAAAATAGGTTAACAAGTTAGAGATATTTGATCAGGTTGTTCATCAATGGTCCTTGAATCCAGGTTCCAATACTATCCCCAGAAGAATTTAAGAAATTAAATGAATCAGATTGGAGGATGAAGCATTTTGTTGTCCATTATCTATTTCAATCTATTGGCCAAAAGCTGGATCATCAAACCTGAATGCTTTAATGTGTTGGCTGCACTGGAGAAAATATGTTTTGTGCTCGCTATAAAAGAATACTGGGGTTGGTTCTGGCATACCTTCATCCAAGGCTCAGGTGGAAGGGCCTCACTTATAGATGACATTTTCTTTCAAACGCAAATTTTGTTGCAAGATTTGTGAACCTTGCCATGGGGTCCACATTACCCCACGATGTGCTCTTAGACCTTTTCTGGACTTATTGTAGGCTTTGTAGCCCCAAGTTGAGGTCTACATTTGTGGCAGGGGGTCCAACAAGGTTCTATAAACCAACCACAGGCTCAGTGAAGCTTTAAAAACATAAACATACCAACAACAACAGGAACACTTTTTAAACAAATAAAATATAACAGATCAGGCACTGCTCTGTTGGTCTAAGCTGTGCACAGCAAAGTATGCCTGCCCGTGGTGGTTTGAACGCAGGGCTTAGCCTTTAGTGAAGTCCTGTAACCAGACGTAGCCATGGGTAGTGGATGTTGACCAACTCCAAAGGGTTGAGCATGACCATTGCTCCCACTCCTGCTCAGCAGGACCAAAGGACATCACTTGTTGGTGGCCGTGTGTTTTTAGCCACCCCTGGTAAGTCCTCATTGTATATCACTAAAGGCTGTGCTCATCTAGGAGTGACTGCCTGTGATTGAATGGAAGGCCTTGCAGTGGGCCAGACAATGGAGCCAAACCAACCTGCTCAGTGGACATGTCTGTGTGTGGGATCATGTTTTAGTCTAAGTTACTGCAATACTAAGATGAAACTCAAAAATATTTTAATTGTGGCATGCTAGAAGGCAGTTATAAGCCTTCAATGTTTAAAGGGAGCCATCTGTGACAGTGGAGAGAATCAGCAATACAAATTTGCTCAAAATGTCAGTATATTTAGTTGTTTTGGTTTGTGCTAAACATATTTGCAGGATACAGTGGAAGAAATCCTCTTTCCCATCTCTCACTCTCCCCATCAGTAACCACATGTACTAGATCATGAGTGTCTGTGGTAGAAAGAGCGAAAGGGGAATAGGATAAGACAGAAAATGGAGTAAAAGCACTCCACACTTTTAGGGACATTTTTAAGAGCCCGTAGCACCACTGGAGCATCACTTTTCGTGACGCTCCGCTGGCACAATGATCTGCGCCGTAATTACAAGGTGGCATTATACCATTTTTTGTGACTTAACATCACCTTGTAAATAAGGCCCCTTCAAGTGCAGCCCTTTGTGAGGAAGGGGCACGCAATGGGTGTTGCTGTGGGCATGCCACAGCAACACCCATTGCATTTTGACGATGTCTCAGATTTTCGTAAACCTGAGGCAGCACCAAAATCGAATGCCACCCAAGGGGGACATTAGCAAGGAGCAACAAGGAGGAATACTTTTATTCCTCCTCGTTGTTTGATTTTTCTATGTGTGCTGCATTCTGCAGCACTCATAGAAAGAGCAAAATGCCGTGAATTATTGTTTATACGTGGGAAGGTGTCACTTCCTGCACATACTCTATTATTAATTACACTTTGGCACTTCTGTGTGTGCTGCAGAATGCAGAAGTGCCAAATCACCATTAGTGATTGTTTATGGCCAGGAAGGGACACCTCAATGCAGACACCCTTGCACAATGGTGCAAGGATGCCTGTGTTGGTGCTAGGCAGCTCAATTTAGCACTAGTGCAGGGGGAAACACAAGGGTGCACTGTATTCTAATAAATAGGGTGCATCCCTGTGTTTCTAAAGTGATGGAGCGCAGTGCTGGCAATTTTGGCACAGTTTTGTGCTGTGCATGTTTTAAATAATTCTGTCCATTAGGGTAAAGGAAGGCTGCACCTCTGTTCACAGTGTATTAGCCACACTATATTAACTATAACTCATGCCCTTTACCTGCACTGCTAATTCACTTCAATATTACTTATACCATCTAAATAAATAGCATTTACAACAACACATATGACATTGCAAATCAGAACATTTGTGAGAAAACAGTGCATGGTAAAGTCACGAGTGAATGAAGTGTGACTACCAAATTCAATATACTGGGTATGGAGGTATGCAAGTTATAATATTTAAAGGCATTGTGTAAATTCTAAATTAAAGTACTTCTAGCTTTTGTTTATTTTAAATTTGATTTGTACATTAAGAATAAATAATGTTATTGTGATTTATAAATTAAGCATACATGACAAATTTAAGGTATAGCTAAAACTTTTGAATTTGTAATATTTGTGTATTTTAAGTTTGGTTTGTAATGAAAGAATAAAAACAGTTTTCCTAACTATAGCAAAGGTTTAACTTTTATTTCATTGAATTGTAATGATTTTTAAAAAATGTGTTTAGTGTCACCAAGGTGAGTGTTGTACAATTAAGTGTTGTACAGTAGAGTGGAGGAGAGTGCTGTACAGTGTAGGTTGTAGAGTGTAGTGTTGTAGAGTGCAATGGAGTGGAATGGAATAGAGTGAAGTGGCATACTGAAGAATAGGTACCAGGGAGTGGTGTAGAGTAGAGTATAGTACAGTGAGTGTGATACAGTGCAATAGCACAGAGTGGTATGTCATAAAGTGGAGTAGCATAGAATGGAGTGGCCTAGAGTAATGTTCATTGGTGTGCAGTGTGGTACTTTGCAGTGGTGTACAGCAGATTTGCATAGAGTGCAATAGCATACAGGGGAGTAGAATACACTGGAGTGGTGTAGAGTGGAGTGGCAATAGTGTTGAGTGGAATGTCATAGACTAGAGTTGCATAATTTCTGGTAGTTGGTGTAAATATTTTCAGTAGTAGTAAAGTTATAAGTGTGAAAATGGTTAGTTATATATTGTGCTGCAATATATAGTGGTAGCGTAGTGCTGTGGTGCATGCCCATGAGAAAGGCAGTCTATGATTGGCTAATGGGTGTTCTCACTCACAGAACATAAAATGTAGTCATGTAGTTTTCAGCACATGTTTGCTCCATTTTGGGTTACAGCCTTAGATATAGGTAATTAGCAGGCTTTATTGCTTTCTTTTACCACATTATTAAACTGGTGATAAGTAGTGACATGTATTTCTATTTTTCTATTCATTTTTTGAAAGTTTATGGAGAACCATGCTAGTCCCTGCAAAGTACCTCAGTATATATTTTTGAAGCTAGTTTCGATAGGAAAAGTGTATTTTTGACTTAGCTACGTCTTTGGTGCCACTTGATGAATCTTCATGAAATGTTCCCAAAAAATTGTCAGTTGGGTTTAATTGTGCATCGAGATTTTCTGAGTGATTTGCCAAGTGGAGTCGAGAAAAAGGGGGGTTACATTTTTTTATTTCGCATGTTAATTCTCTTACATATTTTAGGCATGACATTAGTCCAAACTGGTGGATGGAATTACACCAAATTTGGCATAAAGGCAGCTCTTGGTCCAGAAAGCACCCTTTTTTGTTATTGGTACTGTTCAGTAGTTTTCGAGTAATTGAAGGAAACTCAAATTTGTATAGCTAGGGTTGCATCAAATTTGTGAAGAGTCCCGATCTCTTGGAGGGATCTGATTGTCTGCTCACACATCAACCACTTAGTGTTTGCAGCCCTTTTGTGACTTGGCTTCAGCTGAGTCCCCCCAAAAAATGCTGAAAAAAGAATAAGGGTGCAGGGTATGAATACCCTAAACCCCTAGCCTTGGTCCTGTGGTCCCCCTGGTATCCTACCTTTGCGAAAACTATGGCCCTCATTACAACATTGGCGGTAAAAGCTGCTTACCGCCGTGCAGAAGACTGCCAACACGCCACTGCGGAATTCCGCCACAGCTATTATGACCCACATTTCGGAATCCGCCAAAATTCAGACACCCACACAAGCCCACCACACCAAAGGTCAGTGATAAACTGGTGAAAACAAAACCTCCACCGTCACGCCAACAGAAAAACACCCACACTATCACGACACACGAATCCACGCGGCGGTCTTTCAACCTTGGTATTCCATTGGCGGTACACACCGCTGCGCTCAAAATACACACACACTTACAAAACTCAGCCATATTGGACAATTCGAAATACACACACCTGATACACATACCCACACCACTCCCACACACCCATTACAATATAAAACACACACCCACATCACCCACAAACCCTTACGACAAAAAAATTCCTAAAGAAGGCCAGAGAGAGACAGCACCAGCAAGAACAACAGCATCCACAGGCACACAACACCATCACCCACAGAACTTCCAAGCACCTCACACAACACACCACTACATATCAGCACACTTATCACCACACACTCCACCCCACACATCACCTACACCACCCCATGGCACGGCAAAGACACCCCAGGTTCTCGGAGGAGGAGCTCAAGGTCATGGTGGAGGAAATCATCCGGGTAGAGCCACAGCTATTCGGATCACAGGTGCAGCACACCTCAATAACAAGGAAGATGGAGCTATGGCGAAGAATAGTGGACAGGGTCAACGCAGTGGGACACCACCCAAGAAATCGGGAGGACATCAGGAAGAGGTGGAACGACCTATGGGGGAAGGTGCGTTCCTTGGTCTCAAGCCACCACCAGGCTGTTCAGAGGACTGGGGGCGGACCCCCACCTCCTCCCCCACAACTAACAACATGGGAGGAGCAGGTTTGGCGATTCTGCATCCTGAGGGCTTGCAGGAGTAGGTGGAGGAATGGACTTTGGTAAGACAAATCTTAATTATTATATCTCCCACCCTACCTGCATGCCAGCACATACCCCCACCCTCACCCCGAGCACCCCAACTCCTCACATATGTCCCAACATCACAAACCACCCATCCCAACACCAAGCCCTGCATGCAGCAACAAAGCATGGACACCCATCACTAAAGCATGCCCACTGCACATACCCATACAAACCCCTAAACCATCATCACACAAGGTCCCACACAGGGATGCAAGCACTGGGGTACACGGTCACCCACCCATTACACACCATGACACACACAGATGTAATGACCATCCTTTTATACCCCTGCAGGACCCCTACCCAATGTCACCAGACAGGAGGGTCCACACATGTCCACACCACCAACAGAAGAGGCCCACAGTGATGACAGCAGCTCTGTCCAACTGGATCTAGATGACCATCCCGGCCTATCGGGGACCTCGAGACAGTCGGTTCCCCTCACACAGTCACAGGCCACCACAGACCTTCCCTCCTCTGGAAACACCAGCACAGCACCCACCCAGCGGGCCCATACCTCCGTCCCCAGGACACGTCAATCAGCTGTGTGTCCACCACTACAGGGAACCCAGGATAACCCACCACCCCAACAAAAGGGACCTGGGGGCAGTGGCAGTGGGCACATGGTCCAGGGGACGGAGGCCCAGGAACACAGGGGAACTGGGAGGGCTGCTGTGCGACAAGGGGCAGACAGGCCAAAGGAACCCACTCTCCACGAGGCCCTCTCCTCCATCATGGGAGCCTACCACCACTCCCAGGAGACGATGGCAACAGTACTGGCTGAGTTTCAGGAGACCCAGCGCCTGCAGGAGGAACATTATATGGGCTTCAGGGAGGAACTCAGAGCCATCAGCTCCACCCTGGGCACCATCGTAGGGGTGCTGAAGGAAGTACTCAACATCAGGAGGGACACTGTGGCACTACAAGGGGCCCCTGACACTAGCATGGACAATGAACTTTCCACCACCTCCGCCGGCGCTAGTGGATAGGACGCCCTGCCACAGGACCACCACACCAGCACCCCACCCCCTGCCGAGGGAGAACCACCCGCAAACTGTCCCTGAGATCCAGGACAAAGACAGAGCACAATGCCAAGACCCCTGCCAAGAAATGAGACCACCCTGATTGTCATCCTACTGTCCCACTTTGTCACCCTGTTCATACTTAAACTGCCCCAGCTCCACTTCCTATGCCCATATGGGCAATGCACCTGTGAGATGTATAGACTGGACTCTACCATGGACATTCCTCCGCCATCACCCCTCACCATTTCACTACCCCTTCCAATATTGAGCACTTAAATAAACACACTTAAAGCACAAAACAATCTGGAGTCTGTCTGTGATTTCGAAATAGTGTATTAGCAATTACAGTGACAAAATGCTCTTTCAATTGTAATGTCAACATACCTATGTCACACAGCTCTAGTCCATGAGGAATCTAAGCAGATGTCACACAGTGGGACACACATCTGTGAAATCGTAAGGGAAAGTGACAACTCAGTGACCATACACTGGGTGAAAACAACAGACAGTAGAGAGGTAGTAGTGTTAAAGTACATGTAGTAGGCAGGTCTGTACTCTTACCTATGCCTCACTGGAAATATTGCTGGATCACTGAGTCCCTGTTGTTCATGTCTTCTTCCTCTGCTTCCTCGTCTTCACTGTCCACAGGCTCCACAGCTGCCACAACACCGCCATCTGGACCATCCTCCTGCAGAAAAGGCACCTGTGCAAAGTTGTGAAGCATACAGCAGGCCACGATGATCTTGCACACCTTCTTTGGTGAGTAGAATAGGGCTCCACCTGTCATATGGAGGCACCTGAACCTGGCCTTCAGGAGGCCGAAGGTCCACTCGATCACCCTCCTAGTTCGCCCATGGGCCTTATTGTAGCGTTCCTCTGCCCTTGTCCTGGGATTCCTCACTGGGGTCAGTAGCCATGACAGGTTGGGGTAACCAGAGTCACCTGCAAATGATGAGGGACAGCTGTCAGACACGCACTAACCTGGAGGGATATCCCCAGACGCAGACAACCATTCCCACTGACTTGCTTCCAGGTGCCACACACGGTGCCTCTGGAGTTGACCCATCACATAAGGGATGCTGCTATTCCGCAGTTTGTAGGTATCATGCACTGAGCCAGGGAACATGGCATTAACATGGGAGATGTACTGGACTGCCAAACATACCATCTGTACATTCATCGAATGATAACTCTTCCAGTTTCGGTATGCCTGTTCACTCCTGTGGGGGGGACCAAAGCCACATGGGTCCCATCAATGGCAACTATGATGTTGGGGATGTGTCCCAGGGCATATAAATCACCTTTCACTGTAGGCAAATCCTCCACCTGAGGAAAAACGATGTAGCTCCGCATGTGTTTCAGAAGGGCAGACAACACTCTGGACAATATGTTGGAAAACATAGGCTGGGGCATCCCTGATGCTATGGCCACTGTTGTTTGAACAGACCCACTTGCAAGGAAATGGAGCACTGACAGCACCTGCACCTGAGGGAGGGTTCCTGTGGAATGGCGGATTGCTGACATCAGGTCTGGCTCCAACTGGGTACACAGTTCCTGGATTGTGGCACGGTGAAGCCTGTATGTGATAATCACATGTCGCTCCTCCCTTGTCGACAGGTCCACCAACGGTCGATACACCGGAGGATGCCGCCATCTCCTCACATGTCCCAGCGGACGGTGCCTATGGAGGACAACAGCGAGCACAGAGTCAAACAACTCAGAGGTACATACCCACAGTTTACACAGAACACCAATCATACACAAAAGGTGGCCTGTATGTGTGTAGAGTCTAGGCCTAGGTATGTGTGACGCAGTTGAAAATGAAGCCATGTGGGCCCGTGAAATGGCGGCTACCTGACCTGTAAAGTGGGACAATGGGATGTGAGGTAACTGCACTGGCGTTGTACACTGTCGCAGTAGGCAGTCAAAGCCCGCGGCGCAATGCTGCATTGGTTAACATTGGATCCTGTGGGTCCCAGGAGCCAATGACGATGTACGCCGGCGGTGACGGTACGCACCGCCGCGGACGTGACCGCCATTTTCTATCTGTTCAATCACTCGATACCTGATCTTCGACAGGAGAGGACCTACACTGCAAGTGCTGCTGTGACCTAGGTCTGAAAGAGACAATGGCTCAAGTGTCTGGGGAAAGGGCCCCTTCCTTCACATCGTATGAGTTGGAGAAGCTCGTGGATGGGGTCCTCCCCCAGTACACACTACTCTGCGGTCCTCCAGACAAACAGGTAAGTACACAGGGAACATGTTGTATGGGCTATGCCTGTGTGGAGAGGGCTGGATGTAAGAAGGAAGGGGGGAGAGTGCTGCGTGCATAAAAGACGGTGAATGCATGTGCCACATGGCAAGGGTAGGGATGGGGGCCAATCAGTTTGACGGTGCAGTTGGTAATAACTTCTCTTTTTCCCCTGTACATTTCATGTAGGTCAGCACCCACCAGAAAAAAGATATTTGTTGTGCCATCGCCAAGGACATCCGGACCCTGGGGGTCTACCACAGACGGAGCACCCACTGCCGGAAAAGATGGGAGGACATTCGCCGCTGGAGCAAGAAGACAGCGGAGGCTCAGCTGGGGATGGCCTCCCAACGTGGGAGGGGTGCCCGTCGCACCATGACCCCCTGATGTTCAGGATCCTGGCAGTGGCCTACCCGGAGTTGGATGGGCACTTGAGGGCATCACAGCAGCCACAAGGGGGTGAGTACACTCTCATTCTGCTGACTTTGCACGCAGTGGAGGTGTCTGGGTGGGGGAGGTGGGCTGTGGGTTTCCCTAGGCCAGGGCGAGTTCTGTAGGCAAGGCCCCTCCATAAGGCAGGCCATGTGGCACCCGACCCCACCTCTGTAGAGTGCCAAGTACACCTTGTCATGCCCCTGTGTCATCTATGTATGCAGATGTCGTCCATAGCCTTGTAGGCCATTTCCCAGGAATTGAACAGTGGACCCCAAGAGCGCGGCCTAGTGCTGGGGGCTTCTGGGTCTGTCGTGTCCGCCAACGGGAGCGGTAATGCATGCACTCAACATCTCTTTCTTCTGTCGTCGTCCCCCTTTTTGTTTTCTCCCTGTTCTTGTGTGCATTAGCATCATCAGGCGGAGGAGCAGTTGCACTGGAGCACGAGGGAACTGCATCCCACATGGCCCTGGAGGGCAAGACTACGGACTCAGTGTTCACCAGTGGGACGGAGGGCGAGGGGAGCTCCACGGCGGGGACAGGAGCTGACACCAGCGACTCGTCCTCTGATG
Organism: Pleurodeles waltl; assembly: GCF_031143425.1. NCBI lineage: Eukaryota > Metazoa > Chordata > Amphibia > Caudata > Salamandridae > Pleurodeles > Pleurodeles waltl. The sequence continues at coordinate 1,240,386,150 of NC_090440.1, read as the reverse complement.
GGAGCTCCCCCCCTACCAGCACTGCCCTCACAGCAGCCCCTCAGCCTTTGACCCGTGCCCGATCACCCAGGAGGGTGGGCATCACCTTCGCCCAAGGCACCTCAGGCCCTGCCCCAGTCACCCCTGCTACCCTCAGTGAGGAGGCCATTGACCTCCTCAGGTCCCTCACTGTTGTGCAGTCTACCATTTTGAATGCCATTCAGGGTGTAGAGAGGCAGTGTAACAAACAAATTCATTCCTGGAGGGCATTCTTTCTGGTCAGGCGGCCATTCAGCGAGCTTTTCAGACTCTGGCCTCAGCACTGATGGCAACCATTGTCCCCGTCTGTAGCCTCCCCCCTCCAACTTCCTCCACCCAGACCCAATCCCCTGTACCTCAGCCTATCCCAAGCACATCTACAGACCAGCATGCACACACGTCAACACACAAGGGAAGCTCTGGCAAACATAAGCACCACACATCCCACAGGCACTCACGCAAGCATCACACACATGCAGACACACCAACATCCACTGCCTCCATTGTGTCCCCCTCCTCCTCATCTCCCTCCTCCTCCCAGTCTCGTCTACACTCACACCTTTATGCACTACCTCTACAGCCACTACGTCCCTCTCCACTACACCCACCACCACACCCCGCTCACGTGCAGTCACCACCTCACTACCATTCACACGTCCCCTGTGTCCTCTCCCAGTGTGTCTGTGACACCCCCTCCCAAGATACACAAACGCAGGCACACACCCACCCAACAGCCATCCACCTCACGACAGCCTCCAGCGCATGCACCTTTATCCAAAGTCACCAAACGTACACCTCCTACAACCAGCACCTCTTCCTCCACTCCCAAACCCCCTCCAGCTACCCATCCCAGTGTGACCCAAAAACTTTTTCTGTCCACCCTTGACCTCTTTCCCGCACCTCCCCCACCCCGTCCGTCTCCTAGGTCCCGAACTAGCACCTCAGCCGCAACATCTCCGGGACCAGTGGTGCCTATAGTCACCGGAATCTGGAGTGCACCGGCCACCAGGGCAGCCAGTGTGGCACGGAGCCACAGCACAGACAGTCCCCCACCTGTGAAGCATCAGAAGTTGGCCAGTGCCCAGCGGGAGAGGGGTAAGACTCCAGCCACCAAAGCCGCTCCCAGGGGTCCCGGTGGGAGTGTGGAGTCAGCTGTGACACCTTCCAAGGTGGGGAAGGGCCACAAGAAACTCGGCAAGTCTGGGAAGAGCAGCACGGCGGAGAAGACCGCCATCATCCCCGATGCCCAGGAGCCCACCTCCAGCACAAGCCCAGCTGCCCAGGACAGGACCGCCAGCACTAGCCCACCTGCCCAGGAGGGACCTGCCAGCACCAGCCCACCTGCCCAGGAGGCGACCATCAGCACCAGCCCAGCTGCCCAGGAAGCCACCGTCAGCACCAGCCCACCTGCCCAGGAGGCCACCGCCAGCACCAGCCGACCTGCCCAGGAGGCCACCGCAAGCACTAGCCCTGCTGGGCAATGAAGGACCGCCAGCAAAAGCCCCGCTGGGCCATGAAGGACCGCCAGCAGAAGCCCCGCTAGGCCATGAAGGACCGCCAGCACTAGCCCCGCTGGGCCATGAAGGACCGCCAGCAAAAGCCCCGCTGGGCCATGAAGGACCGCCAGCACCAGCCCCGCTGGGCCATGAAGGACCGCCAGCAAAAGCCCCACTGGGCCATGAAGGACCGTCACCAAAAGCCCCGCTGGGCCATGAAGGACCGCCAGCAAAAGCCCCGCTGGGCCATGAAGGACCACCAGCAAAAGCCCCGCTGGGCCATGAAGGACCGCCAGCACAAGCCCCACTGGGCCATGAAGGACCCCCAGCACAATCCCCGCTGGGCAATGAAGGACCACCACCAGCTGAGACCCTGCAATGGAGACCGCCATCTCAAGCACCGCCGAACAGGGCACCGCCGTCTCAAGCACCGCTGAACAGGGCACCGCCATCTCAAGCACCGCTGAACAGGGCACCGCCATCTCAAGCACCGCTGCACAGGGCACCGTCATCTCAAGCACTGCTGAACAGGGCACCGCCGTCTCAAGCACCGCTGAACAGGGCACCGCCATCTCAAGAACCGCTGAACAGGGCACCGCCATCTCAAGCACCGCTGGCCCATGAGCAGCAAGGGCACTGACGCAACTGAGTCCGTCACAAGGTGAATGATGCACTCTGGGCACCATGCCCCCTCCAGAACCAGTGGAGAAAAGCATCCACTACCTCAATCCTTGGCAGGATGAAGCACTCTGGGCACCATACCCCCTCCAGAACCAGTGGAAAAAAGCATCCACTACTTCTGTCCTTAACAGGATGAAGCACTCTGGGCACCATGCCCCCACCAGAACCAGTGGAGACTGTTATCCACTTGTGAGACTGTGGCTTTGCACTCTCCAGCATATGGCAGTGGGCAACCCACCCACTGTAGAGACTTGAGAGACTGTGGCTTTGCACTCCCCAGGATTGAACAGTGGGCAAACCACCCACTGTAGAGACTTGAGAGACTGTGGCTTTGCACTCCCCAGGATTGAACAGTGGGTAAACCACCCACTGTAGAGACTTGAGAGACTGTGGCTTTCCACTCCCCAGGATTGAACAGTGGGCAAACCACCCACTGTATAGACTTGAGAGACTGTGGCTTTGCACTCCCCAGGATTGAACAGTGGGCAAACCACCCACTTGGGAGACTTGAGAGACTGTGGCTTTGCACTCCCCAGGATTGAACAGTGGGCAAACCACCCACCGTAGAGACTTGAGAGACTGTGGCTTTGCACTCCCCAGGATTGAACAGTGGGCAAACCACCCACTGTAGAGACTTGAGAGACTGTGGCTTTGCACTCCCCAGGATTGAACAGTGGGCAACCCACCCACTGTAGAGACTTGAGAGACTGTGGCTTTGCACTCCCCAGGATGGAACAGTGGGCATGTGGCCCCCTCATAGATTTGGCGTCGTGCACTCAAGCGGCTGAGGTGCCCCCCCTTTCCCTCCCCCTGAGGTGCTTGTTTAGTTGCTCTATGATACCCCTGCAGTGTTCTCTCCGTCATGGTCGGGGATCTTGTGTGGATAAGGTGTGGTCCCAGTGTTCCACGGACTTTCTTAGAGCACTACCTGGACTACTAGGCTTGGTATATATTATGCACATGGTGTATATATATATATATATTTCTGTCTACTTGCTTTTAATATATTACAATGGTTACACTCATTTTCTATTGTCTTTGCATTCTTCCGCGGGGCTTGGCGGGTGTAACTGTGATGTATTGATATGCATTAGTGTGTGTGTTGTAGTGGGTGAGGGTGGGGGTGTTGCGTGTATGTGTCCCTGTTTTTTCCCTCCCCCCTCCTCTGTGTCGTAAGTCCAGTACTCACCGTGGTCTTCACCGCCGGCGTTCGTGCTCCTGGTAGAGGAGCAGGAAGACTATTGCAGGTAGAATTTGGAGTTAAAGGGATAGGAATCACCATCTCCCAAGGGCTTATTTAAAAAAAGAAGGGGAGCTACATGGACCACCCTCCTGTGGCATTCATATGCCCTACTATAACTATAACTCACAACCCTTCCATGCACTGCTAGCTGCCCTATATATTACATCCCTCATAACATCATCTATGACATCACTGAAAATATCACTGCAATATTTGTAGTAAAATTATTGATGGGAAAACTGCATGGTAGGGGCATGAGTTATAGTTACCTTAGGGTATGAGTTATAGTTACTTTAAATAACTCTAACTATAACTGCAGAATTTCTATGGTTTTGTATGTTGAAATGTGAGCCTAACTATAATGTCCCTGAAATCTTAGTTTTTTAAGTGAATGTCTATGTTGTTTTTAGTTCTATTTCTTAACTATAATGTCCCTTGAACCTTTTTTTCAGTGAATTTCTATGTTTTTTTTAATGTAGAGTATTTTGATTACTTTATGTTAATCCAACCACTGCCATGCATGGCAGGGTTTGGCTACAGCCAACACCCTATAACCACCCAACCATGCATCATGCATTTCCTTTGGCCATGCAGGGAGGCGGTTGGTCGCAGGGCCTGGCCTGAGGCCAGGCCTTGTGGTTTAACCCACAGCCCTCATGAAGTGCTTCTTTGTTTGGTGGACGTTTGATCATATTCCTGTTCATCAAGGAGTCCCCAAAATTGCTGGGAAACACATCCAGGGGGGTTGTTTAGTAAGCTGTCCTTATACCTTGGAAAAGTGGGGGGGCTTTGCATGTAACTAGTGTATATGGGGCAGGGCCGTAGGGTTTCTAGGCCATTTTACGTACTTGTTTCTTTTAAAATGTATAACACAATCACCCTCATTACAACCCTGGCGATCGGTGATAAAGTGGCAGTAATACTGCCAACAGGCCGGCGGTAATGTTTTAAAAATTATGAACACGGTGGAAGCTGCCAACAAAGACAGCCACTTTAACACTCCGACCACCATGGCGGTAGCAACAAACACTGCAGCTGTAACTGCCAACAGCCAGGCGGAAGACAATGTACTTCTCACAGCATTACAACAGGCCTATCTGCCAGCTTTTCTGGGGCAGTATCAATGCCATCAAAAGCATGGCAGAAACAGTACTCTGAAGGGAAACGACTCACCTCTTGACACTTAAGAAAGAACCACTGCGCCATGGATCCCAAACTGAACATTTTTCCAATGCTGGTGTACCTCCTCATACACCAGGAACGTGAACGCCGGCAAAGACGACCACGGTAAATACTGCACCTAGCACAAAAGAGAGGGGGGAGGAAAAAGAGAGTAACACACACACAAAACACCCCCACCCCAGTGCTCACCCCCAACACCACACACACAAACAGATGCAACAACACTACATATACACCCTGTAACCCTCATAAAGAACGCAAGGACAAAAGGAATTGTTTGAAATGAGTGTGATATTACAATTGTGGATAAATACGTACTTAAATCAATAAACAGTATGTACATTATATACAAACGGAGGGACAATGCCCACTCCAAAATGTCCATAGCCCATGAGGCCATCACACATAGGCCACGGCCAGACTTGACTCATGCCTTAATACAGAGAGAACACTGCAGGGGCATCAGGTCGAAAAAACACAGGCACCTCAGGAGGACGGGAATGAGGGGGAACCTCAGCCGGAAGATGGTACAATGCCACTGGTCTGGAGGGGACTCCATGCCCTGCTTGGTCCTGGGGAGTGCAAAGTCACAGTCTTTCTAGTGGGTGGTTTGACACTGCTTGATACTGGAGAGTGTAAAGCTACAGTCTCCCAAGTGGATGCCTTCTTCCACTGGTTCTGGAGGGGGACTTAGTACCCAGTGTGCTTCAGCCTGCCATGGAGGGGGTGAGTGGATGCCTTCTTCCAATGGTTCTGGAGGGGGTTTTGTGCCCAGTGTGCTTCATTCTGGATGGAGCAAGATCACAGTCTCTCACCTGGGTGTCAAACCTACAAGTGTTGCAGGGGCCAGGACGCGCTTCAGCCCATGTAGTTATGACTACACACAGCACGCCGGCGGTGACAGCTGCTCAGTGGATGTCAGTTGCGGTGCAGGTGGTAGTGCTGTCAGTGGTGGGGGGAGGCTCCACCCCTTCCCCTACAGCCCCGGAGGGCTGCCCACTGGGGCTCGTGCTGCTGGTGGCGGGGCAGGTGGGGGGGGCTGGCCACGGTGCAGGTGACGGTGCTGGCTGCGACGCAGGTGGTGGTGCTGGCAGTGGTGGGGGGAGGCTCCAGGTATTCCCCTGCAGCCTTGGACGGCTGCAGTGACATGGCTGGTGTTGTGTGCCTCTTCCTGCCCTTGGCAGATGATGGTGCCCCCTTGCTTCTTCCAGCTGGTGTTCCTTTCCTGCCCTTGCTAGTTAGTGGTGCCTCCTTCCCCTTGCTGGCTGGTGTCCCCTTCTTGCCCTTGCTAGGTGGCAGACCCTTCTTGGCCTTGGGAGGTGGTGCTGGCACACTGGCTGGGCTGACGGGTGCCTCCTTGGAACCTCTCACACCTGGAGTAGCTACTGAAACCACAGTGGCCGTGGACTGGGTGGCTGAGGTGCTGGGCTGGGTTCTGGCCACCCTGGCCCGAAGTGAAGGACAAGGGGGGAGAGGTAGGGAATAGGTCAAGGGTGGCGAGGAAGAGCTTCTTAGGGACACTGGGGTGGGAAGAGGGTGAAGGTGTGGGAGTGGAGGAAGAGGGAGTGGTTGTAGGAGGTGTCAGTCGGCTGATTTTGGGTGCAGGTGCATGGGCTGGATGCTGTTGTGAGGTGGATGGCTGTTGGGTGTCTGTGTGCTTGCGTTTGTGTACCTTGGGAGGAGGGGTCATGGACACAGTGGGAGAGGACACAGGGGACATGTGCATGGATGTGGGGATGGTAACTGCCAGTGAGGGGCATGATGGTGATGGAGGTAGTGGATGAGGATGTAGTGCATTCAGGTGTGAGTGGAGACGCTACTTGGAGGGAGGTGGACAACAAGGAGGAGGGGGACACAGTGGTGGCAGTGGATGTTGGTGTGTCTGCATCTGGATGCTGCTTGTGTGAGTGCCTGTGAGATGAAGTGTGGTACTTGTGTTTGCCTGAGCCACTTCTGTGTGTTGATTTGGGTGAATGCTGGTCTGAAGGTGTGCTTGGGATAGGCTGGGGTTGAGGGGATTGGGACTGGGTAGAGGAAGTTGGAGGCTGGAGACAAGGACAATGTCTGCCATCAGGGAGTTGGCCAGAGCCTGGAATGCTCTCTGTTGGGCCGCCACTCCAGAGTGAGTGCTCTCCAGGTATGCATTTGTTTGGTGCAAATCCCCTGCTAGACCCTAGATGGCATTCAGTCTGGTTGATTGCCCAACAGAGAGGGATCTCAGGAGGTCAATAGCCTCCTCGCTGAGGGCAGCAGGGGTGACTGGGGCAGGGCCTGAGATGCCTGGGGAAAAGGGGATGCCACCCTCCTGGGTCAGCGGGCACGGGAAACATGCTGAGGGGCTGCTGGGAGGTGTCCCTGTCTGTACTGTCTCCTTCTGTCTCCATTGTGTTGCTCCCCTTGCCCTCCATCCCACTGGTGCCCTCACCGTCGGTGGATTCGGCCTCCAGGCCCATGTGGGATGCAGCTCCCTCCGTCACCGGTGCCTCTGCTCCTCCGCCAGATGATTCTAATGCACACAAGGACAGGGTGACAAAACAAAAAGGGGGGGAGAGACAGAGGATACACTTGGTCAATGCCAGCAACAACACTACTGTTTGCGTACACAACTCACAGGGAACAGCCCTATGCACTAGGCCATTCACTACCAGTTACAATGCTAGTCACCAGGCCATGGGGTACAATGCCTAACCCCCTTAGCTGCACACCTGACACCCACAGGACCCTGCCCACTAGTAGATGCCCACAAGTATTATTGGATTTGGAGTGCATCGGAGCTTTCCCATCATTGAACCTACCCTGCCATGTTTGCCCTGGCCTAGGGGCACCCACAGCCTACATTCCCCACCCAGGGAATACCTTAACGCGTGCAAAGTTATGATTCTGAATCAGTACTTACCCCCTTGTGGCTGCTGTGATGCCTTCAAGCGCCCATCCAACTCTGGATAGGCCACTGTTAGGATGGGAAACATCAGGGGGATCAGGGTATGACGTGCACCCCTTCCTCGTTGGGAGGCCAGCCCCAGCTGGGCCTCCGCCGTCTTCCTTGCCCAGTGATGCAGGTCTTCCCACCGTTTGCAACAGTGGGTGCTCCGCCTGTGAAAGACCCCCAGGGTCCGCACCTCCTTGGCGATGACATGCCAAATACCCTTTTTCTGATGGGCACTGACCTGCAGAAAAAATACAGCAGAAAAGGTATTAGTCATACTGTCCACACTGTTATACTCTTGGCCCACCATATCTCCCCCATCCCCTTATGCACATACATTGACCACCATACATGCAAATCTCTGGCCAGGACCCCTCAGACCTCCCCTACACGAGGCTTACACACACAGCACTCCATACATTCATGCCCCACGCATCATGCTCACGGTGTGCACACCTGTTTGTCTGGAGGACCATAGAGTAAAGGGTACTGGGGTAGGACCCCATCCACCAGTCTCTCCAACTCCTCCGAAGTGAAGGCATGGGCCCTTTCCTCAGACACTCGAGCCATTGTCGCTTCCAGACACATGACACAGCAGCACTTGCACTGTAGGTCCACAACTATTGAAGGTCAGGTAGCCAGTGAGTGAACAGATAAAAAAATGGCGGTCACGTCTTCGGCGGTGCGTACGGTCACCGCCAGCGTACATCACCATTGGCTCCTGGAACCCATAGGCCCCAATGATAACCAATTCGTTGTTGCAACTTGTCCCTCCTCACAGGTCAGGCAGCCGCCATTTCAGGGGGGCACAGGGCATGGCACCTAACTGCGTCACGGAAGACATTGGCACATCAACTGACTTACGAGTTCACAAACTGTTTCTGCATATTAATCTGAGTATGTGTTTGGACATGACCTTCTGCTCACTGTTTTTCACCCTAGAGTTCAACCACTGAGGATGAATAGGAGACGGAGACATCCCCCTGTGTACTGCCCCCTGGTGGACCTGGCGACAATGGAGGACATGCACATTATCTTAACCTACAGACTTGACAGGGCCACAACCCAAGAACTGTGTGCCCAATTGGAGCCATACCTGATTTCAACTATCCACCACCCCACAGGTATCCCCCACTACTGCAGGTCTCAACAGTGCTACATTTCCTGGCAAGTGGTTCCTTCCAAGCGACAGTGGCCATGGCATCAGGGATGTCACAGCCTATGTTCTTAAACGTGCTGACCAGAGTGCTGTCTGCCCTGATGAAACATATGCACAGCTACATTGTTTTCCCCCAGATGGAGGATTTGGCCACAGTGAAGGCTGACTTCTATGCACTGAGACAAATCCCCAACATCATTGGTGCCATTGATGGTACACATATTGCATGTGCCCCCCCGAGACATGAACAGGTGTTCAGAAATAGAAAAAGCTTTCACTCTCTGAATGTGCAGATGGTGTGTTTGTCAGACCAGTATATCTCCCATGTCAATGCAAAGTATCGTGGCTCTGTGCATGATGCCTTTATCTTGAAGAATAGCAGCATCCCATATGTGATGTCTCAACTCCAGGGGCACCAGGTGTGTCTAATAGGTGAGCCCATGGTCCCCACCTAGTTCAAGTAGGTATATGGGTGTGTGTTTGGCCCTAAGGGTGAGTGTGTGGCTAACAGGTATCCCTGGATATTTACAGGTGACTCTGGTTACCCCAATCTCTCATGGCTACTGACCCCAGTGAGGAATGCCAGTGCAGGGCAGAGGAATGTTACACAGAGGCACATGGGCGAACAAGGAGGATCATTGAGCGCACCTTTGGCCTCCTGAAGGCCATATTCCGGTGCCTCCATCTGACAGGTCGATCCCTGTACTACTCACCCAAGAAGGTGTGCCAGATCATCGTTGCATATTGCATGTTGTATGTTGCACAACCTGGCCTTGAGACACCAGGTGCCTTTTCTGCAGGAGGATGAGCCTGGGGATGGTCGTGTTGCAGCGGTGGAGCCTGTGGACAGTGACAAAGAGGAGGCAGAAGAATAGGGTGTGGACAACAGAACTACACTAATTCAGCAGTACTTCCAGTGACACACAGGTAAGACACTGTAACTTCACCTCCCATTGCAGTTTTGTGATGGACATTGAACATAGCAGCCTGATTTCCCTATTTCTATGGCCACTTACTGTACCCTTTGGCATCTCTATTTTCAGATATCTGTGCCCCACTCTGGCTCCTGGTGTGTTTACGGCTGTCCATAATACAGGTCATACCTACGTAAATATTACAGTACATTTGAATCGCAATGTTTACAGCTTGTTAAACGAATACATATTTCAAACAATTGACAGACTCCATACTTGTAATAGTTCCAAGGATATTTATTTCTGTGCTGAAAAGTAAACGGGATGTGCAATGGGCAGGGTTGATGATGGAGGAAAGTCCAGGATAGAGTTCAGTCTATTTGGATCACAGGTGCATTGTCCAAGCGGGCATAGGAAGTGGAGCAATGTCAGTTCAAGGTGGACAGGGTGACAGAGTGGGACACCAGGGTGACATTCAGGGGAGTATTATTTCCTGGTGGGGGGGTCCTGGCAATGTTCTCTGGCTTCTGCCTGGATCGCAGGGACCGTTTGCGGGGTGGTTCTCCTTCTGCAGGGGGAGTGGTGCTGGTGGCCTGTTGTTCCTGTGGCGGGGCCTCCTGTCTACTAGCGTCGGCAGAGGTGGAAGGCTGTTGATCTGTGTGGCAAGTGTCAGGGGCTAGGTGGTGTGCCACTGCCTCCCTCATGGTGTGGCCATGTCTGCCAGCACCCCTGCAATGGTGACCAGGGTGGTGTGGATGTCCCTCAGGTCCTCCCTGATCACCAGGTACTGTCCCTCCTGCAGCCACAGGGTCTCCTGCAGCTTGGCTAATATCTGCCCCATCGTCTCCTGGAAATGGTGGTATAATCCCAGGATTTTGGTGAGTGCCTCATGGAGAGTCGGTTCCCTGGGCCTCTCCTCCCCCATCGCACAGCAGTCCTCCCAGCTTCCCTGTTGTCACTGATCATAGGTCCCTGATCGTCCTGTGTTTGTGGGGGTGCCTGGGTTCCCTGTAGTGGGGGACACACTGCTGATTGATGTGTCCTGGGGACAGAGGGATGGGCCTTCTGGGTGGGTGCTGTGGTGGTGTTTCCTGAGGGGGGCGGCTCTGTGCTGGGTAACGGACTGTCCAGAGGTCCCTGATAGGCCAGGTTGGTCATCGTGATCCAGGCATGCAGAGCTGCTGTCATCACTGTGGGCCTCTTCTGGGAGGTGAGCTTGATGGGGCTGGCACCTCCTCTCCGGTGACGTTGAGTGGGGGTCCTGTGGGGATGTAAATGAAGTGTTATTGTTTCTGCGTGTGCCATCTTGTGCATGGGTATGTTTCCCTGTATGGTTGTTATTACAAAGGCAGCTATGGGATGTGTGAGTTGTGATTTGGTTGGCTAAGTGATTGTCACTAGTGTGCATGCTGTGGTGATGGGTGTCCATGCAGGTCTGGGATGGGGGTCCATGTACTGGTGTTGCATGAAGGGATTGGTATTGGGATTGGTAGGTTGTGATGGTGGGGTATATGTGAGGTGGTGGGGTAATGGGGGTGAGAGTAGGGGTAGGTGTTTGTGATGGCATGCAGGTAGGGTGGGGGATATAATAGTAAAGATTTGACTTATCAGAGTCAGTTCCTCCTGCTACTCATGCCAGGCCCTCAGGATGCATGATCACCAAGTCTTGCTCCTCCCATGTTGTTAGTTGTGGGGGAGGAGGTGGGGGTCCACCACCAGTCCTCTCTACAGCTATCTGGTGTCTTGCAACCATGGAACGCACCTTGCCCTGTAGGTCATTCCCCCTCTTCCTAATGTCATCCCTACTTCCGGGGTACTGTCCCACGGCGTTGACCCTGTCCACGACTCTCTGTCATAGCTCCATCTTCCTAGCAATGGATGTCTGCTGCACCTTTGATCCAAAGAGCTGTGGCTCTACACGGAGGATTTCCACCACCATGACCCTTAGCTCCTCCTCTGAGAATCTTGGGTGTCTTTGTGGTGCCATGGATGCAGTGTGAGTGGTGTGTGTGAGGGTGTGTGGGGTGATGTGAGGTGCGTGGATGGTGTATGGGTGATGGTGTTTTGTGGCTCAGATTCAATGGGTGCTCCTGGCTTGTCTCTCTCTCACTTGCCAAAATCTTTGTGTCACAAAGGGTTGTGGATGGTGTGTGTGTGTTTTATAGTGGTGTGGGTGTGTGGTGTGGTGTGTCTATGTGTGTCAGGTGTGTGTATTTTCAATTGTCCAATGTGGTGTTGTTTTGTATGTGTGTGTGTATTTTGAGCACGTCGGTCTGTACCGCTAATGGTTTACCGTGGTTGAATGTCCGCTGCAGTGATTCCTGGGACATGATGCTGTAGGAGTATTTCTGTTGGCGTAACGGTGTGGGTTTTGGTACCGCCAGTTTATCACTGACCTTTGGTGTGGTGGACTTGTGTGTGTGTCTGTATAGTGGTGGATTTCTATGTGAGGGTCATAATACCCATAGTGGTATACCGCCGTGGTATGTTGTCGGCAGTCAGCATGGCGGTAAGCGGCACTTACCGCCAATATCATAATGAGTGCCAATATCTGGTGTCAGTAATAGATAACAAAAAAACTCTTGTCACAGTCACTAAAAGAAATGCTGCTCTCAAAAAAGCAAGGATAAAATCACCTCCTTCATGGTTTGCAGAACACTCTTCATTATGCAGAAGAAACACACCAGCTTTGCCTTGGCCATGTGAACTAATTTAGGATGATAAATACTTTATAGAAGCTTCAATCTGGGAACTTTCTTTCCTTCTATATGCAAGTGCTTCCAATTGAGGTTTAATTTCAGTTATGAGCTTTGTGCCAGAATGAATCTTGTCCTGTCTATTTCTCATGCATAAGCAGGCAAGAAAACTTTTTTAAAAAATTGTAGAGGACCGGAGGGAGATTTAAGACCCCCCATAGTCCCAGCCGGCTCCCCGCCTTCTGCTGGAGCCAGCATTGATCCTGCATGCAGTGCTGGAAAAGCAGTTCCTTGCATCAGGGACCAATACTTTCCTCTTTTTCCCTGCCCACATGCCTGCAAGCAGGGAAAGATGAAAAAAAACTCTGTCTCCAGCAATCAGGAGCATTTTGATAGCTCCTGCTTGATGGAAGTGGAGTGTTTGCTTTTGCTTGGCAGGATCTGTTATAGCTCCCACCAAGCAAAAGCAAACAGCTACCTCCAACGGATCACACCTCAGGAGCTAGCAGGAGTTAGCGCAGATGGTTAGCAGTCTCCTGGGCCTTGCTCCAGGAGTGGGCCTGTGAGGCCTCCCTCCTTTGTTATATGCGGGCTGGCCCTTGGAAAGTGGTGGTTCCAGGGACTTGGTGGGTCTGTGCAGCCCCGCACTATTATTCACCACAGGGAAGTGGTGGTCCCTGGGGGAATTTGCGTGGTACCCTCCTTTTTTAACTATTTATTTAGCCCCAGAAAGGTGGTGGTTCCCAGGGCTTGAGGGGTCTGCATGCCCCCCTCGTATTATTTGCTCTTTAGCCACGAAGAAGTTGGTGGTCCCTGGGGTTTTCCTAGGTCTTTGTGCCCCACTCCATTTTTATAATACCTGCATTGGCCAAAGGACTACCAAGGAGCTAATAAAACAACAAGCACACTGGACTGCACATATTTTTTGTAAAGGTTTTGGTGGATCTGCGGAAAATGTTTTTGCCCTGGCAGGATCCCATGTGGACCTAGGCTAGGGGGTAATGGTATTTGTGCATTGCCCCTTTTTGGCACTTTTTGGGGCCTTGGCTGAGGCAAATCACAAAAAAGCACAATCTGCGTACGAAGATCTAGCTTCCTGTCAAATTCAGTATGATTCTGTTCAACAGTCCAGGCTGTATGCTTGTCTGAAAATCCTATGAGAAAATGAATGGGGGAATGCAATTTGGGACCCCACTTTTTCTCTGCCCGACTTGACGGATCACCCAGCTGAAACTTTTAAGGCATCTTCTGTCAGGCCACAAAGTCACCACACCACTAGCACAGCAGCACAGGCATTAGGGCTGTCTTACGATATCTTTGCTTCACAAAATCCTGCACTCCAGAGGGCTATCGTAATGTTTATTGGTCCATACAACACAAAACTGGCTTTGACAAATATGTTTCAGTGTAAAGCCTTTCTCAGTGTCAAAGACTGACTGTTCTATGGTCATTTAAATAAACAAATCATTATTACTTTCTTGCAGCTACAATAGTGGAAACAAAGGACACACTCACATTCCTGACTCATAATGATTGCTGCTATTACGGTGACCATATTGAAATACATACAATAAAAGGGTGCCTATAGTATCAGAGTCTCAATTCATATATCATTTCAAATACAAATTCATAGCAATCGAATTATTGTTATTATGGCGGCCATATTTCAACTCATACAATAAAGAATGTTAGAAATGGGGTTTCTGGTTGGCTATGGTATGGACCTATGCCAGGCAGAACCCACCCACTCTAGTCAGGGCAAGAGAGTTACACGTCCAAAATAATCCCTGCTCTCCCCCTTGGGAGCTTGGCACAAGCAGTCAGACCTAACCCGGAGACAATGTGTAAAGCGTTTGCACAACACACACAACACTGAGCTATGTAAAAATAAAGTGTATTGCACAAAACATAATTAGACCAACATTACACGTCAGTAATACCCTGCTACTTTAGCAGTTGTCAGAACATTACACAATGTACTAATACATTCCAGGAATAAGCAGTTGTCACATTAGAACACGTAAGTACTCAGGATTCTGCAACATAATCAGTAGTCAGGAATTACCATAAATAAATCTATGTACTTGTCATGAAATGTCCATCAAGGGAACATTAGAAAACGTATCACAAGTCATAAAAGTAGGTAGTAGGTAGGTAACATATAAACCCCCCCATGGTCCACACTAAGCTCCCAGAGCAAATATGTACCCAAAGGTACCTGGTTTTATGAAGAAAGGGAACTCCCTAGTGCCTTGAAGAGGAATGAGGGGCCCCCGGCACTCCTATGAATGAAATGGGGGCCACGTGGTGCTCCTGGGGGAAGAGGGGCAGTCGATCCTTTGATCGGGCCCCTCCTGGGGCCCGTGGCACTTTGGGTTCCCTCCCGGGCCGCTAGGGGCCCTCCGACAAGGGAGGAGGAGAAAAGCAGAACGAACACCCCACCACGGGGGAAGGAAGTGAGATCTCATGGGCCTCCGATGAGGCTTCCTCCCACCCACGATCTCAGCTGTTGGCAGAGGAGGTGGGGATGCATAGGACTCGGCAGCCTGGGACCACGTTCTTGTGGTCCTGCTGCACGGGAGGAGTCCCAGCTCCTCTCTTCCGGCGGCGATTGCTCCCACATGGATCAAGTCTAACCAGTGCCCCAAGGGCACTTTTCCCAGCTCACATGCCCCAGGGGCACAACAGGAGTGTGCTCATTCCTTTCCCTTTGTTTGGTGGTGCCCTGGGGGCACTGGGGGCAGCGTGGCTCCGGCGCGCTAAAATCAATAAAGCCGGGTCACAGCGGTGATCATTGTAGCAACCACAATGCGCTTAACACAGCGCGGAAGGCACCATGTGGTTCTCGGGCTTCGGCGGTGATTCTGGCAGCAATGCACCCATAGGCTCCAAGTCACTCAAAGAGGCCCTGGATGCAGCAGTGTTTTGTTGATGGTGAGAAGCGCTTTCCAGCTCTAGGGAGAAAAATATAAAGTAAAGCACTTTCCAAAGTGCTGCCCTCAGCAAACAACGAAGCTGGAGCACTCCTTGTGTTCTGGATGATTACAGGGGTCAGGGGCCATATCACCCTGCTCCTGGAGACAGCGGGGAGGGTAGCATAGGGATACCAGGCCCCAACACAGGCCAGCACAAGAGATGCAGATGGTGGCAGTTCCTCCTGGTGCCCAGGCAGGTCACAGGTCAGCACAGCAGCAGCAGGCAAAGGTGTTTTCCTGGTGAGTCCATTCAGCAGCGTCCTGCGTCCAGTTTCAAGTCCCAAGAATGCCTAAATTGTGGGGAAAATTCCCCTGTACTTATACTCAGTTTTACTTAAAAAAACAATAGTTACAGGGACGTTTGTGGGGAAAAAGGTGATAAATGAATGATGGGGGCCATTGTGTCCCCCCCACAGCTCCAGTGACTGCTACCTCCCCTGAGCACTGAAAGTTATTTATGTGGGCAGGCCCACTGGGCCTGCCAGCACATGGGGGACTGCCACCTCCCTGGAAACAAAACTTCTTAGAGTATTGAATGGGGGCTGTGTGGCCCCACATCCCTAATGACTGCCACCTCCCCAGGACTTAAATAAACTAATGTGGGGGGTCTGTCACATTCCTGGGGCAATTCACACAGTTTATGGGGGGGGCACAAGGCCCCTCATTGTGGTGACTGACACCTCCCTATGGCAAATCTACATAATTTAAAGGGCGGGACCCACATGGCCCCCCTCACAGCCTCTGGAAATATCACCTCCACAGGACAATCAATAAAATAAATAGAGGGCTATGTACCCTCCTGTGCCCCAGGGACCATTACCTCTCCAGTGCTAATTTCTAAAAATGTAAATGGACCAGGTAACCCCCCTCGTGGAACCATGGATGGCCCTGGGGACCCCCATCCTCCAGGACTGGCTCCTTCTACTTCTGAGGTACTTTCCCTCAGGTGGTAGCTGTTTGCTTTTCCTTGGTGGGAGCAGACAGTTCCCACCAAGCAAAATCAAACATATCTCAGCTTTCTGTAAGCCGAAGCTGTTAAATAGCTCCCGCTTGCAGAAAGCAGAGTTTCCATCTGTTTCCCTGCACACAGATATGTGTTCAGGTAAACAGAGGAAAACATTGCTCCTGCTAGCAGGGAGCTGCTATTTAAAGTAGCTGCCTGCTTGCAGGAGCCTTGCCAGCTCCTGCATGAGTCAGGAGTCAGCTAGGACAAGAGGAAGTTCAGGCTCCCCCCACAGTCCTTCCCTGCCAGCAAGCATCTTTCTTGTCTGCAATTTTAAATTAATTCTTTGGAGAGACCATTGAAAGAACAATAGCCTCTCCATAGAATAACGTAGCAGCAGACAAGCAAGATGTTTGGTTTGAATTTTATAGCTGTGTTTGGATGCAAAGTACAGCAGAGTCACTGGTGGCCTACGGGTAAAGCTCTTGGACTGTCACTCTCAGTTGGTTTAAGGTTCAAATCCTGGTATTTAATGCCAATGTGTATGTTTGTTTACTAGTATTTTGACTGTTAAACATTCTTAGTAATGGAACATTTATGTCTTTCCACATCAAAATCTTTGGGTTGAATGACATATCTATGTCAGGAAAACGGTCCAGTAAAGAGTTATCTGTGGCCTAGAGGTTAGGGTTTCAAGCCCTCACTTGGAAGGTTGAGGGTTACAGTCCAGGTGTGCCAGTAGTCACATTCCTGCTTTAATAAGTTTTCAAATTCAAATTTGTACTTGACAAACACATTTTCATTTTCAATTTGTCCTAACATATCTAATTCTCGGAATATAATTCATTGAAGTCTAGAAAAACTCTCTCCCTCTCTCTCTCTCGTGCTCTCTCTCTCAGTTTCTATCTGACACAGTCTTCCACTGTATGTTTCCCTCTATCAATCTCTAACTCTCTCTCTCTCTCTCTCTCTCTCTCTCTCTCTTTTCCATCCCATAATGGAAACGATAGTGAGAGAGATGTAGTCTGTACATGGTGTGGGTTTGGGTGATTATATGGTTTGGCCACGCTGCTAGGCTACCAACCCCTGCTTCTCACAGCCAAAGGTTGTGCGTGGCAAGGTGTAGTATGGTTTTAGGGTGTTTGTTGCAGGACCTAGCCCCAGGCCCGCCCTAAGGCCAACCTCTACCACTCACGGCCAAAAGTAATATGCAGCGGTGGTTAGATTAACGTATAGTAATTAAAATTAATATTACTTTATTTTTTTTAAACATAGAAATTTCCTGAAAAACCAAGGATTACAGGTATGTTATAGTTAGGAAACAGAATTTTAAAAAAACATAGAAATGGCAATGGAAATTCACCTGGTATATTTGGAGTTATCTCAAGTAACTATATGCTTTTCCCACGCCTGCACTGCTAATTCTCCCACAAACTAAAGCACTCATGACATCTTCAAAAACATCATTGATAATATAAATGTGATATTTGCAGTATAGTTTTTCATGAAACAATTGTGCAGAATTGGAGGAATTTGGTAACTCCATCTCACTCTTATAATGCGGAATTGCTGAAAAATTCCACTTCTCCACTGTTTAGTTAAATTCTGTAATATGCAGTGGTTTTAAACATAGAGGAGCTGCTCCCTCTTTTCACTGTGTTTAGAAACCACTGCATAGCCATTGGCGCTCTTACATACTCGGCAGTGATTAACTTTTAACCACTGCGGAGTTTGTAAGGGTGCTGAGAGGTATGCATATGCTTCTAAACATAGTAGGAAGACGGAGCAGTCCCTCTATATTTAGAAATACTGCATGTCACTGAGCAACCTTACATATTCTGCAGTGATTAAAGTTTTAATCACCGCAGAGTATGTAGAGGTGCTGAGGGGTATGCAGTTTCTAAATGTAGAGTGACTGCTCCCTCTTCATGGCATGTTTAGAAACCACAACATACCACTCTTTATCCTAATATGCTCTGCAGGGATTAAAACTTTAAACACTGCAGAGTATGTAAGGAAACATGGATACTGTGCTATTTTCTAAGGCAAAATGCATCTTGCATCCATTTATGGATAGAAAAGTGCATTTTGTGCTAAAAAAGTAGTGCCAAATGGCCACTCCACCCCATCACATTCCGCTAAATCTGATGGAATTTTAATGTAATTCTTCATGATTCCATGGAATGAAACTCCACAAATTCTGCCCTACCCTATTTACTTGAGGAGCAGAGGTTATCTTTAGAGACACTGGGAGTGATGTTTGACCTGTTACTTAAGTGACATTTGCTGGAGAGGGCCTTACAACAAATGCAGAAGTCCTTAAACATGATTCGCCTTTGAACCAGAAACCAGAGTAAATCTTGAAGCTGTTTAAAGCTCAAGGAATGCCTAACAGTAATCTTACAGCATAGTTTTGGAACAGTTGCACCCTTTTTAACATGGTCAAACGGTGTTGGACATATAGAGCATTTTAGTAGTCTAGATGTGACATAAAGACAGTCTGGGGGACAGTCTTACGATGCTCCATCGGAGAAAAGGTAAGATTTTCCCCAGTAGCTTCAAGTTAAAAAGCAATTTAAAGTGACTGTTTTGTAATTATCATCTCTTTCCTGTCAGATGTTAACTCCTATGCTTTTTGCCAAGTAAAAAGGAGTTGGAAGTTGCCCTAACTCTTTTTTTCAGTTTGAAAGATATGGCAGTCATACAGAAAGGAGCACCACTCTTAGGCCCAGATTTATCAAGCCTTTTAGTTGCCCTTGCTTCACACAAGCAAGACCATGCAAATGCTTCAGTAATATTAACAAAGCCACATAAAGAGTGATTTATGTCTTCTTATGCGGCTTAGTAAACATGACTTAAGGACTTTGCTCTGCCTTATGTCACCTTGTTTAAGGGCAATGCAACCTTTTAACTGTAGATCAGATTTCCTCTTTGAAAAAGTTGATAATCTGTAAGTCATCAGCACAAAAGATTAGTTGGAGAATTATAAAACAGATCCATTTAACCAAAGGATGAACATTTACATGAAATAATGTGGGGCTCATGGATGAACTGTACAGGACACCACACCCGTGAGAGCAAGAGGTAAATCTATAGGAAGCAAGATGAACCTTCTTCATCAAGTGATGAAAGATGTGGTGTAACACTGTGGCAAATGCTGTACTGAGACCAAACAGAACCAGGATAGCCCTACTTCCTTTATCTAATATTGAATTAAGTAATTTAATGGCAGTTATCAACACAGACTCTGTTGTACGTAATGTTTTAAAAACCAATTGAGAGGGTTCTACTAGCAAGTCAGATTGCATGGCTTGAGACAGTTGTCTGTTGACCTCTTTCTCCAAAACATTTGAAGAAAGTGTGGTAATGACTAAAAATTACTTTGGACTGTTGTTTTTTTTTAAAAGGGGAATAATATGTTTGTGTTTCCAGCCTGATGGTACATTTGTCTCTGACACCAATAAACTGCACATCTGAGACAGTGCTTTCACCACTTTCTTAGATGCCAGAAACAATATAGATGGAGGACAGCCGTTGTTAGACTTGGCATCATTGGCATGGTCTCCCCTAAATTTTGGCCTCTACTTCCGTGGTTGTTTCTATATGCTGGACTCTGTTTGTGCTGTTTTGCTTGCTCTGGACACTTTTACCACTGCTGACCAGTGCTAAAGTGTAAGTGTTCCCTGTCTAAATTGTATGTGTACATTGGCTCTCCATAAATGGCATATTTGATTTACCGGTAAGTCTCTAGTAAAGTGCACTAGAGGTGCCCAGGGCCTGTAAATCACATGCTATTAGTGGGCCTGCAGCACTGGCTGTGCCACCAACATTAGTTGCCGTGTACACATGGCTCAGACCTGCCACTGATGTATCTGTGAGTGCAGTTTTAAACTGCCACTTCGACTTGCCAAGAGTACCCACTTGCCAGGCCTACACCTTTCCTTTTTATACATGTAAGGCACCCCTAAGGTAGGACCTAAATAGCCCCATGGGCAGGGTGCAGTGTATGTTAAAGGTGGGACATGTACTTATGTGTTTTACATGTCCTGACTGTGAAATACTACCAAATTCGTTTTTCACTGTTGCAAGGACTATTTCTCTCACAGGTTAACATAGGGGCTGCTTTAAATATATTTAAAACGCAGATTCCCTTTGTGAGCAGATAGACATGTGGTGTTTGGGGCCTCTGAGCTCACAATTTAAAATACATCATTTAGTGAAGTTGTTTTTTAGATTGTGTGTTTGAAAATGCCACTTTTAGAAAGTAGGCATTTTCTTGCTTAAACCATTCTATGACTCTACTTGTTTGTGGATTCCCTGTCTGGGTCAGTTTGACAGTTGGGATGTTTGCACCTCTCCTCTAGAAAGTGACTCAAAGAGAGCTGCGGTGTAGCCACATATCCTGATGGGTCATCTAGGCTGAGGGGAGGAGTGGTCACTTACACCTGAAAGGGCTGTGCCTGCCCTCACACAATGCAGCTACAACAGATAAAATGACCAAACAACCTAACCAAACATTGCCCTTGGCTCCAATGAGGTATAGGAAGAGGTAAACTAAGTAAAAAGACTAGCCATATAGAATGATGTGTGTAGACACTGCCACACTAAGATTTATTTTCACGTAAGAAAGCTGTTCCCCTTTTTATATGCTTGCTCCACCTAATGAAGTAATTCTATTCCCTGAAGGCAATACACAACCTCTCCCCAGGAAATTAAAATCCATATTACACATGGAACATTTCTTCCTGATTCATTATGCTCAACCTACCCTTCACGTTTTTTGTTGTAAAACTAAGGGGCATATTTAAGAGCCCCGAGCGTCACGTTAGTGCCACCATAGTGTCCTTTTTGTATGCTAAGGTGGCGCTAAAAGTGCTTTTTCCCTGTACCATATTTACAAAGTGCCACAATGCATGCTTTGCACCACTTTGCAATCGCTTGTGCCACATTATGCCTGCGCCAGGCATACTGTATGCAAGGGGGTGCGTTTCGCTCTAGGCGGCCCGCAAAAATTGTGCAGTGAAATTTAAAAGATTTCACTGCACCCTTTGTAGCTTCATTTTTAACGCCTGCTCAGAGCAGGCATTAAAATGACACACCCATAGAAACCTATGGGGCTCCTTGCACTTTGCTACACTAGCATCAACATTTTTGTTGCTAGTGTAGCAAAGCACCAAAAATAGCATCAAAATTGTTGTCACTATTGTGATAATGACTGTTATGGTGCACCGTATTATAAATACGGTGCAACCATGGTGTCATGAGGAGGTGCAGAAAAGGTGGCGCATCAGCTCTGATGCGCCACCTTTTCATAAATATGGACCTGAGTTTTGTGTTTTTAAAAGTGTCTTGCAAAGCATTTACCATATATTAATGAGAACCCTTACCTGAAAAAACTGCTTACATTTCATAACGTTTTGCAGCATTTATTATTGTCAAGTTTTTAGCAGTACAACTCACTCTTAGCATGAGGAATTGATAATAAATAAACATTCTGAAGCACAGTAAACATCAGGCCACGGAATGCTTTATGTTGATAAGAAAGAACAGAAAGGTGCCTCGTGTTCCAGAACATTCCTCAGTTACGATTAATAGATGCCTAATGCAAAGACTCTTTAGAACGGCACCTTTATAGTTTCAGGTACAATGGCAGACAGTTAAAAGGCGGTAAATGTCTCACTGATGGAAGACAAGATTAGAAATTGGAAATCAGATTCTGTTATAGCTTCTTTTCCAGGAGCTCAAAAGCTGAAAAGGGCTTCGCGGCTTGTACCCCATCTCTAATCATATTTTCAATTCCTTCTGTGTACTGTATTAATATCCTGTTCCATATCTCGCAGCCTGCATGCTGGCAGAGCACCATCTTAACTGCCTTTCAAAAAGGAGCCTTAATGTTCTTCGAACTTGATTTGGGAAAATGGCGTTGGATATTACAGCCTGTGATAGACAGCTCGGATGACAGGTTCTCCTGCAGTGAAGTTTTAACTTTGTAGGAGAAATGATTCCATATAATAGAGAAATGTGGATGCTGGGCTTTAGGTTCTGAAAGCAACCAAGATATTGGACCCGCACAAGCGATTCTGGCGTTAGGTTGTGATTAACTACAGAAGAAGATCAATGACCAAATTAAAAAACATTTTGGACTGACCCTATTGCATGTTCTTGGTGGTACTTTAAGGCAGTGTTGGTGCAAACAAGTCTTAACACCATATTATGAAATCAGAATTCCGGAGGTCGTAATGTGTGAGAAGCATGTTGGAAGATATTTTTTCTGTGTTGTTTCTTTTTGGAGATGGGTTCTGTTTTGTTGTGCTGTGTTATTGTAATGTGATGTTGTGTTGTACTGTATGAATGTTTTAATTGTGCTGATGTGTTGCTTTGTGAATATTATTGTGTTATCTTATGTTGGTTAAATTAGATATGTCTAGAAATTATACTACATTTGTTTTCAGCCACAATCAGCAGATGTTTTTAAAGTTCCCATGACAAACAACCATTAACTGCTCTTTAAGAAGGTCAAATTGGGCTGATCCAGCTCTTGGACTACTGTAGACACCAGTCAGCCAAAAGACTGTGACAGAGAGAAAGTCTTAACTTAGTGCTCCCAGTGCTAGCCATATGTGATTGGGCCCAAATCTTTTACTGCATACATTTCTAGAACGCCCTCTCTCCGCTGACACAAAGAGTACTGGTATGGATATTCCTGGATAACGCAGGGGAAAACGGAGAAAGTTGCCCTGCGGTTTAGCAAACCATACAACTCTAGCACACTGCAACGTTTTATTTTGTCAACCCCGATCACATTTTTAGGTGACTGAATTTTAGCATGTTGCTGCCAATTATGGTATCTGTAGTGTAGATGTGATCGTTATTGTTAGATATTCAGAGCTACATCAGAATGCACAAAATATGATTTATACCGGGAACCAGCAGAAAGCTAGCAATATTAAAACAATAACAAGCAGGTGTCAGCAGTGCCTGCTACAGTAGAAGTAATGTATCACTGTAAGTATATGACATCAGTTTTAATCAATAAAATGACTCGATTTATTAATCTTAAATGGATGAATGGTTAAGACTGTGACCTGCTAAATTTGTGTAATTGTATCTGTGCATGTGTGCATATGTTAGGCTATGAGTGTGTGCTCAGCCAAAAGAGGTCATCTTGCAAGTAACCATTAAGGTATAGACCATTGGTGCATCACAATCACAAGGTCTATACCTTTCAGACATAATTTTTATAGATTTTAAAGAAACAAATTGTTATTCGGGGGTTTAGTTAATTGGTTATTGATCTATTATTTGAAAACATTCCACCTTTCTGAATAGGTAATCATAAAGAAGTTTTATTTCACGGGTGCTAAAAAAACTATTTAGAGATATGAGATAGGAGACAGGAAACAATGGCCATCAGAAAAAGGAGTGTTTTACTTAAATAAAAACAAGAACAGCAATGCTCTCGTGTTACAGTATGTAAAAATATCTCAACAGTTTTTGACATCTCCATGTTTGAGCTAATACATATTATGCACATAAACTCGTCAAACAATGGAAATAATTCATGTTACTTACTGGACCGAATTTACATATTGACAGCTACCATAGAAAGTATGTTTAAGCGTTTGGCAGCTAAGCCGTGACTTAAATGGATGGCTGGCTTTGAGTCCAGTTTAAGCTCAACCGGTTGACTACAGGGGCGTTAGTGCACTACCCCCTTTCAATATCTCTTTAATTACTATCTGGACCCTCAATATGGATTTCTATCTCAGGTTGGCTACAGGAATTACAGTGCTGCAACAACAATTAATTATTCAGTACATTAGGTCCCTTAAAGTCAAATAAAGAAAATTTTAGTAGTTCAGAAATATTTATTTTTAGGGAATTTAGTATTGTTTATTAATTAATATTATCAAGCTACAGAAACACACATAAAGAGTGTCCCGAATCTGTCTCTACTCTACTTGTCTCCATCCCACAAAATATAGAACATCTGTATAACAGTGACTCTTTTTCTGTGCATGCTGGGAAAGAACAGTCAGTCTGTTACATTACACAATATATTCACAGTTATCTGTCTCATGTGCTTACAGTTATTGTACTAGAATGAAACACTGTATCAACTCTCTCTAAGACCTACTGCAATTTCTGCAGTGGAATGAATAACTCTGTTGTATCTAATAGTTCTGTAGCTGGATAATTCTCACAACGTTCTCTACACTCAGTTCTATATCTCTAAGCTAATGTAATCAACTCACTATAATCTCTCTCTAAAAATCTCAATGTCTCTGTGATTCATATTGCTTTCTAGTCACCTGTAGCTCTCAGCTCCAGCAACATCAGCACAAAAGGAACAGTGTCTCGAAGGGCACAATGGCCATCTCTCACTCTCTTTCTAAGTCTTTCTAGAAAATGTGCCTCCTCTCCTGTCATCATCTGCCCCACCCTTACCTAGGACACCTTTTTATAATTGATTGGATTGATACAGTTGATTACAATGTTATAATATTTTAGAAATGGTACAACAGCGGACAATTCATCATCTTGTTAGATGGTAGGGATTGGATACTGCAATCGAGGGCCAGGAATACTGTTAAGTAAGGCCTCGTTTGAAAGGGGAGCGTCTCCCCTTTCAAACGAGGCCTTTCTGAACGTTGGGAAGGCCGTTTGGGGCTGTTTTCCCTGGGAGCATGAAGCAGCCGCAAGGCCGCTTCCTGCTCTGATGGGGAAAACACAACAGTGATTTCAGCGCACCTTGCGCTGCGCTGATGTCACATTGCGGTGGGTAGGGAGGCGGGGCAGACACAGAAGATCTTCCGTGTCTTCAGGGGTATTTTTCTGTGTCACCGAAGGATTTTGTAACCTCCTCCCTGGAGTCGGCCACTGCTCGTAACCCGCACCGGAGAGGTAGTGTGGGTGTCAGCCAGTGGCCGACGACTGCACTGTAAGGGTTAAATCTAGTTTCCAATCAATAATGTTGCTTGCATATGTTTTAAACTTCTTACTTTTATCTGGGAGATAACTACAGCAATTTTCAAATTTAAACATTTTCCAGACTACACCTAAAGCACATTGATTTCAAAACCATTGATCTAGCAGCAATAATCTTGGTGTTTTCTAATAGTATAGCTCCAGATGTACTCGTTGCAAATCTATCCACAAGTGTGGTTAGTTTTCTTATTTTCTCATCATTCATTGTCAATACTACAGCTGGAATAACTGCTCCAAACATATCTCCCATCATTTGTGTCCCTCCATTTACACTTCTTGTGTATCATTTAATTGCAGGTGTCATTGTTAGAGCCTTCAAAAGAATTAACATGATACAATAAGATATTCCCTCCCTGAAGGCACGTAATTAAAAGTAAGCATTTGTGCCACAAATAAAATACACTCCTTGTATTGTTGGATCATCATCTTGCCAAATTTGCCATTCACCTCCTGATAATTAAAAATTATGATCACATCTACTATTCCCCACTAATATTTTATGTTTCTGTGTTCATCAACTATATACACATATCTTCCCTGTTAGAAATGGGGTCTTTGGTTGGCAGTCAGGTTACCCCCTGTCCAAGCAAGGACCATCATTCTAGTCAGGGCAAAGAAGAAACAAACCTGGTTATCCCCCACTCATCCCCTTGGTAGCTTGGCAGATGCAGGCAGGTTTAACTCAGAAGCAATGTGTAAAGTATTTCTACTAACACACAGCAATACAGTGAAACACTACAAAATGGACACCAAACCAGTTTTAGAAAAGTAGGCAATATTTATTTAATTAAAATACGACCAAAACAACAAAATTCCAACATACACAAGTTAAAATATGAATTTTAAAAAGAATAAGAGTTTTACTCCATGGAAAACAATGGAAACAATGATGTTGCACAAAGTACCTGGTTTGTGTCAAAATTAAAGCTGCACAGGAGAGTGTGCGTTGAAAAAGGCAGTGATGTGTCAATTCCTTCCTCACAAGGAAGGTTGTGTGTCATTTTTTTCTCTGGTTGAGGTAATGATGGATCATTTTTCTCCCTCGCAAAAGAGTGATGCGTCAATTTCCGGACGTGGCACCTCGGATCCGCTCAGAGTCGGTTAACTTTAACGTGCAGGTACAATGTGTGGAAAATCCTGTTGCACGGTGTTAGAAAACCGTGCTGCGTGGGGTATGCGTCGCTATCAGCAGTCGCAAGCAGGTGTTGCACATTGTTTCTCCACCTGTGAGGAGTCAGTCTACTAGCCGCAATGCAGGTGGAATGTCGATTTTAGGAGCAAAGCTGGTGGTGCATCGTTTAACAGCCGCAATGCAGATGGTGCTTCGAAAATTTCCCTGCATTGTTCTGTGTGTGGATTTTCAGCTCTTGTCTGCCAACTTCAACTTCAAGGGGCCCAGGGACTGGATAGAACATCACCTGGCAGGGCAGGAGTCTCAGCAGAGAGTGCAGATGTTAGCAGAGAAAGTCGTTGATGGCCCTGAGACTTCAAAACAATAGGCAAGCTCAGTTCAAGCCCTTGGAGATTCTTCACAAGCAGAAATATACCACTAACTCCAATCTTTATCCCCTTTCACAGGCTGAAACAACAACTGCAGGATAGCCCAGCAAAGCACAGTCACAGGCAGGGGCAGTACTTCTCCTCAGCCCTTCACCTTGCCAGAGGTTTCTCTTGGTCCCAGACGTAATCTAATTTTCAGGTGTTTTGTGTCCAATACTTATACCCCATTCTGCCTTTGAAGAAGGCCTACTTCAAAGGAAAGTCTCTGTTGTTCGTAAGATCCTGCCTAGCCCAGGCCAGGCCCCAGACACACACCGAGGGGTTGGAGACTGCATTGTGAGAGGGCAGGCACAGCCCATTCAGATGAAAGTGACCACTCTTCCCTCCGCTCTAGCACAGGTGGCTCTTCAGGATATGCAGGCAACACCCCAGCTCCCTTTGACTCGCTGCCTACAGGGGTTTCACAAACACCTAACTGTCAAACTGACCCAGAGAGGGAATCCACAAACAGGCAGAGTCACAGAACGATATAAGCAGGAAAATGCCTACTTTCTAAAAGTGGCATTTTCAGACTAACATCCCAAAAAGCAACTTCACTAAAATATGTATTTTTAAATTGTGAGTTCAGAGACACCAAACCCCACATTTCTATCTGCTCCCAAAGTGGATCTGCACTTTAAAGTTATTTAAAGGCAACCCCCGGGTTAACCTATCAGAGTGATAGGCCTTGCAACAGTGAAAACTGATTGTGGCAGTATTTCACTCTTAGGACATATAGAGCACATCAGTGCATGTCCCACCTTTACATAAACTCCACCCTGCCCATGGGGCTACCTAGGGCCTGACTTAGGTATGCCTTACATGTATAAAAATGGAACATTTAGGCCTGGCAAGTGGGCACACTTACGAAGTCGAATTAGCAGGTTAAAACTGCACGCACAGACACTGCAGTTTCAGGTCTGAGAGATGTTTACAGGGCTGCTTAAGTGGGTGGCACAACCAGTGCTGCAGGCACACTAGTAGCTTTTAATGTACAGGCCCTGGGCACCTCTAGTCCACTGTACTAGGGAATTACTAAATCAAATATGCCAATCATGGAAAGCCAATTACACATACATTTTACATAGGAGCACTTTCACTTTAGCACTGGTTAGCAGTGATAAAGCACCCAGAGTATCAAAAACAGCAACAACAGAGTGCAGCACACATCAACAACCTGGGAAGCAGAGCCAAAAAGTTAGGGGAGACCACGCCAAGGATGCCAAGTCTAGCATTCCCAATCAATCTCTCATCCAACCTTAGTTTAGGTACAGTTTTTTTTTCCTAAATACACCTTCCTTTCTCTTCCACAAATTCTTTTGTAGATCATTTTTGTTATTCTCAGCCTTTGTAAACATTTCATTTTTCTCTTCCAACATTCATATACATTTCTACTCTTGTCTATTCAGTTTGCATGTTAAATGTTTCTCATGTGCCTTAACAGTATTTATAGGAAAGTAGTGTCTAAAGTATTGTCAAGCTGTCTAATGGTACTATTGAAAGCCCCATTTCATAATTGGAAAAATTATATTCATAATGTTGCAATCTGTATACTAAGCAATGCAATACACTGCAAGAAGAAGCAGAAGTGAGTGGTGTTTGATGCTATGAGACTTGTTCATCTTCTGAAGAGGGCATATGTGTACAAACATAGCAGTTCTTAACTTCTACGGCCCTAGTGTATTCTTGCACCATTCATTGCAAATATCATCTTTCATGCAGTCTACAAAGGATGTTTTCAGTCTGTCTTTGTCTATTGTGGGATGATGTATTGCATTCAGTAGTAAAGATATCGTCTTCTCGGTCTCTGGTGTAGATCGCCAGGTAAATTGCTATAGCTATTAGTACCATTAAAATTAGAAGTGTCATAAGGAATATCTTAGTATTCCTTATGAGTATTTTTCTTTTCTTTCAGGGAAGGCCAAGCTGTTCTGTGCTCCATTCAAGTATGTCAGAAATTGGTATGTTCAGTATTTGTCCCAGATAGTATGTCCATTCAGGGGATAAATTCCTTCACCAAGGTACTCATGCTCTTTCTGACCTTCTGTGTGTGTGTGATGATTCTTCTATTTCACCAGCTCCACTTGATTTTTTTGATTGTCTCCAGTGGTGGTAGATTAGTGCTCACAGTTAGGCCCTCATTATGAACACGGCGGTAAATACCGCCGACCGCAGTGGTGACAGAGAACAGAAGCCCGCCAATGGCTGTGAACAGAAACCCTCCAAATAATGATGAAAAAATCAGAAACCGACAAAAATCTGCCTGCCACCAGCAGGACCTTGTCGGTGGAAATGCTGGACCTCCCAACCCGCCACCATCGATCACACAAACTCCCCGCCCTCCAAATAATGAAGCACGGTTCACCGCGGCGGTCAATGGAAGCCGAACGCCACGGGTGGCAGGTGGAACCAACAGTAAGAAATTCAAACATTGGCAAGTTTGAAACCCACACACCTGACACACATCCACAACACTATAAAACACTCACAGACACACCCCACAATCCTTTGCATCACCAATAGGAGAAGGCAGACGAACAACACTACAGGCAGACACTGAACGTCACCTCACACGACTCACACACCCAACCACACAAGAGCACCCTCATCTAGATCCACACAAGACACCATTTACAAAACACACCATGGCACCCTCTAAATACCCACGCTTCACAGAAAGGGACCTAACGACCGTGGGGAATGAGGTATTGAAGGGCTAGAAACAATTATTCGAGGCACAGGTCCAGCACACACCCATCGCCAGGAAGTTGGAGCTATGGCAGACAATAGTGAACAAGGTCAATGCAGTGGGAGACTATCCACACACCAGGGACAACATCCGCAAGAGATGGAAGGACCTGCATGGGAAGGTCAGATCCATGGCATCCAGGCACCCAATTGCAGTCCTGAAGAGTGTGGCACAATGGTTAGAGTAGCAGACCCTGATACAGAGATCTGGCCCGGGACCAGGGTTCAATTCCCACCTCAGCGGGTCTTGGGCTCAATTTCCTTGGACCAGATAATTCTTGCCTCAGGACCTAATCTAATTAATGGGTCCCACTCTGTAACTCTGGGCAATAGCTTGCTTAATCTCCACAACGGCCCTCATAGCGCTTGGATGTCTGACTTCACCCTGGGGCTGTCCAGAAGTGGGCGCCTCACAGGCAAAAGCCAGGAGGGGTTCCAGAGCGGTTTACGTACAGCACCTTGAGATCCTAACGGCTGAGTAGCGCGCTATACATGTGAAAAGTTTAAAGAAGACAGGGGGAGGACCTCCACCAACACCACCCAACTACACTGACTGGGAGGGAAAGGTACTGGCCATCCTGCACCCTGAAGGACTCACTGGACTCACTGGAGGAATGGACTCGGGTAAGTCGTCTTCATTTACTCCATAGCCATCACACCCGGAATGCACGCACCACCCCACCCCTCCAACACCCACCAGAACCACTACCCCACCCAGGCCACAATCACAACATTCACTCCACCTGCATGCCCACAAAGCCACAAACAGGCTCACATCCCTCCCCCTGTGCATATCCACTCACCCTTGCAAGGAATCACAATGGCCTACAGCACCCACAATGCACCTCCACATCCAAAGCACAATGCAATGCTAACTTCACAAAAGCACCCTGCATGCCCCCAAAGTGTGAAAAACTGCACAAAACTGCCCAGTCCTGTGCACCCCATCCGATCATGCAAGTGTAACAGGCATGTCCATTCCCTCAATAGGCACCACCATCCATGCCACCCTGACAGACAGGAAAAGGAGTGGCAGTGCCCCACAGGGAGACAGAGGCACCTCCCAGGACAATGGAGACAGAACCCTGGACATTGACAATCACCCTGGCCCCTCACACAGTCCTGGACTGTCGTCATTCAGCAGTCCCCCCAGGATACCACTGACACCCCTACCACCCAGCCAACAACATCAGGTCAGGGAAACCGTCCCAACACCTGTGTATCCAGGCCACAGACTGGTGGAACACATGGACAGAGGCCATGTGTTATGACTCGGTCGTCCCATCTTTAGGAGGCGCTGTACAGGGAAGTCTGGGAATCATCTTAAACAGTTATCTAGAGTCCCTTGCTGACTCCGTTTTTTTTCTCTTTTGGCCATGGTATACTTTTGTAGTACTGCATTTGCTTCCTGGGACTGCAAATCCCATAATGCACAGCCTGGTAGTCAGAAAAGCCTGGATTCTGTTTCCTATTGTTTTCTATGGGAGAAGTCCAGTTGCTCCTTTTCACCGGATCCTCTCCTCCAGGACTTGCAAGTGTCTGACACTACACACACCTGAGACCTCTCCTGTGCAGCCCAGCTTTGAACTGCTTATAAGCAGCCATTTACACAAGATCCCTGTCGTGCATTGCAGTTCGATTCCTTTGTGTTACAAGCCCCTCATCGGATGGTGATCCAGTCTTGTTCCTGTTCTGTTTCAGTTTGAACCTGTTTCCTATTTCTCTGCCCTGCTCCTGATTTTTCCAGCCAGAGTCAGCTACCTATCTCTTAGCCTTGTACCTGTTAGTTTCCTCCAGAGCTTGCTCCCTGTTTCTCTGTCCTGCTCCTGCCTTGTTTCAGCCTGACCTTGCTCTCTGTTTCCCAGCCCTGTTTACTGCTTATTCCTACTGCTTGTATTCCAGCCCTGTCCTTGCCTTTTCCAGCCAGAGCCTGCTCTCGCTTTCCCAGTCCTGTCTCTGTTTGTTCCAGCCAGACGTTTGCACCCTGTTTTCCAATCCTAGTCCTGCCTTTGCTTCAGCCTGAGTCTGTTCCCAGTTCTTGCCTCTGCCTCTTAGTTTGTTTCCTTCTGTTTCCTTTTCCTCTCAGTATTTGTGTCTGGTAATTATTCTATCAGTCTTTAACAGTGTATAAGTGTCCTCCTTTGTACTGGGGTTGGCTCCTAGTTTCAAGGAGGCAATTCCAGCTCCCATCCTTGTCCAGTATTATATGTTGTTTTTCATGCCTAACAGTGACAGTGTGCTATTGCTGTTTTTACAGGAATTGCCACTGTGTTTCCAGCTGGACCCACAAGAGCGTGTCTTGTGTATGTAAGTCCTATCCTTGTATGTGCTCTAGGGTCCAGAGACAGAATCACTTCTGCTGCCTCCTTTCTATGGGGCTGGCAGGGTGACTATCTGTAAGAGCAAACTGCACAGAGGCATTGACATTCCCTGACACTGTGGGAGGTTCTGTGCCCTACTCTGTGTACAACCCCAGCGTGTTTGTCCATTAGTAATCCGTTTCCTGTTCGTTCACACAAGGGTTGCCCTGCTTTTACTTTCCTGTTTCCCGTGCCTGTCCATAGCTGTGTTTTCCGTGTATGCCTTTAGCTGCTCTTCTGCCCCAGTACACTACCTCTTTAGGATATTCAGTGACCTCAAGGGGTGTCCCAACCAGAGTCCTGATCAGACCTGCCTGAAAGCGTGACAGAATGCACAACCCAAAAATGTCAAACTCTCCAGGCAGCAGAGGCACACACAGACCTAAAATGTTTGCCTGTCATGTTAAGACACCCCTTTCTAAACCTATACATTCTCTGAAGACCTCTAAAAAAGGCCTTAGTTTGAATGATAGACTTGTTAAAGAAAACCAAAGATTGCAAATTCAGTACTACATTGCGTGGCTTGCTGATCCATCAATGTTCAACTATTATCATATCTGTGATTATGACCCCCAATCCCTCTCTGTAGAAGAATTACAAAGAAATAATTCGTTTTTGGAGATTCTATTACCTCAAACAGGGGAGAGTGTTCCTAACAGTGAAAGTGCTTTTGCTACCTCTGCACAAGACACTTACACTCAAGAAAACTGATTAATTCCTTGACTCATGCTAGTGCATCTCAAGTTCATTTCCAGGACTCTGCTATAACAAAGAAACCTGACACTGTTCAAGAAGCCACAATAGGGATTCCCTTGTTTTTGGATGCGTGCTTTAGCCCATCTAGGTCAGTTTCTCAGAATTCAAGGTGCAGTGCTGACTCCTATAAAGACCTACCAATCCCTCAGAGCTTTCAAGTCAGCAGGCTAGACCCTGTATCTAAGGGATCAGTGAAGACTGTGGGATCCCTTAGTTCAACCCAAATGGCTTGTGCTCTTCCCAATTGGATAACAGTACATCAGTCTCAATTCCTAAGTGCTATGCTGACTCTTGTAAAGACCTACCAGTCCCTCAGAGCTTTCAAGTCAGCCGGCTAGACCCTGTATCTAAGGGATCAGTAAAGACTGTGGGATCCCTTAGTTCAACTCAAATGGCTTGTGCTCTTCCCAAATTGGATGACAGTACATCAGTCTCAATCCCTAAGTGCTATGCTGACTCTTGTAAAGACCTACCAGTCCCTCAGAGCTTTCAAGTCGACAGGATAGATTCTGTATCTAAGGGATCAGTAAAGACTGTGGGATTCCTTAGTTCCACTCAAAAGGCTTGTGCTCTTCCCAAACTGGATGATGAAAATACACCAGCCTCAATCCCTAAAAACTCTGCTAAACCCTTTTCTTTTGTGAGTGGGTTTGATCACAATATGGACATACACACACTAAAAGAGCAGTTTTGGCAGATTAAAAGGCAGATATTGTACTTCTATGATGAATATGTTGTAACATACATAAGAAATCTTGCATGTGGGTTCTTTTCATCAATGCATATTTCATTGTTGCCTGAACCAGACATCGTGTGTATCTGTAAGTTAGAAGAAGTAACAAAGCAGCTGATGGAAACTACTGCAACGCAATTTGAAAACCTGAAAAAAGAACATGATCACCAGTTTTGGCTTAAAGAACAGTATGCTACTTCATGTGCCTTTCCAAAGACCACTATAGAGCAGACTGTTCCTTCTATTGATGACAGTCAAAACACAGCTCCAGTTATAAATATATCAGCCTGTTCTTTTCACTCTCTCAGCTGGTAGTTCTCCAGAGAATATCTCTGAACAGTTGACTGAATCTCTGACATCTCTGAGAGATTTGACACCTCTTGATTTAAGGGATGAATCGGAGTCTTCAGAAGGAAGTGTCTCAGCCCCTCTATCAGAACAAATAAAGTCAAAGGAAGAAGACAGTGCTGTTGCAAACTCCAATAGCTGCACCATAAGAAACCAAGATATGACTTTACTGGAGAGTAAGGGCAAGTTGTGCAACAGTGTTGAAGAATCTGAATCTAGTGATGACAGTAGTTCCTGCCCTGCGGTGAACAAACCTGCAGATAGTGCTGTTCAAATGATGCACACCAGAATTTTCAGATTGTGGGGTTACGCCCGCCCTTTCAAACCACATCACAGAATTTTCAGATAATGAAGAGACAGTTCCTGTTTCAAGTGAATTAATGGATTTTTCTGACTGTGAAGAAATACCTGCAGTTACTAAGAATGTAACGGACTTCTCAGAAAGTCTAAAAATCTCTTCTGAGTCAAAGCAAACAGTGGAGATTTCAGACAAGGGAGAAAGCCAGCAATCGGAAACTAAACAGCATGTCATAAGACATGATAGCCTTCTCCTAGAACTGGACACAGTTGCAGATTCAACCACTGATCCTGACTTCTTGTTCCCTGCCACTATATATCCTGTTTTCAGCTCAACGGTTAGTGAAGAACAGATCTCTGATCTACCGATATCTGATCTTGATGTAAAACCAGCCACACCAATGCCACCTGCTGTGTCTCTGAAATTAAAAACTCCTGAAAACCAGCACTCTGAAACACAAGTATTGAAGAAAGTAATGTCTCCCACCAAAATTAAAGACATGAACTTGAATCTTGTATTCGAGGATCTTATGATAAGTACTGTACTTAGGGGGTTATTACAACTTTGGAGGAGGTGTTAATCCATCCCAAAAGTGATGGTAAAGTGACGGCTATACCACCAGCCGTATTACGAGTCCATTATATATCATATGGAACTCGTAATACGGCTGGTGGTATATCCGTCACATTTGGGACGGATTAACACCTCCTCCAAAGTTGTAATAACCCCCTTAGTGTTTTATTGCAAGAAACCATCATTAATACAAAGTCAAGAGCTGAATTTAGATAACAATGTAAATGCAATTTCTGAAGAGACTCTAGTTCTATTTCTTTCCAAAGAACAACCTTTCATTGGTAACCGAATTGAAGATCGACTACCTGGAGTAGAAACGCTTTGCAAAGAAACCATTTCTGATACCACAAATACACCACAGAGCATTTGCAATGAATAAATCTCAGTCTTGTCTGAAGATCACCCTAAAGAATTAGCTTGTGGCACTTCTACATTTTCAGATGTTAATCCAGTTTCTAAAGACTTAAAAACTGTTGTTGATCCTGTAATTGATACTTCGAAGTCCTCCAAAACTAAAGAAAATTCAGACTTTTTCATGTTTACCTTGAGAACACCAGTTACCCATGTCTCCCAATCTCTATGCTTTGCAAGCCTCAGAGCACAACCAATGTAAGTACTGCTGTAGAAACCGACATATCCTGCTTGTCGGAAGGTGTTACAGACCTGACAGTTCCAAATATGCCAATTATCTCCTCCAAAGAAGAAAGTACTGAACAGGAAACTAATGTCCTAAAGAATATTGCCCATAATGCCATTCCAGATCTCCTTGCTCCTGAATCCACTTCACCAGAAACCAACTCCATGCACTCCTCCCATATCAATCGAACAATAAAGAGGAAAGACATCAGAGCCCATATGGGTATTAATACATGCTTTGCTCAGTGGAAGATTCACCTATGGCAGGACTGTAAACTTATCCACCAAGGTTGGTGTTGGATTTTCTTGCTGTGGCTTTTCCTCTTCAACTTTTTTCAGCCAAAGGATCACCTTCTCTTCTTGAGCAGGCTGGTGGGGGGGGGGGTATACTGTTAAGACTCGGTCGTCCCATCTCTAGGGGCGCTGTATGGGGACTGTCGGAAGCCTGGGAATCACTTTGAACAGTTATCTAGAGTCCCTTGCTGACTCCGGTTTGTTTCTCTTTTGGCCAGGGTATACTTTTGTAGTACCACATTTGCTTCCTGGTACTGCAAATCCCATAATGCACAGCCTGGTAGTCAGGAAAGCCTGGATTCTGTTTCCCATTGTTTTCTATGGGAGAAGTCCAGTTGCTCCTTTTCACCGGATCCTCTCCTCCAGGACTTGCAAGTGTCTGAAACTACACACACCTGAGACCTCTCCTGTGCAGCCCAGCTTTGAACTGCTTATAACAGCCATTTCCTCAAGATCCCCATTGTGCATTCAAGTTGGATTCCTTTGTGCTCCCATCCAGCTCCGGACAGGCCACCGCCAGTATGCGGAACATCAGGGTGGTGAGGGTTCGATGGGCACCCTTCCTCATTGGGAGGCCATCTCTAGATGGGTCTCTGCCGTCTTCCATGCCCAGCGTCTCAGGTCCTCCCACCGTTTCCGACAGTGGGTGCTCCGCCTGCCGTAGAGCCCTAGGGTCCCCACGTCATTGACGAGGCATTCCACATACCCTTTTTCTAATGGGTGCTGACCTGCAGAAAAATAAACATAGAAAAAGGTATCAGCCATACCGTCCGACCTCTTACACTCATGGCCCACCATATCCCTCACATCCCCTTATGCACAGACATTGCCCACCATACATGCAGCACACTGCCCAGGACCCTTCCGCCCCCCCTTACACAAGGCCCTCACACACAGCACTCAATGTATTCATGCCCCATGCACGTGCTCACATTGTACTCACCTGTTGGTCTGGAGGCCCATACAGCTTTCGCTACTGGGGGTAGGACCCCATCCACCAGTCCCTCCAACTGCGCAACGCCAAAGGCAGGGGCCCTTTCCCCAGTGACATGAGCCATGGTCGGTTCCAGACACAGGTCACAGCAGTACTTGTAGTGTAGGTCCTCTCCTGTTGAAGGTCAGGTAGCAAATGAGAGAACAGAAAGAAAATGGCGGTCACGTCCATAGTGGTGTGTACCGTCACCGCCCGCTGACATCACCACTGGCCACTGTAACCCATAGGACCCAATGACAACCAATGAGGAGTTGCACGGCGGTACTCAAACGCCTCCTGCAGCAGCCCATAACATCAGCGGCATCACATCATTTCCACCTATCCATCCACACAGGACAGATGGACGCCATTTCAGTGGGGGGGGCGGGCCATGGCACCTAACTGCATCACAGTACACATAGGCACTATTTGGGCCCATCCAACAACATATTGTTTCAGTCACAACATGCAATGCAATGTACAGTTTGGAAATGTGGAATACTGACCAGATGCTCATCATTGTGCCCCCTAGATTGCAACCACTGTGGATGAATTGGAGATGGAGACATCCCCCGTGTACAGAACCCTGGTGGACTTGGCAACAATGGAGGACAGGCACATTATCCTCACCTAAAGACTTGACAGGGCCACAATTCAAGACCTGTGTGCCCAATTGGAGCCAGACCTATGTGCTATCCATCACCCCACTGGGATCCCCCCCTCTTGTGCAGGTGTTATCTGTGTTCCATTTCTTGGCGACTGATTCTTTCCAAGTGACACTGGGCTTGGCAGCATGAATGTCACAGCCAATGTTCTCAATAGTGCTATGTAGAGTGTTGTCTGCCATGATGAACACATGCAAGCTACATTGTTTTCCCCCAGGTGGATGATTTGGCCACAGTGAAAGCTGACTTCTATCCAAATGAACATATCCCAAACATTATTGGGGCAATTGATGGTACACATGTTGCCTTTGTCCCCCCATGAAATGAACATGTATTCAGAAATCGAAAATACTCGAGGAATGTTCAGATAGTGTGCCTGGTGGACCAGTACATCTCCCATATCAATGCAAAGTATGCTGGCTTTGTGCATGATGCCTATATCCTGAGGAACAGCAGCATCCCATTTGTGATGGCTCAACTCCACAGGCACCGGGTGTAGCTAATTAATGAGCCCATGGTTCCCACCCAGTATAGGTTGGTGTATGGGTATGGGGTTGGCCCTAAGGGTTAGTGTGTGTCTAACAGGTATACCTCAATATTTGCAGGTGACTCTGGTTACCCCAACCTCTCATGGCTACTGACCCCAGTGAGGAATCCCAGAACTAGGGCAGAGGAACGTTACAATGAGGCACATGGGTGAACACAAAGGATTATAGAGAGGACATTCGGCCTCCTGAAGGACAGGTTTCAGTGCCTTCATCTAACAGGTGGTTCCCTGTGCTACTCACCCAAGAAGGTCAATCAATTGACAGACTCCATACTTGTATTTTTTACAAGGGGGTTTATTTATGTGCTAATAAGTGGAGGGTATATTGCAATGGGCTGGGCTGGTGGTGGTGGAGAGTCCAGGGTAAAGTTCCAGTCTATTTGTATCACAGGTGCACTGCCCAAGGGGGCATAGGAAGTGGAGCAATGGCAGTTCAAGGTGGACAGGGTGACAGAGTGGGACACAAGGGTGACATTCAAGAGATTCTTGCTTCCTGGCGGGGGTCTTGGCAATATTCTCTGGCTTCTGCCTGGATCGCAGTGACAGTTTGCAGAGTGGTTCTCCTTCTGCAAGGGGAGGGGTGCTGATGGTCTGTTGTTCCTGTGGCGGGGCCTCCTGTCCACTAGCATCAGTGGAGGTGAAGGATGTTTATTGGTTTGGCTGATGTCAGGGGCCCGTTGGTGTGCCACTGCCTCCATCATGGTGTTGGCCATGTCTGCCAGAACCCCTGTAGTGGTGAGGGTGGGGGGTGGTGTGGATGTCCCTCAGGTCCTCCCTGATCCCTAGGTACTGTCCCTCCTGCAGCCGCTGGGTCTCCTGCAACTTGGCCAGTATCTGGCCCATTGTCTCCTGGGAATGGTGGTATGCTCCCAGGATGTTGGTGAGTGCCTTGTGGAGAGTTGGTTCCCTTAACCTGTCTTTCCCCTGTCGCACAGCAGTCTTCCCACCTTCTCTGTTGTTCTGTGCCTCTGTCCCCTGGACTGTGTGCCCTCTGCCACTAACCCCAGGTCCCTGATCGTCCTGTGCTTGTGGGGTGGCCTGGGGTCCCTGTAGTGGTGGACACACTGCTGATTGATGTGTCCTGGGGACAGTGGTCTGGGCCCGCTGGGTGGGTGCTGTGCTGGTGTTTCCTGAGGGGAGAGGCTCTCTGGTTGTCTGTGCCTGGGTAACTGACTGTCCAGAGGTCCTGATGGGCCAGGTTGGTCATCCTGATCCAGGCATGCAGAGCTGCTGTCATTACTGTGGGCCTTTTCTGGGGGGGAGCTGGATGTTACTGGCACCTCCTCTCCAGTGATGTTGTGTGGGGGATGGATGTAAATGCCCTGTTATTGTTTCTGCATGTGCCATCTTGTGCATGGGTGTGTTGACCTCTATGGTTGTTATTGCGCTGGCAGCTTAGGCTTGTGTGAGTGGTGATTTGGTGGGCTAGGTGATTGTCTCAAGTGTGCATGCTTTGGTGATGGGTGTCCATGCAAGTCTGTGATGGGTGTCTATGCATTGGTGTTGCATGCAGGGTGTCATTGTGGGAGGTGTGGGTTGTGATGGTGGGGTGTGTGGGAGGTGGTGGAGTGATGGAAATGAGGGTGGGGGTATGTGATGGCATGCAGGTGGGGGGGTGAAAGTAGTAAAGATTTGACTTACCAGAGTCAAGTCCTCCTGCTACTCCTGCCAGGCCCTCAGGATGCAGTATTGCCAAGACTTGCTCCTCCCATGTTGTTAGTTGTGGGGGAGGAGGTGGGGGTCCACCGCCAGTCCTCTGTACTGCTATCTGGTGTCTTTCTACCCCGGAACATACCTTCCCCCGTAGGTCTTTCCACCTCTTCCTGATGTCATCCCTTGTTCTTGGGTGCTGCCCCACGGTGTTGAACCCGTCCAGGATCCTCCACCATAGCTCCATCTTCCTGGCAATGGATGTCTGCTGCACCTCTGATCCGAATAGCTGTGGCTCTACCCGGATGATTTCCTCCACCATGACCCTTAGCTCCTCCTCTGAGAACCTCAGGTGTCTTTATGGTGCCATGGGTGTAGTGTGTGTGTGGTGTGTGTGAGGATGTGTGGGGTGATGTGGTTGGGTGTGTTTTGTAAGGTACATGGATAGTGTATGGGTGATGGTGTTTAGTGGCTCTGGTTCTGTGGGTGCTGTTGGTCTGTCTCTCTCAGTTAGCAATATTTTTGAGTCGTAAGGGGTTGTGGGTAGTGTGTTTGTGTGCTTTAGAGTGTTGTTGGTGTGTGGGTGTGGTGTGTGTATGACTATCAAGTGTGTGTAGTTTAAATTGTCCAATGTGGTGTAGTTTTGTATGTTTGTGTGTATTTTGAACGCAGCGGTATGTACGCCAATGGTTTAGCGCCATTGAATGTCCGCCGTGGTGATTTGTAGGTCATAATGTGATCGGTGTAGTTCTATTGGCGTAACAGTGTGTGTTTGGATACCACCAGTTTATCACTGACCTTTGGCTGGCGGACTTGTTTGTGTGTGTCTGTATAGTGACGGATTGCTATGTGTGGGTCACAATATGGGTAGCGGTAAACCACCGCAGCATGTTGACGGCAATCGGCATGGTGGTAAGTAGGACTTACTGCCAATGTCATAATGAGGGCTTAAGATTTCAAATCACTGATTACCAGATATCCTTAGCCCTGAATGGTTGGCCAGCAAAATGCTCAGAATAACACTTGTATCTGATTTTCTGCAGTTTTATTTATTATGATGACTCCCTCCAATTTCCTTTATGAAGGAACATATCCATGTCAAGGCTTGACCCACATCTGGTCACCTTGGTCGCCTAAGCATGAGGGTGCCAAACATGTATCTTTTTTCCTATTTCCCAGTGTGCTCATAGATTACACAATGGAGTTAGAGGCTGTGGATTTAAAATATTTTAAAACCAAATGTAAATTAAATGCTGGTTTATCAAGGCATATTTTGGTCTTAGAATCTCCCTAGACTTGTTGGGAATTCTACTGTAACCATTTATTTTCAACATCATACTATTTGAAGGTCTCTCTCCCTGGGTTCCAGATCTCACTCGGTTTCATTGGTTGGCTAGGAAAAATGCACTAATATTAACTTTTGCCATTTTTTTTAGCCATTTTTCCCAAAAATACAAAGTTTCTTTTCAGCATATATTCCTATCATTATTTGACCCAAAATTATGTTCTGATTTGTCCTCTGAATGTGAGACTGTCTGACATGTGTGGGTTTTCCATAGATCTCAACATGGATCAACACCGTGGGTAGTTTTCAAATGTCCATATCCTTATACTATTAATCCTGGGAACATTTTAATAATACAAATGTTTAGCTCACGTCCAATTTCTATATATGAGATTTTTCATTGTTGTTTGATACATGGTTAGTACCAGTGGCATAACAAAGGCCCCTGCAGCCCTACCAATGCTGGGAGGCCCCGACCTGAAGAGGGACCCCCTCAGCACAGGCCTGAGAAATTCTAAGTCCAGAGGGGGAGCTTCATGTACTTTGCAGGGGGCCCTCCTCAAATTTCATTTTGACCCTGGTTGGTACAGAGATAACAAAAACAACATTGTATACCACCACTTAATTTCTGGCTCTGTGTATTGTGAGCTTTTGTAAACTATGAGCAAGATTTATCACCATCACCAAGTTAAAGCAAGGACAATGCAACACAAGGCCACATTGCGTTGCCTCGAAGTGCTTGGTAAATCTGGAATAACACAAGGCAGTGCAAGTAGTTTCCTAGCATTACTCTTGCTTAGGGAGAAATTCTGTAAGTGGCGCGTACCACCCATGGGTTTTGCAAAACACATAGAAAGAGGAAAAAGCCACAGAGGAATGTTCTTGTGCAGGAACATTTTCAGTCCTGCACAAAAAGAATTCTGTCTGCAACACAGACACCCTTGCACCATGGTGCAAGGGTGGCTTTCTTGGCGCAAGGCAGCACATTGTGCATTAGCGCAAAGAAAGGACAGGAATGTACCATATAATGTTAAATGTTGTGCATTACTGCCCTCTACCTTTTACACAGCGAAGTGCAGCAAGGTGTCTTACTATGTTGCAGGAAATTTTGATGAATCTGGCACAGAGTTTGAGTGACAGGAAGAGTCAGACATATATATCATATGTTCTAGAATTGGCCTTTGGTTAATAAAATAGAGGTGAAAATGGTATGACCCATTTCTTTTTCTCCCTGCTTATTTTTGGATTTCAGCAATTAGCTTCACCACAACACCACTGAGCAAGCTACACAAATGACCCCTTGCTAGATTTAGAATTCTGCCTTACATTCATCAGTTTAAAGTTTTGTGGAATCTCCCATAGACTTCATACCTGTTGCAGGTAGGTATAGTGCAGTACAATTGGAAATACTTTTCTTTGGGCTTTGAAAATGGCTAGTTAACATATGGCTCAGATCTAGGACACAGACACACAACTCCTTCCTCTCACATTTTGAGAGAACAGTGCTCCTTGTTTCCTCCACGGTAAAGACAATGTAGTCATCTTGACTACGCACATCCGTTCCTAAATCATCAAATGTTGGGCACATTCCAGCCAGCTGCTAGGAGGGAGAATCAGGAGTGGAAAAATTATAGGGCAGAACGTAAAGATTCGAAAAGTGATCAACCCAACTCTCAGGTTGAATTTGAGTGGGAATTGTGCTCTTATCCTCTCTATGTATGCCAGACAATAATTTTCAAAAGAACACATTATTGTTATGTCTAGCAGCATCTAACAGATTCTGCCAGATTGAGTCATCCCAGCTATTCTTTGCCTGTGCAATGGCTTTATAATAGGCTAGTGGAATGTTCTCACAAAAGATATTCTGTAACTTATGTATCATTGTCTCATGAATAGTAAGAATTGGAATGTTAACGACGTCATATTCCTCGTAGTTAGCCACTGCATCAACAAACAAATTATAAATATTTCTAATCATATATGGGTTAGACAACACTTTTGGCCAGCTAACACGAATATGATTGTTATCTAAGAATGGCCCCGGGACAACAGTGTAATGAATATTCTGTAACCTTCTGAAATCAACACTATATAGGGTAAGGAGCAGAGAGTTATGGTCGCTGTCATGGCGAAAATCCACCTTCAAATCTTTCAGCATTGACCATAATCTGATAGCCAATAATAAATAATCAATAACACTGAACGACTGGCCTCATTTAAAAGTGGAGGCAATACTTGGATTGGAGCGCGTGCGGTCATTGCAGACCCTAAGTCCGTACTTAAGACATAATGAAGTCAACTGTAGGGCAACACAAGAGCGAATACAAAATTCCTGATTCATTAAGTGTGGAATACCCCAATGTTCATCCTCTTTCAATTGTTAGGTCATTGCTTAAGTGTGAAGGTTCAAATGTGCAATTCATGTCCCCTGCAACCACTAAGTTGATGTTAGAAGGCAAGGTGTCTAGATATTCAAACAACGGAGTCCAATCCCCGCGGCACTGACCTTGCATATATATTAATTATAATTACTTTGAAGCCTCTATTAAATGCAAGCTGAACACCTAATATATCCGGGGAATCGAATTTTAATGCAAAGTGGTTGCACTTCAATTTCTGCAGGTTGGGCCGTCACATAGTATGATAAAAAAACATCCAGGAAGACAGGGTCCACAGCTCAGGTCTCCTGGAGTAAACATATATCCTGCCTGTTTATATAATTGACCTGTTCAGGATCCAACAGTTTCCTGCTTAGCCCAGCCAAATTCCAAGACATAATAGCGAGTTTGGCTCTAGATTCCAAGTCTCTAGGCCTGGGACACTGGGCTTCCCCACTGTTGACAAGTTCATCAGACACCCCAAGCCTACCTACAGAACCCAGAGTAGGGATTGTTAGGTTGGAGTCAGTGAATAGTCAATCAATATCTGATAGTAGATAGGAATTGTTTGCTGCCAAGGCCAAAGCACATTTGTGGCTAGTATCAGACTTCCCACTGGTTAGATCTCCACAGTTTGTAGATGAAGTGGCGGTAGGCAGAAAGGATTTAAGTCTAATACCAACCCACCTAGATTTCCTGAGATAACAAGTGCACAGTTCAAAGTCAATAAGATTTTCCACGAACAGCCTGTCCGCAAAATAAATGGAGATTAAATTGAAGTTAGAACCAAACTGCCAGTGTCTTCCCATCTCTAAAATATCTGCTCGAATAACAGAAAGACATTTTCGCTGAACTCTCAACCAATAAATGACCTTGTTTATCAAGGAATCCTGAGTTTCCACAGACCCAGGAGGCAGCTTGAGTGCCTCAACCATGAATAAGGTACCTCCTTTGTTCCCAGGGGCTCGGATCTGTTTCTTGAGTGTTGACCATCTTGTTCCAACCTGATGTAGGACACCTTCAGGTGGCTTGATATGATGAATAGGAGAAATGACTGCTCGAGCCTACACCTGAGAGTCAGCCGCCTCCCGGGACTCTTAGTCCAATCAGAAGATTTGATTTTGCCTGGCCTATCAGACCCGGTGAGGTCCCAACCTGTGGTACCAGTGCTACACTTATGCCTAGTGGCCTCAAGGGGGGCCTGTGGACCTTCAGTATGGAGAACAGAAGAGTATGGGGGGGGGGTGAATGATGCCAGGCAGTACATTTTGATTGCCTAATTGAGGCCTGGATTCAGGTACAGCAAAGACAATAGATGTACCCCATGTAACAGACAGGGATGTAACCACACAACAGTCCAGGTTGCCTCATTAATTTGTTCATCAATGTCAGCACCAGGCTCTTTACTTCATCCAATTTTAGGTGAACAGAAGACAAATCAAGGTTGCTACACAACATCAAGTCTTTCCATGCCCAAAGATGAGTTGGCTGTAACATCAACATCAGTGCATGCCCCAGTGTATACATGTGTAGCAATATCGAAGGACCCTTCTTTCTCCACAAGGGCCCATACCGGTTGGAACACGGAATGCTGCAAATCAGCAAAACCTCAGGACCTAGAGGAAGGCGAAAGGCCTCATCCCCCGCAGATAGCTCACCTGTAGTACACAATGCAGCATCCATCCCACTGTGCTGTGTAATGATCGGCACAAAGGGGGTTCCAACCTTGAAGCTTGAGGGATCGTCTTTTGTTCAATCTCCCCAGATTGATTAGACGGCTGCGGCCTTTTCTAAAATATATCAGGGATTTTTATAGCAGGGGTGCCCTGTTTTAAGGAGGGTAAGTCAGAGTTACTCTTTAAAATAGCCTCCACTTCTTCAATT
Organism: Pleurodeles waltl; assembly: GCF_031143425.1. Classification (NCBI taxonomy): domain Eukaryota; kingdom Metazoa; phylum Chordata; class Amphibia; order Caudata; family Salamandridae; genus Pleurodeles; species Pleurodeles waltl. Next base: position 1,240,341,262 of record NC_090440.1, on the reverse strand, counting down.
AGAGTATCTATATCTTCTAGAGAATGACTTCCTTGAATAGATGTAGAGCTCGTTTTAATATTAGACCATTTTTTAGATTTTTTTGGGCCATTACTATGAGCAGGAACATCAACAGCCTTACGCTTCCCCATCTCTAGATAACAATAAGAAGTAAGCAGTAGAAAGTATACAAAAGTAAATGAATCAAGCCTTTAGGCAAATCCTAGAACGAAAACCTACTTCCCTAAAAGCAGCGCACAGCCCAGCCTCAATCGGGCGATGATGGGCGAAGACGGGCCTGTCTTGGTCTGGTCTTCACCCGGGTGCACACCCGGACGCGTCCTGCGCTGTGGGTCCTGGAGGTGCTTAAATGCGCAAGGTGGCAGCAAAGGAACCTGGGGGACATAGTCCCACCGCAGGTTCAGCAAGGCCCAGTCCAAGTTTCCACAGAGCGCGTCCCGCGCTGCTGGGCCTGGAGGCGCTTAATTGTGAAAGGTGGTAGCAAAGGAACCTGGGGGACGTAGTCCCACCCCAGATTAGGCAAGACTCAGTCCAAGTGTCCACATAGTGCGTCCACGCAATATGTATTGTGTACCATGTCCATGTTAACAGTAGTGGATTGAAGACAGAATTTCCTGCAAATGGCAAACAAATGCTGCATTAGCAGTCTTCCTCGCGGATTCGACTTTAACAGCTTCAAGCTTCAGGCAAATGAAGAATCTGCGAAGTGTACTGGCAGAAGGTGAGATTTTCTCTGTCAGAATCTCGTGTGAGAATCTGGGTAAAAAATGTCTCCTCATAAGTGGTAAAATGGCAGTCCTTATACGTATACAGTAAAGGCCAGCTTTGGTAAGGTTTTGCATTGCCCTTGCAGCACACAAGAAGGGCAAGGATTAAGCAAAACCTAAGTGAGATTTATCAAGCCACGAAGGCCCCCTTGTGTTGGCCTGCATGGCTTGGTAAATCTAGTGCAATGCAGGGCAGGTTAAATGACTGCCTTGTGTTACCCTACCCCAGGGAAGCATTCCATTGGTGCAGGTTCGGTGTTCCACCAGTGGATTTTGGCACATTCCCAAATGTGCCATTAGTGACAGACCTGGAAATGTGTCAAAATGCTACGCCTTCCCAGGTGATGAGTAATTAAAAAGAATATTGCTATTTCTCCTCATGTTATTCTCCTTTTTGTCCTCTTTCTATGTGTGCTGCATTCTACAAAGAGGAAATGCCTCTCAGGATCGTGTTTGTGCAGGAAGGTAACCCTTCGTATGCAAAGATAATCCTACCTACAATGCAGGTATCATTGCAACGTGAGGCAAGGGTGCCTCCATTGCAATTTAAGTTGGAAAACCTTAAAAGTCCACAGAAAAATCAAAGGTTGACGTAATGTTATAGTAAGGTGAACTTCTCAGTGACAATGTTAACGTTTTGTACTAAAATACACCACAAACATCTGCCAGTTATAGTTAGTAGCACTAATTATAACTTGTGCCCCAGCCATGCACTGCTTATGACCTCACATGTGACGTCACTCATAACATGTTCTATGACATCATTTATGACCCTCCATCCACCCTTGAATAAATAAAAGCAAAACCTGACACGTTTTGCTGTCATTACAGTTCTTCAGAAAGGTTGAGCTTCTTCCAGACAAAAGGGAGCACCTAGTGACAGCTCCTACCAAGTCAGAGCAAACATTCCGCTCCCAGCAAGCGAGAGCTTTCAAACAATTGCTCTCACAGAAAGGGAGCTGAATATTTAGCAGCACTAGATCTGTCACAGAAATGCTGGCTCCTGCAGGAGGTGGGGAGTTGGCTGGGGTCATGAGGCATTGAGGCTCCCCCTGCAGTCCCATTGCACATTCCATTAGGGGGCATGGGGCTACCCTCCCTCCAAAAGAAATAAGGGCCAGATTTAAATGAAAGTGCGTGTTGCTGCACCAAATTTGGCAGCGTTGTCATTTTCAAAACGCAGGGATGCACCGTATTTAAAAAAATATGGCGCACTCCTGTGTATCCCCCTGCACCGGTCCAAAAATTGCTGCTGCACCCCAACGCAACCACCCTTGCACCATGGTGTGCTGCGCACATAGAAAGACAAAAAAATGAGGAGAAATGAAACCATTTATCCTCGTTGTGCCACTCTAACATTACCCTGAGGTGGCGTTAGATTTTGGTGCTGCCTCAGATTTACGAAAACTTGTAAATCTAGGGCAGCATCAAAATGCAATGGGTGTTGCTGTGGGACACCCACAGCAACACCCATTGCGCGCCCCTTCCATGCAAAGCGCTGCATGTGAAGGTGGCGTATTTACAAGGTGGCGTTAAGCCACAAAAGTGGCATAACGCCACCTTGTGAGTATAGTGCAGTGCATAGCGCCACCGAAGTGTCACTAAAAGGGACTCCTAAATATGCCCCTAAATATCCTAAGGCTGGGCCTAGGGGAATGGAGGTCCTGGGGCCAAAATCGTCCGTGGGAGTATGGCTCTGTGGCCTTCCTTCCCAAAAATGTGAAAACATTTTTGAGGCCGAGTCTGAAAATGTATGAGGCTGGACCTGAATGTCTATGGTTTTGTGCGAGTAAATTCAGAATCTAAATATCTAAATATAACAACCCTGAAACCTTTGTTTTTTTCCATGTATTTTTTTTTTATATATAATATAGAATAAAACATAAGGTTACCGGGATGTCATCGTAAGCTCACGTTTTACTCGTACAAAAACAGGGAGATTCAGCAGTTCGGCTACGGGAATTAAAACTGGAAACTATTTTTTGACCTTTTTTTCTCAGCTAGTACTTGATGGATCACCGCGAAACTTTCCATGCACAACAAGACCTTTGGGCATATTTGTTTGGAAAATGTTGTGAAGTTTCGTCAAATGGCACCAAAGATATAGACAAGTCGAAAAAAGCTTTTTTAGTGGAAACTAGGACCTAACTTTAACTACCTTCTGGCCATCCCCGATATTACAACATGCATGACAACTTTTAAAACGTCAATGAAAATATCAATGAAACAATAGAAGTTACATTTTCAAGAAAAAACTGTGCACGGTGGGGGCATAAGTTATAGTTAATTTGGACCACGAGCCATAGTTACTTGAAATAACTCTAATTGTAACTGCTGAATTTCTCTGGTTTTGTGAGAGTTAATTCAGAACCTAAATATAACTGTGCTTTTTTAATAGATTTTCTATGTTTTTTTAAATTCTGTTTCCTATAGATATAGCCCCTGAAACCCTTGTTTTTTTCAGTGAATATATATACTAGCCACTAGATATTTATAGTTCGGGCCTAATTTATATATATACACACACATATATATATATATACATATATATATATATATATATATATATATATATATATATATATATATATATATAGATATATATTTGAACATTATAGTTTGCCTCATATTTTAAACGTACAAAACCATAGATATTCAGCAATTATAGTTATAGTTATTTCATGGAACTATAATTCTATAACTTGTGGCCTTAGGTAACTAGAACTCAGTTTTCTCATTAATCATTTTACTGCAAATGTTGCATTGCTATGAATAATTATGTTATTAAAGATGCCACGAGTGTTATAATATGTGCTGTAATTACCAGTGCATGACAAGGGGACAAGTTATATTACTTGAAATAACTATAACTGCTGAATTTCTATGGTTTTGTACATTTGAAATGTGAGCCTAACTATAATGTCCCTGTAACCTTTGGTTTTTCAAGTAAATTGCTATGTTTTTTAAAAATTCTATTTCCTAACTAGAACAACCCTGTAACCTTTGATTTTGTTCAGTGAATTTTTATGTTTTTTTAAAGTAAAGTAATTTCAATTACTATACTTTAATTCAACCACTGCTATGCAAGGCCTATGGCTGTGTGCAGTTGAGTTCAGCTGCAAGGCCTGGCCTGTGACCAGGCCCTGCGGCCAGCTTCCTACAACCACCCAACCCCATACCACGTAGAATAAGAATTGTTCTGACAAGTTGCACAAAAAATGTGCAATTATAAAGAGCGAGATCACCTTTCTGGATGTATCTTAAATATTTGAAATTCAAAAGAATTTAGGGCCAGATGTATGAAAAAAGCCTCTTGCGAATCGGAAATAGCGATTTTTAAGAAATCGCTATTTCTGATTCGCAAAATGCAATGTATCATATTTGCGATTCGGTAATAGCGATTTCTGAAAAATCGCAAATGCTATTACCGAATCGCAAATTGCGATACTGGCCCCCATTCGCATCTATGGGCCTGTCGGCCCATATTTGTGAATATTTTGCATGTCCCAAATTGCGAATTCCTAACTGGATTTCTCAATTTTGGGAAATGCAAAGCCCAGGGTGCTGGGGGCCTAAGGCCCCCTCTGCTGCATGCCAAAACATTTTTTAACAACATGGAAGGTGCACACATGCCAAGAGGGCATGTGTGCTTTACATGTCAATTTAAAAAAATGCATTTTAAATGCATTTTTAAAATTTGCACATGGTTACCACCAAGTTGAACTTGGTGGTAATAGCGATTCCTTAATGCCCAATTCGCATTAAGGAATTGCTTCGTAATGGTGCTTTAGAAATCGCAAATAAGGATTCCTTATTTGCGATTTCTTATTTAGAGAGTCGCAATTCTAAGGACTCGCTATTTCAGCAATTCCTTAAAATTGCATTCCGAATGCCTTTGATACATTCTAAAAGGGCTTTTTGCATTCACAAACGGGCATTCACACCATTTGCGAATGCAAAAGGCTTTGATACATCTGGCCCTTAAAGCTGAGAAAGAACAACTGACACACCTACACTGGAACTCTCAACCTTCTCTGTGAGGGTCTAAGAACTTAACCACTAGGCCTCAGGTGATGCCTTACTGGGCAGTGTCAAGATTTCTTTTTGACATTCAATCCAAAAGATGGTGATGGGAAAAAGACGTAAACGTTCCATCACTAGGGATGTTTTACAATTAAAACACGAGAAAATAAACAGACACACTGCAAAGATATACCAGAATTTTAACTTTCAACCCACTGAATGACAGTCCAAGAGCTTCACCATTAGGCCAGAGGTCAGTCTGTTCTGCTGTGCATCAAAATGTACCTATAAAATTCAGACCTAACATCTTGCCGTTATTATTGCAACAGTCTTGCCATAGAATGACTTCAAAGCACACAAGCAAGATGTTTCTTTACAGGACCATGTGGGGAGCCTGATGGCCCCTGTGGTCCTAACCAGCTCCCACAAACAAAGGGAGCTGGCATTTCTCATGCAAGCAGGTTGTTGCTTTAAATAGTAGCCCCCTGCTAGCGGGATCAATGTTTTCATCTCTTTCCAAGCACGCATGTTTACATGCAAGAAAAAAAAAAAGATGAAAACTCTGCTTCCAGCAAGTGGGTGCTGTTTGGCAGTTCCTGATGACTGAAAGCAGAGTTATGTTTGCTCTATGTGGGGGGCTACATGGCCCCTCCTTCATTCAATTTAACCTGGGGGAGTTGGTTGTCCCCTGGGCTGGGGGCCCATTGCAGACCCCCATACTTCAAGTTATTTGAGCCTCTGGGAAGTAGTGGTGCCCGGGACATGGGGGCAGCATGGCCCCTCATATATTGTATTGGTTGCCTCAGGGACATAGCCTTCCTCAGGGCTGCAGGATGAGTGCATGGCCCCCCACAAGCATTAAAAATTGTTTACCCTGGGGAGGTGGCTGTCCCTGGGGTGCAAGGGGCCATACGGGCCCATTGCATACATTCAGCAGCATTTGTCACAGGGAGGTGGCGGTCCCCAGGGTGCCGGCGGATCAAGCGGGCCTGCCCGCATATATCATAAATAATTCAGCAGGGGAGGTGGCAGTCAACAGGGCACAGGTGTTTTATATATATATGTATATACATGAGGAATATCTTTTTGATCAAAATGCATTGCCTTTAAACTTTGCTTTGCATCTAAAACTTTGGAGTGTGGTCTTTTCAGAGACCGTGAGGAGTGGCATTCTTTTTGTCTCATAATAACTGCTGCCGGTGGCCGTGACCTGCATCGACCCGAGAGGTGGAGGAAGCTGGGCGATACCAGGATATGATATAAATATATATATATATATATATATATATATATACAGCAGTCTATCTAGATACCATTTGTTCACGGTGGATGGGCCCTGTTCTTTTAAGTACTCTCTGCACTATGTAACTCTATGGCCAGTTGAAAGTTCCAGCCAAATTGCATTGCCAGTCTTACACCCCTTTGGCACTTTGGATGTAAAGCAATAAATACTTGCCCACCAACCTGGCTGTGGTGCCCATCTTTTTAAACTGCTCCTATATCTTTGCATGCCTGAATGGATGCGGCAGGAGGACTCTTGGTAGGTTGGACTTTGGAGGTTTTGAAGTATTTCTTTTTTTACAGTGGCAAATGATGCAAAGTTTTGAAGTCATTATTTAAAAGGCTGCAAAGAAAAAAGGGCTGATCCAAACAGGGTTGACACAAATGCATTTTACCACAGGCTAAATGCTCACAAATAGCCCAAAAATGGCTGAACAGATTTTTATGAAAATTGGCAAGAACATTTATTGCAGTGTATAGATGATGGTATATGAAGTGAATCAGTTCATTATTTTTAAAGTTATAAGGCAGAAAACCTAGTTTAGTGATATCTGTTGTAGTTGTATACAGCAGATGTACCACGGTCCTTCCCCAGTACATGGTGATGACTAAACACAATGCGAGTGGTCAATGAAAGCCCTCTCAAAATGAAAAGGCAGCCATCTTGATTAGAGTACAGTTTTTCTGTGTTTTATATTAACATATGAATTAGAAGTGATTATGTATGCTGGACATCCCAACAATAAATTGTACTCAGTAGAAAAGTATGTAGTGGTGGGAAAAGATAGATTTATAGGTTTATACTTTTTTTTTTTTTTCACGGAGTACAGTGGTAGTACCATAGTAATATATAGGCGGTACCGCAGTTCTTTATAAATCTAATTAATAAAGAAGCTTTTATAATTCAACTTTCACTTATTTATAATATAGAATGGTTCTTAAAAAAAACTTTTGGTCGTTTCTAAAATTAAATATAGTTAATTGTGTTGAATAAGCCAACTTTTATGATTTGAAAATAAAATGTGTTTTCTATAGATGGTTAAACGAACATCATCTGAACAATATAGTCTTGCTGTTGAGTATTCAATATTCAAATGAAAAACAGAAGACATTCCATGATCTTGAAGGAATGCTGGCACTGTCTTATTAATATGTCTGAGTGTTTTCTATTTTAGCAGCATTTTAAACAGACCACTTTCACTTTTGTCTCTTAAAAATGTTGGAGAAGTCAAAATGTGTGTTGGGAATCCCAGAAAGTGTGGGACAGATGTATCAATTTTTCATGTGATGCAATGAACCAACACACCTTGCTGTGCTGCGCTTCGCTGCTTGAATGGGAGAGAGCAGGAATATGCCATATTCAACATTGTATGACTTATTGCTGTCCTCTACCTGCACTGGGGCAGTTTTGACTTCCTAGAACAAATGCTGGATCCTTAGCGTCATGGTGCAATTGTGCCAGCATTGCAATCAGGATGGATTTTATGCAGGAAGGGACAGGTGAAATATGTTGACCTGAAGGGACCGATGGATGTCTAATGTGGCATTCTAAACCTACTCTTATTAATCATTGCACACATAGCTGTGACACAAGAGAAAAGAAAGAATACTACTATTGAGCACTTCTTCCACTATTTAACTCAAACTGTGCTGAATACAGAAAGGTTCCGTACTCAGACATGGTGGGCGTGTACAGCGGACAAAACCATTCCATCCTCTGCACATACCCAAATAATCCTTCTACTGTTAACAGTTGAGGGATTTTCTTTTTGCTAAAAACAGACTTGGGAGCTAGGAAAGAGATTTTCCAGCTCCCAAGGCAGCTTTTAGTTTTCAGTGAAATGGCAATCAGAACGCACGTTGTGCTGATGTCATTTCACTAAAGCTGAAAAAGAAATGACCTGATCAGCTAATTTCACGTTCACTGCATAGGTGCTCATGGGGATACCTCAGCCTCTGAGCATCTAGGCTGATATTGAGGTATCAATGAAAATGGGAGAATCTCACCTTTCCAATGATACTCTTACCTAGTGCATCCTTGTTTAGGGATCACCACAGAAGGCTAATCCACAAGCAGGAATCCACTCCACTAGGCATCGTGGAGGGGGCAGTGGCCCTTTGGGCAAGGGCTTTTGCTCACCCCAAACTTTGGTCAAATTCATTCATTCTGCCCCCCTGGGGAACGCATGAGGGCAATAGCTTCTGATCTGCCCCTGGGGGGGGGCAGAAAGCCCACTGGGCACCAAGGATTATTTTCTTTTTTATAAATGTCTAGGGTGGGGTCTACCCAGGATGGACATTGGAATGCACCCCACCCCCCATAAAAATGGGCACGGTCTTCCTGCCCCTTGGGGGCAGATGGGTTAATTATTACCAATCTGCCTCTGCCCCCAGGGGGTAGAAAGTCCACTAGGCACCAAGGAACATTTTGTTTTTAAAGAGGGGTGTGGACTGCCCACCACCATGGGCCATCCTAACTGCAGGGGGCAACATTCTTTCTGTTCCCCTGCTGACTGAAGCATCTCATCTCAGTGGCAGTCAAGAGGAAATCTGATTGTTTTTGGTGTTGATTTTGGATCAGAACAGATTGACTAACTCCCATTGTTGTCCCACTTGCAAAAGTGAATGGATGCACTTTTTGGGCTTGGGTAGGCTGCCACCTGGAAAAACCTACCAGACCCAGACACTTCTGAAAACCTGTGGGAGTCCGGGGTGATATGCCTCACATGCACGCCACACCATTTGCGTGCCCACAATACCCTGTAAACCTCCAACTTTATCTGAATAAACAGACGATCCCTACATTTCTATGATGGGCCTACCACTCAGCACTGTCCCATTTGTACCAATAAAAACTTTGCCCCACTTGTATGGCTGGGCCTAGTGCCAGTGACAGGAACGGATCTAACCGTGGTCAAAAGGAGTGTCCACACAAGGGCTCCTTTCTTGGTTGGAACCGTTTAGGTTGGCTAGGTTTCCCAAGGTTCCAGCTGAGCTAGGGTTCAAGATCTAGAGCTACCCACATTGGAAAAGAAGGTCAGTTTTAATTGGAAAAATGTACTGCTTCCATGCTGAGTTTTGGGCCGTTTCCTGTCACAAGCACTAGGTCTAACCACACAAGTGGGGTGCCATTTTTATCAGAGAAATGCTGGGTAGAAGGAAGTTTTTGGCTCCCCCACAGTCTCCAGCCTTTCCATCACATAAATGTGAGGAAATTGTGTTTTTTAGTCAGAGTTTGAGGTTTGAAGGGATTCTGGTTAAAAAGTTTGGTAAGAGCTTCGCAAGTCAGCCCACCTTGGATTCTGCTGGGTGTCTAGTTTAAAACAAATGTCCGAATTGGCTAGGTTTCCCAAGGTGCCAGCTGAGCTCGGGTTTAAAAGCTAAATCTACTTGAATCAGGAAAAGAGGGTCAGTGTGCATTGGAAAAAAACTTCTGCGTCTATGTTGCATTTTGGGCCGTTTTCTGTGGCAGGAACTAAGTCTACCAACTCAAGTGAGGTATCATTTTTATTGGGAGGCATTTAGGAATGGTGGGTTGGAGGAAGTTTGCTGCTCTCCACAGATGCTAGAACTTTCCATAATAGAAATGTGAGGAAAATTTGTTTTTTAGTCAAAGTTTGAATGTTGAAATGTATTATAAGTAAAATATTCTGGTGAAAGCCATACAAATCATCCCACCCTGGATTCCTCTAGATGTCAAGTTTTAAGAAATGTAGATGTTGGCTAGGATTCCCAAGGTTCCAGCTGATCTAGGCTCCAAAATCTAGTGCTACCCACATCAGAAAAACAGGTTAGTTTTTGTTGGAAAGCATCCATGTTGTGTTTTGGGCCTTTTCCTGTCGCATGCACTACGTATACCCACGAAAGTAAGGTACCTTTTTTACCTGGAGACTTGGGGAATGCTGAGTGCAAGGAAGTTTGTGGGTCCCCTCAGATTACAGACGTTCCTCACAGAAATGTGAGTTAAATGTGCTTTTTAGTCAAAGCTTGAGGTTTGAAAGGGATTCTGGGTACAAACTGTAGTGAGAGCTAAGTAGGTCAGCCCATCCTGGATTCCCCTAGTTGTCAAGTTTCTAATAATAGACAGGTTGGCTAGATCTCTCAAGGTTCCAACTGAGCTAGGGTCCAAAATCTATAGCTTCTCACATTGGAAAAAGATGTTTAGTTTTTGTTGGAAGAAAGCACTGCGTCCATCTTGTATTTTGGGCCAGTTCCTGTCGCAGGCATTAGGTCTATACACACAAGTGAGGTACCATTTTTATTGGGAGAGTTGGGGGGAATACGGGGTGGAAGGAAGTTTGTGCTCCAACAGATTCCAGACTTTCCATCACAGAAATGTGAGGAAAATGTGTTTTTTTTAGTCAAAGTTTGCGGTTTGAAAGGGATTCTGGGTATAAAAAATGTGGTGAGGGCCACACAAGTCAGTCTACCTTAGATTTCCCTAAGTGTCTAATTTTACAAACCGAACAGGTTGGCTAGGTTTCTCAACCTTCCAGCTGACCTAAAGTCCAAAATTTAGAGCTACGGCACCAGAAAAAGAGAGTCAGTTTTAATTGGAAAAATGCTCTGCATCAATATTGCATTTTGGGCCATTTCCTGTTGTAGGGACTAAGTTTACCCACAGAAGTGATGTATCCCAGGACATTTTGAAAAATACCCTCCATATCATATGCTAGTAAGAGTACTTACAAATTCATAGATGTAGAAATAGCCGCCAATCATAAACTCTATGTGTTGTGTCTATTTCAGAAGTACATAGGTTTCCTTGATATACATTTTTCATATTTTCTATGAAAATTAGCCTATACTTAGTGTTAAATGAACTTGGTGCAGCTCAGATGTTTTCTCTGCGTACCTTGGGGTCTTGGAGGACTTATAAACCCTATATATTGCCACAACCAAAATCTGCCATTGTGACAAAAAGTTACTGATGAAAATGTTGTCACAAACGCCCATTTCTTCCTACTCATTTTCAATATTTCATTTTTTTAACAGTTATTTTCCTTGGGAAAACTTGGAGGGATCTACACACATGCCCCCTCCCAGAATTTACATTTTTGTCTATGTTGCAGAAGTGTATAGCTTTTCAAGATTACACATGGGTTTCACGCTGGTTTCCACCACAAAGTGGAAGTAGGTTGAGAGCATAAAAATGAGGAAAATAGACCACCTCTGTGAAAAATGCTAAAACTGTTGCACAAAATTAGTTTTTTTGATTCAGCGCTGCATGTTTCTGGAAGCTGTGAGGGTGGTTAGCAAACCATTCATGAATGTACTTTGTAGGGAACACAGATACTTTTTCCCTACTTTAAAGAAAAAAACTCCAAATGTTGCTATAGTTTGCCTATTTTCCTAGTTCCCTCTAGGGAAGCCCACAAATCCTTTGGAGTCCCCAGGATGTTGGAAGGATACAAACGAGTGTGAATGGCTTATCTGCACAAAAAGTTATGGAGGCCTAAGTGTGAACCACCACAAATAGCTAAAGAAAAAGGGCTTGGAATTTGCCAGTGAAGAGGTTAAACTGCTTATTTATAGCCTAAATGAAGCTATAATAGCTATTGGTGAGATAGAACATGCAATGGACAAAGTGAAAGAGGACTTTCATAATTTGGATTGTTTAGTATCCCAATGAACCCCTTGGCTTTTAGACCTTCCCTCCCTATTAAAAGCTTTTTTTTTGTTATTTGGGATAGTTTAAGCAGTAGGCCCACATAACTATTTGTTCATCTAAGCTATCCACGCCACATTTGCGTACTTTTTTCAACATCCTGGGTATCGTAAAGGTACCCTGAGGTTTTGGATTCAGCTGGAGGGGACTGAGAAATACAGCTAAGTTTTGAGTTTTTTTGCAAAAATGGGAAAAAGTGCTACAGAAGAAAGCATCTGTTTTTCCCTACAAACAGCATGAACAAAGTATTTGTGGTGCTAAAATCACCACATTCCCATCTTTCAGAAACAGGCAGACTAGAATAAAAAAATCTAATTTTTCAGCACAGTTTTGGCGTGTTACTGGACATACTCCATTTTTACTATTTGTGTTCTTTCAACCTCCTTCCAGTTAGTGACAGAAATGGGTGTTAAACCAAAGGTAGATCCCAGAAAGCCATACTTTTCTGAAATGTAGATAACAATCTGAATTCAGCAAGTGATTATTTGTGTAGATTCTTCAAGGTTTTCCTAAGGAAAGTAACAAAAATATTGAAATTGAGTTGACAAAAACAGCCATTTCTGCCTATGTGTACATTTGTAACATTTTCCAGCTATGGCAGATTGATTTGTGAAAGCAATGTACAGTGATGTCAGCTGGGTTTTCTGGTTGTGGGGATATATAGTGCTTGTAGGTTCACCAAGAACTTGTGGCACCGAGAGCCAATAACTGAGCTGCACCTTGCAATGGGCTTTTATTGTAAACTGGGTATACAGCAATTAATTTGGTAAAATTTAAAGAGTGAAAATAGGTATCAAGGAAGCCTATGTATTTCCGAAATGGGCACAAGACATGGAGATGCACATCTTTGAGTTGGTGGGTAACCATAGTAGCATGTGAATTAGAGGGCTTTTCTCAAAATGGTTTCTTTCTTACACACTGTTTTACATTTGTAAGGTACAAATGCAGGCAATTGGTAATAACACTTGTTTCATTATTCTGAGTTCCCCCAAATATCCTGACAAAAATAGTACCAAAACACAAACTGGACACATCACATGTTCTCACTGAAAATTGACTCTTTGGGCAATGTTTCCCTGGTATGGACTTTTTTTTTAACTTAGGCCGGCACATGGGAAAACCTAGCAAACCTGTACAGTTTTGAAAGCTAGACACCCAGGGAAATAAAGGATGGGGTTACTTGTGTGACTCCTACCACATTTTCCTACCCCGAATTCCTTTGCAATCATCTACATTTGTCTAAAAATACACATATTCCTAAAATTTCTGTGACGCAAAGTTGTGGAATCTGAGTTGAGCCACAATCTTTATTCCACACAGCATTCCTCCCTAGTCTACAGATAAAAATGATATCTCACTTATGTGGGGAGGCCTAATGCCCATGACAGGAAACATCCCAAAACGCAATGTGGATACATCACAATTGTCTGCTAAAAACATACTCTTTTTATTGCTGTGTGCCTAGCTGTGGATTTTGGGTTCTAGCTCAGGGGACACCTAGGGAAACCTATAAAACATATAAATTTTTTAAAATTAGAAACCTAGGGAAATTCAGGATGGTGTGACTTGTGTGGCTCTTATCACATGTTTCTACCCACAATTCCTTGCAAATGTCCAATTTGTAATATAAAAAACATTTTCTTAAAATTTCTGTGATGCAACGTTATGGAATCTGAGGGGAGCCACAAAGTTCCTTCCACCTAGCATTTCAAGTCTCTTGGTAAAAATAATACCACACCTCCATGGGTAAGCGTGGTCACTGCAACAGGAAATGGCCAAAACAGCAAGATGGACACATCTCATTTTTTTCACCTAACACTGACTGTTTTTTTTGCACTGCGCCTAACTGTGGATTTTGGGCTCTAGCTCAGCTGGCACTCAGGGAATTCTAGAAAACCGGTACATTGTTGAAAACTAGACCCCTAGGGGAATCCAGGATGGAGTGACTTGTGAAGTTCTTACAACATTCTCCTACCCAGATACCCTTGCAAACCTCAAAATGTGCCTAAACAAAACATTTTCCTTATATTTATGTGATGCAAAGTTATGGAAACTGAGGGGAGTGACAAACATTTTTCCACCCAGCATTTACCCAAGTCTCCTGATAACAATAGTGCCTCACTTGTAGGCCTAGTGCCCGTGAGAGGAAATGGCCCAAAACACAACATGGACACATGACATTTTCCAATGAAAATGGATGTTTTTGCAATGTGCCTAGCTGTGGATTTTGGGATTTAGCTCAGCCGGCACCTAGGTAAACCTAGCAAACTTGTAAATTTTTTCAAATTAGACACCGAGGGGATTTCAGAATAGGTTACTTGTGTAGCTCTTACAGTATTTTTCTTCCCAGAGTCCCTTGCAAACCTCAAATTTTGACTAAAAAAGCACATTTTCTTCATATTTCTGTGATGCAAAGATGTGGAATCTAAGGGGGAGCACAAACATCCTTCCATCCAGGATTCCACCAATTCCTCTGATAAAATAGTACCTCACTTGTATGGATAGACTTAGTGCCTGTGGCATGAAATGGCCCGAAACGCAACATGGACACATCGCATTTTTCCTCTGAAAACTGAATTGTTTTGCCAGTTGCCTAGCTGTGGATTTTGAGTTCTAGTTCAGCCGACACCTAGAAACAACTAGCAAACCTGTACATCTTTTTAAAGCTACAGATCCAGGGAAATGCTGGATAGGGTGACTTGGATGGCTCTTACCCCATTTTCTACCCACAATCCCTTTGCAAACCTCAACATTTGTCAAAAAACACATTTTCCTCACATGTCTGTGATGCAAAGTTGTGGAATCTGAGAGCAGCCACAAACTTCCTTCCACTCGGCATTCCCCCAAGATTCCAGATAAAAATGATACTTCACTTATCTGGGTAGGCCTAGTACCCACAACAGGAAATGGCCCAAAATTCGATTCGAACACATCACATTTTCCACAGAAAACTGACTTTTTTTCCAATGTGCCTTGCTGTGGATTTTGAGATCTGGCTCAGTTGGCATCAGGAAAACATAGCAAACCTGTACATTTTTTAAAATTAGACACCAAGGGAAATACAGGTTAGGGTGACTTGTGTGGCTCTTACAATATTTGTCTACCCAGAATCTTTTGCAAACCTCAAGGTTTTACTACAAAAGCCCATTTTATTCATATTTTTGTGATGCAAAGTTGTGGAATCTAAGAGGAGACACAAACTTTGTTCCACCCAGTATTCCACCCAGTATTCCACCAAGTGGTCTGATAAAATTAGTACCTTAGTTGTGTGGGTAGGCTTAGTGCCCACAACTAAAAACAGCCCAAAACACAACATGGGTACATCACATTTTTCCGCTGAAAACAGAGTATTTTTTTGCAAGTTGCCTAGCTGTGGATGTTGGACTCTAGCTGACATCTAAGGAAATCTAGCAAACCTGTACATTTGTGAGAGATAGATATCTAGGGGCATGCAGGTTTGAGTGACCTGGGTGGCTATTACCACATTTTCTGACCCAGAATCCCTTTGTAAGCATCAACATTTGTCTCCTCACATTTCTGTTGTAAAATCTGAGAGGAGTCACAAACTTCCTTCCACTCAGCATCCCCCCAGTTCTTCAGACAAAAATGATACCTCACTTATGTGGGTAGGCCTAGTACCCACAACAAGAGATGGCCTAAAATGTAATTTGAACACAGCACATTTTTCCACTGAATACTGACTGGTCTTTTGTAATGTGCCCAGCTGTGGATTTTAGGCTTTAGCTCAGCCGCCGCCTATGGAAACCTAGCAAACCTGTACACCTAGAGGAATCCACAATAAGGTGATGTGTGTGGCTCTTACCATATTTTTCTACCCATAATACCTTTGCAAACTTCAACATTTGTCTGAAAAAAACACATTTTCCTTACATTTCTGTGATCCACAGTTGTGGAATCTGAGGGGAGCCACAATCTTCCTTCCACTTAGCAATCCTCCAAGTCTCCAGATAAAAATGATAGCTCACTTTTATGTGTAGGCCTATTGCCCGCAACAGGAAATGGCCCAAAACAGAACATGGACACATCACATTTTCCACCGAAAATGGACTGTTTTTTTTTGCAATGTGCCCACCTGTGGATTTTGGGATCTAGCTCAGCCGGCACTTAGGAAAACGTAGAAAACGTGTACATTTTTTAAAGCTAAACAACTAGGGAAATCCAGGATAGGGTGACTTGTGTGACTCTTACCACAATTTTCTACTCAGAATCCCTTTATACATTCCAAAAGTTGTCTAAAAACATTTCCGTGATGCAAAGTTGTGGAATCTGAGGGAGCCACAAACCTCCTTCCACCTAGCATTTCACCAATTCTCCTGATAAAAATGGAACCTCACTTCAGTGGTTCGGCCTAGTGCTCACGAAAGGAAATGGCCCAAAATGGAAGGTGGACACAACATTTTTCCACTGAAAACAACAGTTTTGTTTGCAATGTGCCTAGCTGTGGATTTTGGGATCTAGCTCAGCCGGCATTCAGGGTATCCTAGCCAATTTGTACACTTTTAAAAACTAGCCACCTAGTTAATTCCAGGATGTGGTGACCTGTGTGGCCCTTACCACATTTTTCTACCCAGAATTCTTTTCAAACTGCAAAATATGTCCAAAAAACAAATTTTCCTCATATTTCTGTGAGGTAAAGTAGGGGAATCTGAGGGGAATGACAATCTTCCTTCCACCCAGCATACCCCCAAGTCTTGTGATTAAAATGGCACTCTATTTGTGTAAGTAGGCTTAGTTCCTGTAACAGAACAAAACCCACAACACAACGTGGAGACATCCCATTTTTCCACTAAAAACTGACTGTTTTTTTGCAATGTGCTTAGCTGTGGATTTTGGGATCTATCTCATCTAATGACTTGTGTGGTTCTTACCACATTCCTCTACTCAGACTCCCATGCAAACCTTGAAATGTGTCTAAAAAACGCATTTTCCTCATAATTCTGTGATGGAAAGTTATGGAATCTGAGGGAAGCCACATATTTCGTACCACTCAGTGGTCCCCTTGAGCTCTGGATAACAATTATACCTCACTTGTGTGGGTTGGCCAAGTGCCTGCAAAATGAAAGGGTCAAAAACATATAGAGATTGTGAGGGGTACCAAAGCATGTTCATTAGCACATTTTTAAATACGTTTTCAGACTGGCTCTCTTTTGTGCGGCTCTTACCATATTTTTTCCAGCAGAATCCCATGCAAACCTCAAAGGTTCACTAAAAACCACTTTTTCCTTATATTTCTGTGATGCAAAGTTGTGGAATCTGAGGGAAGCCACAAACACCCTTGCACTCAGCATTTCACCAAGTCTCCTGATTAAAAAAAAGTACCTCACTTGTGCACATAGGCCTAATGCCCATGATACGAAATGGCCTAAAACACACAGTGGGCACATCACATTCTTCCACTGAAAAGTGACTTTTGTTTTGCAATGTGCTTGCTGAGGATTCTGGGCTCTAACTCAGCCAGCACCTAGAGAAACTTAGCAAACCTGACCATGTTTTAAAACTGGACACCAAGGGATATCCAGGATGGGGTGACTTGGGTGGCTTTTGCCACATTTTTCTACCCAGAATCACTTGTAAACCTAAACATTTGTATTAAAAAACATGTTTCCGAAATTTCTGTAATCAAAAGTTGTGGAATTTGAGGGGATCCACAAACTTCCTTCCACCAAGCAATTCACTAAGTCTTCTGATAAAGTGGTACCTCACATCTGTGGGCAGGCTTAGTGCCTGCTAGTATAAATGGCCCAAAATGCAAGGTGGACACATCACATTTTTCCACTGAAAATGACTGTATTTTTTGCAATGTGCCACACT
Source organism: Pleurodeles waltl (assembly GCF_031143425.1). Taxonomy (NCBI): domain Eukaryota; kingdom Metazoa; phylum Chordata; class Amphibia; order Caudata; family Salamandridae; genus Pleurodeles; species Pleurodeles waltl. Next base: position 1,240,323,691 of record NC_090440.1, on the reverse strand, counting down.
GGGAATTTTGGGCTCAAGTTCAGCTGGCACTAAGGGAATCCTGGAAAACCTGTAATTTAAAAAAAATATACACCTAAGGGAATCCAGGATGGGGTGACTTGTGTGGCTCTTACCTCAATTTTTTACCCAGAATCCCTTGCAAACTTACAAATGTGTCTAAACAAAACATTTTCCTCATATTTGTGTGATGCAAACTGGTGGAATCTGAAGAAATCAATAAACTTCCTTCCACCCAGCATTTCCCAAAGTCTCCTTATAAAAATGGTACCTCACTTATGTGAGTATGCCTAGTTTCTGTGACAGGAAATTACACAAAACACAACGTGGCCACATCACATTTTTCCACTTAGACTTTACTGTTTTTTTGCAATGTGCTTAGCAGTGGATTTTAGGATCTAGCTCAGCCGGCACCTAGGGAAACCTAGCAAAGCTGTACATTTTATAAAAGTAGACACAAAGAGAAATCCCGTATATGGTGACTTACATGGCTTTTACCATATTTTTCTACCCAGGATTCCTTGTAAACATCAAAATGGGCCTAAAAACACATTCCCTTTTATTCTGTGATGGAAAGTTCTGGAATCTGCCACATATTTCCAACCACTCAGTGATGCGCTTGGTCTCCCGATAAAAATGATACCTCACTTGTGTGTGTTGGCCAAGTGCCTGCAAAATGGAAGGATCAAAACTGTTTAGAGATTGTGTGGGCACCAAAGCGTGTTTATTAACACATTTTTTTAATACATTTTTAGGATGACTCTTCTTTGGGCACCCACGCAAGTGAGACATCATTTTTATCGAGAGACTGAGGGGTAGGCTGGGTGGTAGGAAATTTGTGGTTTATTTCTGTCTGTGGAAAAATACGGCACAGACATGGAAGAAAAATGTGTGATTTTAGTCACTTTTTGAGGTTTGCAGGGCATTGTGGATAGGAAAACCTGTTGGGATCCGCAAGAGTCACCCTGTACACTCCTAGGTGTTTACTTTTTGAACGTATCAATAGTTGGTAGAGTTTCCCTCGACAAGAAGCGAGCATGCTACCAAGTCTTTTAATTCTATAATGTCCGAAACACTCAGGCCCTCATTATGATCACGGTGGTCCGTACCGTGGCGCCGGCGGTGGTGGTAAAACTGCCAACAGAGGAGCGGTCCGGACCGCCAAATAATGGACCAGACGAAACACAGGCATCCAGAAAACCACCCACCGCCAGTAGAGGAGTGCCGACGATGATGGCAGAGTCTGCCCACACTCCCACGGAAAGGCCCAACCCACCCATCAAATAATGAACCACCAGTCCGCCGCCAGTTCTGGGCCGGGATCCACCACCGCGCAAAGCCAGGCGGAAATGAACCAATTTCAATGAAACACTCACCGGAGGCCCTCACAACGCGCCGAAGCAGACATGGATAGAGAGTGCAGATCATGCCAGCAATGCTCCTTGCCATATACCTCCATGACCGAGACCACCGACGAAGACGACGAGGGTAAGTATCACAACCTACGAATCAAGGGAGGAAAGGGCAGAGTTACATACCCACCCACTCCACCCACCCAGCAACGCCCACCAGCCCTTCACAGCAGCCCAAGTTATACACCCCACAGCAAGAGGTACTTACCCGACACAAGGCAAATCCAACTTGACCATAGTACATACAAATGCCCCACACCCATAAACAATGAAACGAAAGACCAGGGGTCAACAGTGTGCTGCCAAAACACAGGCCACACAGAATTATTTTATTAAAGCTCACAGAGCCAACTACTTCAAACAGGGGCAATGGCCAGTCCGTACCGCTGCAAGTGCCATGGGCCACAACGGTCCGCCACCTGACTCCCAAAAGTGCACGGTACTCCACCTAATGAGGCAACAAAGGGGCATCCAGGCACCTCACGGAACGGGGGCAGGGGTGGTGGGGATTTGCAATGGGGTGGGCCTTGGACTTTCGTTTGGAAGGTGGAGGGGGTGTGGGCTTGTCCTTTGAAGGTGGGGGGGTGTTTTGAGCGGTTGGAGCCAGATGGACTAGGCTCTGCCAGGGCCTCTTTTTCCTTTGGGGAAGGGGCACGGGAATGTGAAGGGTGGACAAGGGTGGGCTGTGAAGTGGAAGGAGTGGAAAAGGCAAGGAGGTGAGCATGCTTAGGGACTAGACGGGGTGGGCCATTGGGCTGGAAGAGGTCAGCAAGGGAGAGGAAAAGTTTTTTCGGAGCAATAGAGGTGGTCCTGGATGAGGGCGTGGGAGTGGAGGCAGAGGCAGTGGATGTATGTGGTGTAGGGGTTTGTGTTATGGGTGCAGGTGACTGGACAGTATGCTGTGGTGGATGTGTGATGGGTGGGTGTCTTGGTGCGTTTGTGTGTTTTTGGAGGAGGGGGGTGGACACAGTGGGAGAAGACAGGCAGCTAGTGTGGATGTATGTTGTTTGGGTGTCTGCAAGTCTGGTGAGTGTGCTGCATGTGTCAACTACAGTAGTTGTGGTGAGTGTAAGTTTGGTGTATGGGGTCCATGTATGGATGTCTGCTATTGTGATGAGTGCAGTAAGAGGAGCAGCAACAGTGACTGATGGTGCAGTGCATGAGGGTGTGGATGTAGAGGGGACAGACAGGGAGGCGGAAGAGGTGGGCACACTGGGGGAAGTGGATGTTGTTGTGTGTACATGTGTCTGTTGACTGTGTGAATGCCTGTAGTGGGAGGTGTGATGCTTGTGTTTAGAAATATGTTTGCATGTTGATGTGCTTGACTGCATGTCTGAATGTGTGCTTTGGACGGGTGAAGGGAGTTGGGTACTGGAAGGGGTAGAGGAGGTTGGAGGAGGAACGGAATGGGCAGGGATATTGGCTGCCATCCAATAGGAGGCCAGAGCCTGAAAAGATCTCTGTAGGGCAGACACAGCACCGTGAATGCCATCCAGATAGGCATTTGTCTGCTACACCTCTGATGCTAGCCCCTGGATGGCATTGACAATGGTTGTTTGCCCTACAGAGATGGTTCTCAGGAGGTCAATAGCCTCCTCTGTAAGGGCAGCATGGCTGACTGGGGCAGGGGACGAGGTGCCTGGGGCGAAGGAGAAACCCACCTTTCTGGGTGAGCGGGCACGGGCAACTCGGTGGGGAGCAAAAGGGAGGGCAGTGATGGAATGGGGGTGGCGGAAGATGTCACTGCAGTGGTGTGGCCACTAGGGTCCGCCACTATCGGGGAGCCCCCATCGAGGAGTTGTCGGAGTCACTACCTCCAGCGGTAGTTGCCTCCCCTTGCCCTCCCACCCACTGGTCCCCTTGGCATCAAATGTCTCTGAGGATCTGTAGGCCGCTGCTTCCTCACTTGCTGTTGCCTCAGCCCCTTTGCCGGATGCTGCTGCTGTACCACACCAACACAAGAGAACAGGGATGGGGAGACTAAACAGGAGAGACACTTGTAAATAGCTGAATGGAGGTACATAGTGGCCAGACAAACACCCACCCAGAAGACACACCCAACAGGCAGCACCGTTCACTATGGCCATGGCCATGCCCCTGAGTTCTGACCAGAATACTGCTCTACACCCATCCACTGGACTACCAAAGAAGGCAACGTGTGGGAGACATGACAAAGACACCCCTACACCCTTTGGGGACCAAATTGTACATGGACACCAGTCAGAGTCCCTGCCTCTAAGCAGCATGAACCCTAATGCACACACAGACGTCCTTCCAGACTGAAGTTTGTGACATGAGTACTCACCCCCTTGTGACTGCTGTGCAGCCTTCAAGTGCCCATCCAGGTCTGGGTATGCCACTGTCAGGATACGTCGCATGGGGGGTCAGTGCCCGACGGGCACCCCTTCCACGTTAGGAGGACTTCCCCAGCTGGGCTTCACAGATCTTACGCGCCCAGCACCGCAGCTCTTCCCACCTCTTTCTGCAGTGGGTGCTCCACCGGTTGTAGACCCCCAGGGTCCGCACTTCCCTGGCGATGGCATGCCAAAGTGCCCTCTTCTGGTGGACGCTGACCTAAAAGGGTGACACAGATATGGAACACAGAGGTCAGGCACTTGCAAGATAGGTACAGCTGGCTATTTGTCCACTATGGGACGGACAGTACTCTCAGACTTACAGGCCATACGCTCCCAGCATGCCATGCACCATGGCCCATGCAGGCTCCGAGGTGCACACATATGTCCATTCAACACCATCCATTACACCCAAACAGTGTCTTCCAAACCCAGACTCAACTGTACCTCTGGCCGTCCATAGAGTTTTGTGTACAGGGGCAGGACCCATTCCACTAGCCTCTCCAGTTCCTCCTGGGTGAAAGCCGGGGCCCTTTCCCCTTCAACATGAGCCACATCCATGACTGGAGGCAGGCCACAGCAGTACACACAGTGGAGTACCTGTCCGCACGAGATCAGGGAGTCAATTGAATAATAGATGATGACATCGCATACGTACCACGGCGGTGTGCACCGTCACCGCCGGCGGCGATCATGATATGCCAGGATTCCCCATTGGCATCCATGTTAACCAATGACAGTGCGATCGGCGGTACAAACCGCCGTAAGCTGTGACGTCAATCGCTAGTGGTATGAGGTCACTTCCAGAATGAAAGGCCTGGATTACAGTGGATAGACATTTTGGCAGTAACTAAGCATCTTGAAATCAAAATGTGCACAATGCAGGCCCTACTAGCCACATGAATCACCTATGCATGTGACCATTCTGTAATATACCACACATGAAAAACACTGTTCCCTCATTGAGGTGAAGATGTAGATCTGTCAAGAAGCAATTAATGTTGAGTCACTAGAATGAAATATGCAGTGCACAATTGGTGACAATGTGTGCCTATGTATGTGTGTTCATCACACCTTTTTAATGCCCCTCGTAGGTACCGACCCTTGTGGCGAGGAAGGGCACCATCGGTGTACAGACCACTTGTGGATATGAGGACATGGTGGGGCATCAGATCATAATCAATTACAGGCTCACGCGTGCAACAATTCAGGAACTTTGTTCTTTACTGGATCCTGCACTAACTCCGTGAAATCGTAAATCAGCATGCCATCCCTACTGAAGTGCAGGTGCTCTCCGCACTCCATTCCCTGGCCACAGGCTCTTTTCACACCCAATGTTCAGCATGGTTCTGACAAGATTTCTAAATGCATTTGTACGACACCTGCTGTCCTATGTGAGGTTCCCCAAAATACTGACCTCCCTGCCATCAAGTCAGATTTCTATGCCTTTGCAAACATACCCCATGTGATAGGTGCCATCAATGGCACCCACATACTGATCATCCCCCTAAGAGTAATTGAACAGGTGTACAGAAACAGAAAAAACTTTCACTCCATGAACATCCAATTGGTATGTTCTGCAGACCAGTACATCTCACATGTGAATGCCATGTTCCCAGGTTCAGTCCATGATTCCTTTGTGTTGAGGAACAGTAGTGTGCCAAAGAGGATGGAACAACTCCAAGAGGACAGAGGATGGATCATAGGTAAGTGTGTCTGTCACTAACTGACACATAGCAGACAGCCAGGCTGTCTGAATAAGAGGCTTAACAATGACTTCTCTGTATTACACCTTTTTCTAGGTGACTCTGGCCATCCAAACTTGCGTTGGCTCCTGACACCAGTGAGGAATCCTAGGACGGATGCAGAGAGGAATTACAGTGAGGCCCATGGACATACTAGGAGGGTGATAGAGCACACAATAGGTCTCCTGAAGGCTAGATTTTGTTGTCTACATATCTCTGGGGGTTCCCTGGACTATGGGACTGAAAAGGTGTGTAGGATAGTGGCGGCCTGCTGCATGATGCACAACGTGGCAGTGAGACTGTGACCGGGTGTTCCCGGCACAGAGAGCCACAAGTGACGTATCGGACGGTGCCGATACGTCACTTCCGCGTCTCCCAGTTACCGGGGAAACGCGGCGAGAGCGAGGCAGGCAGGACGCCGTTGCCTGGGAAACCAGGACGTTTCCCGGGACGGCGGAAGTAAAGGGAAAGACGCGCCGCGACGGAGAGAGAGGAGAAGGAGAAGGAGAACGAGGATGGGAGGAGAGAGGAGCGCAAGGAGCAGAAGGAGGACGGGAGGAGAAAGGAGCGCGAGGAGCAGAAGGAGGTCGGGAGGAGAAAGGAGCGCAAGGAGCAGAAGGAGGTCGGGAGGAGAGAGGAACGCGAGTGGAAAAAGGAGGACGGGAGGAGAGAGGAGCGCCAGAACCTGGAGGAAGGAGACAAACAGGAGGATCACTACGACGCCAGCCACGACCCTGGAGGGTCGTGGCTAAGCAAGGTACGGTCCTTGTGGACACAGAAAAGAGGCATAACTACAAAGGGGACTGGGGAGGGGGTATAGAGGAGGGGTGGGAAGGGAGGACTAAAAAAGGGGCACCACGACCAGCACGTCTGTGACACTTATTCCTCACTAAAATTAGATGTGGTCACGTCATTCCCCAACTCCTCACTGGCACCAACCCCCTCCTTTTTGTGTTTACCTTTCCCCCAGTCAGCGATAGTCGAGAGAGAAAAAACCCCGGTTATAGACCCAATACTTACCTCAGCGTTTTTTCCTTCTGTTTCCGGTATCTTCCTGGATTCACCTGAGTGGGCAAGGCCGTACTTCAACCTGGAAGAGACAACAAGATCAACATAAAAAATCACCAATCCGGGAAAAGATAAGGAACGAGGACAGAATTACGGGAAAATCCAATCGTACCTTTGTTAAAAATACTTTTCACCATAGAACTTAGAATAAACCACTTACCAAAATAATAACAACGCCTCTCCGTTGTCTTTATACTGTTCGATCTGTCACAGAGACATTCTATCCCCCTCTTGGAGGTGGAGGGTCCTGTATGTCCTGACCAGCTTCCTCAGAGAGGGGAGGAGAGTGATAGTGATGATGCGGAGGGGGAAGATGTCAATTCCAGGACCCAACTCATACAACTCTACTTCCAGTAACTGTGTGGGACTAAGGGCTGACATTGGGGTTTGTGACACATATTGTCAGTGTGCTCAGTCATATAGGGGGGTTGATAATGATATATGAAACATGGTCCAGGTCTGCATGGTACAGATTAATATTTTCTGCATTTACTTAGGGCCCACATTTGGGCACACAGGACTCCCTTCATGCAAAGATTTGACAATAAAGTGGTTACCATCCAGTTTCATCCATACTTCACTTTGTTCACATTTTAACAAAGGGGACAGTGTTATAGGTGTGGTATGTGTTTTATTGGTTGCAGGGAGTGAATAGTGCTATTTACATTGATGGCAAATCGTAGGAGGTGGGTGTCCTCAAAGCCAACATGTTGGCAACCTTGTGGGTAGTATTGATGGGTCCATCTTTTCTTACATTAGTTAATATTGCCTCTTAGCAATGTGTGGTGGCTGATTGAGTGGGATGATTGCTGTGCAGAGTGTTGCAGAGTTACTTCTTGAAGGGGGCCTTGTTCTTTGCTGGGGTTCCAATGCTATATCTTGGCCTGAGAGTCCGTTTGTGCGCCTGCTGTTGCTCTTGAGGGGATGACATGGTAGGCCCTTGGGTTTCGTGTGAGGGAAGTTCCTGGGATATTTCTGCTGATGGTGTAATTTCATGGTGGGTGTCCGGTGCTGTAGTGGGGACCTCCTGTCCTGTGTGTGTCTCAGACTGGGTTTGTACTAGCTGCAGCAGTGCTCCTGCTATGGTGGCCATTGTGGCGTTGTGCTGTTTCCACTGCCCATTGGCCTGTTGGTGGTGTTCCTGCTGCATCCTTTGACTGTGCTCCAGGGTGGACACTATCTGTGCCAACCTGTCATGGGTATGCTGGTAGGCCCCCAATACCTCTGATATCACGTCCTGGGCTGCTGCATCCATCCTGTAGTCTCCCCACTGGCCCAATGACACCCTTGCACTTGCTCTAGCCCCCTGTGCCTGTATCCCCTGCACAGGTCTGGCAGTACCACTTGTACTGGGGCCCTTGCCTTCTTGCATGTTAGGAGTGAGAGATTGTGGCCTCTGGACCTGTGTTCCACCAGTCTGTGGCCTGGACACACTGGTGTGGGCATGCTTGCCCTGGGCTGCTGGTCTTGACTGGGTGGTAGGGGTGACAGTGGTTTCCTGGGTGAGGCTGCTGCATGGTGACAGTCCAGGACTGTGTGAGGAGCCTACCTGCTCATCAGTGTCCAGGGATCCTTCACCAGTGTCCTGTGAAGTGCCTCTATCTCCCTGGGGGGCACTAGCACTCCTTGTCCCGTCTGTCAGGGTGGCATGGGTGGTGGTACCTGTTGGGGGACATAGACATGTCTGTTACAGCTGCATGAACATTTGGGGTGAACAAGACTCGGCTATTTTGTGCTGGGGCTACTTTCAGGGTGCCTTTGTGAGATTGATACTGTATTTTGCTTCGACTGTGGGGTTGCATTGTGGTGGGGGTGTTGTTCCATTGTGGGTACTTGCAGGGGTAGGTGGCTGTGCACAGGGGGAGGGATGTGGGCCTGTTAGTGGGTTTGTGGTCATGCAAGGGGGGGATTTAGTGGCTGTTGCCTTGGTGGGATTTTGGTCCTGGTGGGTGTGGGTGGGGTGGGGTGGTGCATGCATTACAGGTATGGTGTATATGGGGTATATGTTGATGACTTACCCAAGTCCATTCCTCCAGTGAGTCCCTCAGGGTGCAGGATGGCCAGTACCTTTTCCTCCCAGTCTGTGTATTCTGGTGGTGTTGGTGGTGGTCCTCCCCCAGTCTTCTGGACTGCAATGTGGTGCCTTGATGCCATGCCCCTGACCTTCCCCCGCAGGTCGTTCTATCTCTTCCGGATGTCGTCCCTTGTGCGTGGATGGTGTCCCACTGCATTGACCCTGTTCACAATGGTCTGCCATAGCGCCATCTTCCTTGGGATGGGTGTGTGCTGCACCTTGGCCCCGAATATTTGTGGCTCCACCTTCAGGATCTCGTCCACCATGGTCCTTAACTCCCTTTCTGTGAAGTGTGGATGTTTGAGGGGTGACATGGTGAGTGTGGTGAATGGTGTCGGGGCTGGGAACGCGGTGAGGGTGCTCTTCTGTGGGTCGATGTGGGTCTTGTGTATGGTGGCATTCGGTGTCTGCCTCGGGTGCTCTCCGTCTTCTCAGCCTGGTTTCATTGCAAAGGATTGTGGGGTATGTCTATGGGTGTTTTATGGGGTTATGGATGTGTGTCAGGTGTGTGGGTTGCATGCTTATCCAATGTGTGCACTCCTTGCTGTTCAGTCCACTTGCCACCTGTTGCGGTCGAACCTCCAATGGTCGTCTGGCCTCCACTGTCAGCCAAGGTGATTTGTGCATCATTATTTGGAGGGCGGGATGTAGGTGTGTTAGGCGGTGGTGAGGTGGGGAGGTCCGGGATTCCCGCAGACAGGGTCATGGAGGGGAGTGGTGGTCTGGTGATTTTTGGCAGGGTTGGGATTTTCGTTCATCGGCTGACTTCTGTTCACCGCCGCCACAGCGGTCAGTGGTGTTTCCCACCGTGTTCATAATGACCGCCTCAATTTGTGAAAAAGATGCCCTTAGCTTTTGTTAAAAGGACCCCTCACCCACCATCCTAGTTGGTGGCATGTTTCATCATTAGGATCCCACACGAAACACCTAGCATGTCAGGGGTGTGATTCACGATGCGGTCCTATAAGATTAAACTGCTGAGCATGCCTTGTGTAAAGGGCCTACAACCCCAGCAGCTGACAGAGGAGAGTAGGGTAACCTGTACACTTGACATTAAACTTATCAAAGGAATTCATATTGGCACTGAACAGCCTCCATGTCTATTTGTTCGTATACCAGTTTGCTGAAAATGCATGTGAAACTGGGGAGCAATCTCTGGACCCACACTACTTAATGTTTCCTAAAGGCTGCACATGGGCTGGAATCAACCCGCCCAGTATATGATGCTGTAGAATTACCTATATGCTTAGTGCGTAACTGTAAGAGAAAATACAGGTGCACTGCATCAAATTTGGCAGAGTTGAGCACTGTCATTTTCAAAACACAAGTATGCCTGTATTTACTAGAATACGGCACACCCCTGTGTTTTCTCCCTGGGCCGGCACTGAATATGCTGTTGTGCGCCAATGCAGCAACAGTTGTACCATAGTGCAAGGATTGCTGCGTTGAGGGAAAGATAGTTTTTGTGCAGGAAGGAGCACCTTCCAGTCCAAAAACAATCTTAAATGGCGATTTGCTCTTTCTTTGTGTGCTGCAGAAAGAGCAAACAACAGGGAGAAATTAGTGTATTTCTCCTCGTTGGACCATGCTAACACCACCCCTGGGGTGGCGTTATATTTTGGTGCTGCCTCAAGTTTACAAAAAACTCCTAAATCTGGGGCAGCGTCAAAATGCAATGGGTGTTGCTGAGGCACGCCCACAGCAACACTCATTGCATGCCCTTTCCACGCAAAGTGCTGCATGTGAAGGGGCAGTATTTTACAAGGTGGTGTTAAACCTTGTAAATACGGTGCAGTGCAATAACCACCGGAGCCTCACTAAAGGTGTTGCTCCAGTGGCGCTAAGGGATCTTAAATGTGCCCTGTAATGCATTATTGAAAGAAAAGCGGGCTGCACAGATCACTGAAACTTGTAAAGAACATGCATGGTTGTGCTTCACTCACAAGCGGATGATATATTGTGGAATGGTAAAAGCTGCAGCTCTTACATCACTCTGATCAATCTTAATGGGGAAGAATGGGTTATCTTTTGTGAATTTGAGTTAGTGTACACCTGATTGAGAATATAGTGTTAAGCCTGTGAGTCTTCCGTTTGCCAGGCATACAATTATTTTCCCATTAAGGCACCAATGGCAAACTGCCGGCACTTGCATACTGGAGGCATCATCATGCATCTGTGGCAAAATACTGGCACTGGTATGATAGATGTAATACTTGGCAAATGGCAGCTGTGAAAAATGCTGGCACTGGTATACTGGAAGAAATTCTGCAAAACGCTGGCTGGCTCTAGCACGAGAGTTAATTGATGGCATATTGGAGAACAAGTATAGCACTGGGACAATCATGACAAAATGCTGGCCCTCACACAATTTAGGTCATTTTTGACATATGGGGACACCCAATGCATATTTGGTTTAAACAACTCGGTCAACTCATGGAAAGCATCAGTTTGCATTGGCTTGGCACACTTTGAAAGACTTGAATATTTATTAAGGGAGATTTTTGAGGATGCAAAACATAAACGTATTTAGCAAATGTGTGTGAAATATGTGATTTGGGATGCACTGTTTGACTCTAGAAGAGGCAGGGCTCACTTGCTTCATTCCGTGATAATGCATTCAGGACAACTATTGCACCTAACCACTTTCTAATGTCATCATCCCTTACTGGAAGTACAGCAGCTAAAAGGTGTCTCAATGAGCAGTGTTTACTATCTTCAGCTTTTACTGAGATATTCCGTTTTAGGTTTTGTAAATAAATAAAATAAGCAGGGCAAGGAAAACACTTCTGATAAAACATGACTAAAATTTGTTTTAAATAAGTTATTCCAATGTTTAATTATAGTCAAACCATGAAAAATGATTTTATTGAATAAAACCTTAAACTCTGTGCTTTGCAAGGAGTAACAATGTCTTGCAAATGAATCGTGAATCAAAATGTTTGAACAATAATGAATAATGTAAACCAATAACATACTAAATATTTAAAATGTATGGTTAATGACAGTTAATTAATGACAGTCAAACTGATGGTAATGTATTTGAAACTACTATCAGTTTGAAATCTTTGTTTTCCTCTTCTTATCATTCACCAATCCATATCTTGTAGTGGTATACACAAGGTGAACTATTAAGTCATAACATTTTGTGGTGAAAATAATTTAGGCTCCAGTGTTGTTTTGTGACACTATATATTCTTCAGACAAGCTCAGAATATTTAATGGAATTCAAAGAGAAACAAGTAAAGCTTCTCTGCCATAAATGGTCATTTGGTTTTGCAGAATTGTTACAGTAATAATTTGTATTTGTAATTGTCTTTAGCATTTATAAGGTGCATTTAGACCAGAAAGACATCAAAGCACTAAAAGGCAGTGGGCACAGGGAGCTTGCCATCAAACCTGAACTAACTATCCAGCAAACTGACCATTTGGCTGGCCACTATGTTTGACAATTATTATGCAGTTAAAATGGTGCTTCAGTGATATCACTTATTGATATGTCATTGGAAATAAGGTCATGTGACTTTACTTCTTGGGAAAATTCAGATCAAAGATATGTGTTGTTTCTTAATATGATGTCAAGGCCAAAGATAGTGTGATGTCACTTCCGCTACCCCTGGCAATTTGGTGAGTTGACATCCATGTGCATCAGTGCACTATACAATCTACTTAAAGAACAGCACAGGTCGGATACAATGTAGTGATACGACTCTTACTTTTAAGCACAGACTACAAAAAAAAAAACACAAGACTGCGACCTCCTAATTTTACACCTAAACTTCGAACTCACACTGTGACAAGATTGTTATTTATGTCTAGGCTTTCCTGTTTTCAGTGTTAAGTTTTTTTTGTCGATTTCAGTGGTCTTCACCCAGTGTTTTCCAAAACTTTTTAAATCAGTTCTTATCCTTATTTTTTTTATTTGCTTAATTCCCAAAATAGACACAAACTATATTTTCCAGTGCTTGCAAAATATTTTCCTTTTGCAGCTATTTTTATAAAGCACTTAATACATTTAAAGGTGTAGAAGTACAAGATATGTAGGCTCATATTTATACTTTTTTAGCGCCGCATTTGCGCCGCTTTTTGACACAAAAACGGCGCAAACTTACAAAATACAATAGTATTTTGCAAGTTTGCGCCGCTATAGCGTCAAAAAATTACGCAAATGCGGCGCTAAAAAAAGTATAAATATGGGCCGTAGTGTCTTCCCATCAGTTGTATGTCCAATGTAGGTAAGGTAAAATGTTTTAAACACAGAAAGCCTGTGTATAAGACTCTCATTCATACTGATATGTCATTACCCTCTCTCATAGCACATTTCCTCTAACATTGACTTTATCAGGACTGTGGTTCATATGACTATTATTAAATTACAAATTAATAATTTTATATTCAAATGTATTAAGCAAATCCCTTGAAACAGTTGGGGTTCATTCATATACTCCTTACTGAGTACTATGACATTGTAGATGCGGGTAGACACGCAAACAGCATAGTAGCTTGCGAAAACTTAACAATTTAGAATTATACCAGCTTTGTAGCTCTGCATTTCAAGGCACCTGAAACTTGATGCTTCACACATGTCCACCATTGCATTTCTGCATTCTTTGCCTGGATAAAATAAGGTGGTGTTGCAGAGATGGTGGCATTCACAGCTGTCAAGTGACAAATGTCTTACTTGAATTCAGTCCAGAACATTTAGCAGACAATGCACTGCCTTCTGAGACTTGAATATTTGCTGTTTGAAACATTGAAACAATGGGCTCAAAGACCCAGCAGTAAAGTGCAGTTGGATAAAAAGCTAATATTAGCAGAAGGTACTACACATAACAACAGTTATGAATTTTGTTGGGGTGTGAAAAGTGATGTGTCATTTTTTCACCACTATCTTTCTTTGAAGTAATAATAGAGTAGCCCAGTGAATGGCGGGAGGCAGTTCTATGGCAGTCTTTGGAGGCTCAGGGGCCCTTACCCCAGGGGTAGAAGGTAGGCATCATCCCTCAAGGGGCATGGTGGAAAGGGAGGGTGTAGAAGGACTGGAAGGAACTGGAAGGACCTGGCAGGATGTAACTGAAGTCTGAAAAAGTGGAGAAATTATAGTTGTATGAGGAGTTTCTAGGTTTTTGCATAAACATGTGGAGCACATTTTGTAGTGGGAAAAAGATGCTGGAGTGATTCTTCAGATATGTAGAACAATGCACTTTTACACATTGGCAGTGCTAGCACATCATGCACTTTCCCTGTAGGACTTTACACATGGGTATTTTTGCACTCCAGGACTTTCTTGTTGAAATAGGGTTACAAATTGCCCTGTTTAAATGCTACTGTGTTTGTTGGAGATGAAGTTCCAATACGAGCTTTGGCACATTCAGTTTTTTTGGCATTTCATAGTATAGGCATATGTCCAGCTGTATGACATCTTGTGGCCGCTAGTCTTTCTGTATGCAACAGACATTCCTGAATTAGGATTAAAATAGGAAAGGATGATTTGAAGGTCATTTCATTCAATGATAAGGGGTTAAATAATAAATGCAAGGAGCAAGCTGTAAAAATGAATCTTATAACATATTTCCAACATTATATTTTAATACAAGAGATCAGATTAAGAACTTGAAATTTCTAAATTTGTATATGTTTTCAACATGGTCAAGATTTGAATTTCTTTCTTTCTCACCTGCAACCCATAGAGGAATGAGTATTTATACAAATAAGTATTTGCAGATGGAGATTGCAGACTCCCAGGTGGATAATGACGGCCGATGGGCCTGTGTTAATGGTTCAGTAGCTGGTTCTCAATTTGTATTTGCTAACATTTGCTAACGCCCCAATAGAAGACCATCTGAACCACTGGTGGACCTTTCAAAATAATTCACAATCTTGGCTGGGGCAATGAGATTAGAAGGGATATTCAATTTTCTTCTGAATTTGGCTTTGACACATCAGCAAATACATTGCAGGCAAAATAAAAATAGAACAGCCAAGACATTGGCATAAAACCAGAAGAATTTGGACTTGCTTGAACCTTGGTGAGCAAAATTTAAACAATGTGAAAATACGTGCTATTCAGCCAGATTTAATATGGCAGATTGACTGGATTTTTTTTTTTTCAGGAGTGTTTGATGTCTAAACAATGTGCTAGAAATGCATATGGCTGATATTCAACACCCCTGCCTCATTTTGTGAGGAACAGCTTTGTGTTACAGAAATTGAAAATGGAATTTCTTCATTTTTTTAAAATATGCATTTCACAAGCTTAGAAATGGTGTTGGATGTGAACGAGGCCACCATAAGGGTAATTATCACATCTAAAGACATTGCAAGGAGGGGAGATCTTAAACTAGAGACAAAACGTCTGGCAGATCAATTATAACAGGCCTGGGAGAAAAATCTGCATAATAAAAATAGCTTTTATCATCAATAGTTTGAGTAGGCACACAAATAAATGTGTGACCCTTACTGTATGTTGGTTAATCAAATAATTGAGCAGGTTAATGAAGAAAGTGAAAATCCAGGCTGAGTCTTAGCATGGCAAGCCCATGAAAATGCATCCAAAATTGCATATAAAACACTCAGGCCCTCATTACAACCCTGGCAGCCAGTGTTAAAGTGGCGGTAATACCGCCAACAGGCCGGTGATAAAAAAAACGGGATCACAACCACAGCGGAAACCGCCAACATAGACAGCCACTTTAACACTCCGACCACCACGGACAGGCAGAAGTCAATGTACTGCCCACTGTATTTCAAGGCACCAATCCGTTAGCTTTTCCGGGGCAGTACCAATGACATCAAAAGCACGGCAGAAACTGAAGGAGAACCACTCACCTCTTGACACTCCACGAAGAACCAGGATGCCATGGAGCCCAAATTGCAGATCCTACCCATGTTGGTGTATCTACTAATACACCACGAAGTAGAAAGAAGGTGGTGCTGGCAGCGACGATGGTGAGTACTGCACCTAGCACACAGGGGAGGGAAGGGGAGGTGGGAAAAGAGAGTGACACTCACAGGCGGCACGCAACACCCCCACCCCCCAATTTTCACCCACAACACCATAACCACAAACATATCCAACAACATTACAGATACACCCTGTCACCCCCTGGAAGAACACAAGGACAAAGGGAAAAGAGTCGAACCAGTGTTATATTGGAAAAATCAGATATATCACGAGAAAAGCAAATAATCAGCATATAGAAATATTTACATTAAGTACACAAGGCCGTACACTGTCCCTTGTTATTGTCTGTGGACTAGTGGTCCCAAAAAGCATGGGCGAAGCCCACACATGACACCTGCCTCAAAATGGAGAGAAAACTGCAGGGGTATCAGGTAAAAAAAAAAAACAGGCACCTCAGGGGGAAGGGGAGGGGGGCACCTCAGCCAGAAGATGGTACTACGCCACTGCTCCTCGAGTGGGCTCCATGCCCACTGCCTGGTCCTGGGGAGTGCAAAGCCACAGTCTCTCAAGTGGGTGGTTAGCCCACTGCTTGCTCCTGGGGAGTTCAAAGCCACAGCCTCTCTAGTGGGTGGTTTGCCCACTGCTTGGTCCTGGGGAGGGCAAAGCCACAGTCTCTCAAGTATCTCTAGTGGGTGGTTTGCCCACTGCTTGGTCCTGGGGAGTGCAAAGCCACAGTCTCTCAAGTGGGTGGTTAGCCCACTGCTTGGTCCTGGGGAGTGCAAAGCCACAGTCTCTCAAATCTCTCTAGTGACTGGTTTGCCTACTGCCTGGTCCTGGGGAGTGCAAAGCCACAGTCTCTCAAATCTCTCTAGTGGGTGGTTTGCCTACTGCCTGGTCCTGGGGAGTGCAAAGCCACAGTCTCTCAAGTCTCTCAAGTGTGTGGTTTGCCCACTGCTTGGTCCTGTGGAGTGCAAAGCCACAGTCTCTCTAGTGGGTGGTTTGCCCACTGCTTGGTTCCGGGGAGTGCAAAGCCACAGTCTCTCTAGTGGGTAGTTTGCCCACTGCTTGGTCCTGGGGAGTGCAAAGCCACCCTCTCTCTAGTGGGTGACATGTTCAAGTGGTTCTGGAGGGGGCTTTGTGCCCAGAGTGCTTCATCCTGCCAAGGGCTGGGTGAGTGGATGCATTTCTCCACTGGTTCGAGAGGGGGCTTTATGCCCAGAGTGCTTTATCCTGCCATGGATAAGGTGAGTGGATGTATCTCTCCACTGGTTCTGGAGGGGACTTTGTGCCTAGTGATGCTGCACCTGGGGTGTGGCAGTTCACATCCTCTCACCTGGTTGTCTGAGCCACGCGATGAACCTAGAACAGGTAACATGATACTCCATGAAGGCAGAGCCACACTCCATCCTGCGGCGACTTAGGCTGCCAACTTCCTGTCATGCCAGTACTGGAGGTGGTGCCTCAAGTGGCGTGTCCAGAGTCCAGGACCTCACCTGTAGACTCTGATGGCTGCCCACCAGGGATGCTGCTGACATCCGACAGAGTGGTACCAGGTGGGCACGTGGCAGTGCAGATGGTGGTGCTGGTGGAGGTGGCAGCGGCGGAGATTCTACCGGTGCTGGCCGTGGTGCAAGTGTCTGTTGTGGTGGAGGGAGACACCATACCGTCTCTGGCACCCTCAGATGGCTGATCCTTGGGGAGGATGTTGCAGACTGACGTTGTGGCAGCGGCGGTGCAGGTGGAGGTGCAGGTGGCAGTCCAGGTGGTGGTCGGAGCGCCGGTGGTGACTGTGGTGGAGGTCGCTGCCATCCCTGACTAAATGGTGGTCACCAGCCCCTCACCAGGAGGTATCGTGCCCTGAGGTGACTTGCCCTTTGTTTTGTGGCCCTTCCCCACCTTGGTAGTTGCTGCAGGGACCTTGGCACTGTCCTCTCTGTGTTTCGGCGCGGCCTTGCAGGGTGGGTGATGTGACTTTCCCCTGCTGGAAGCCGAGCCCTTCTTGACCTTTGCAGGTGGCAGGATAGGGTGGTCCTTCATGTCTGTAGGTGGCACAATGGCAGCTCTGCCAGGTGCCCCCTTCGAGCCCCCCAACTTGCAGGGACCAGAGCGGATGCAGATTTGGTGGCTGAGGTGCTGGGCTGGGATTTATACATCCTGGCCCTAGGAGAAGGACGGAGGGATGGTCTATGGAAGAGGTTAATTTTAGCTAGGAAAACGTTTTTTAGACACACTGAGACGGAAGATGGAGAGGGTGTGGGAGTGGAGGCAGAGGTAGTGGTTGTAGGAGATGTACATCTGCTGAGTTTGGGTGAAGGTGCATGGGCTGGAGGCTGTTGTGAGGTGGATGGCTGTTGAGTAGGTGTGTGCCTGCGTTTGTGTACTTTGGGAGGAGGGCTCACAGACACACTGGGAGAGGACACAGGGGACGTGTAAATGGTGGTGGGGTGGTGATTGCACGCGAGCGGTGTGTTGTGATGGGCGTGCTGGTGATGGAGGCAGTGGCTGATGATATAGTGCATGCAGGTGTGATTGGAGGCGAGACTGGGAGGGACGTGGAGGACGTTGAGGAGGGGAACCCAGTGGAGGAAGTGGGTGTTGGTATGTGTGCATAGGTATGGTGCTTGTGTGAGTGCCTGAGGGATGTGTGGTGCTTATGTTTTCCTGAGACACTTTTGTGTGTTGATGTGTGTGCATGCTGGTCTGATAGTGGGCTTGTGATAGGCTGAGGTAGAGGGGATTGGGTCTGGGTAGTGGAAGTTTTTAGGGGGGAGGTTGGACACAGGGACAATGGCTGCCATCAGTGCTGAGGCCAGAGCCTGAAATGCTCTCTGTTGTGCCCCACGCCAGAATGAATGCCCTCCAGGTATGCATTTGTTTGCTGCAAATGCCTCTCGACACCCTGGATGGCATTCAGAATGGTTGACTGCCCAACAGTGAGAGATCTCAGGAGGTTAATAGCCCCTTCACCGAGGGCAGCAGAGCTGACTGGGGCAGGGCCTGATGTGCCTGGAATGAAGGAGATGCCCACCCTCCTGGGTGAGCGGGCATGGGAAACTCGCTGAGGGGCTGCTGGGAGGGCAGTCCTGGTGGGGCGGGCAGCTGTACCTGTTGTTGGGGTGGGCACAGAGGTGTCCGCCACCGTCAGGGAGCTTCCATCAGAGGAGGAGTCACTGTTGCTGGTATCCCCTCCTGTCCCCGTCTTGGAGCTCCCATCACCCTCCGTCCCGCTGGTGCCTTCACCCTCCGTGGATTCACCCTCCTGGGCTATGTGGTATGCAGCTCCCTCCGTCGCCGGTGCCTCTGCTCCTCCACCAGATAATGCTAATGCACACAAGGACATGGTGACAAAACAAGAAGTGGAAAAAGAGAGAGGACACACATGGTCAATGCCAGCAACACCACTACCGTTGGCGAACAGAACACATACAGAGCTGCCCTGTGCACTAGGCCTTGCCCAACCAGTCACTATGGTACTCACCACCCCATGGGGTACAATGCCTAACGCCAACATATGCACACCTGACACCCACAGGAGCCTGCACACTAGTAGCTATCCAATTGTACCATTGGGGTAGGGGTGCGTCTGAGCCTGCAAACAAGGGAGCTACCCTGGCATGATCACCCTGGCCTAGGGACACCCACAGCCCACACCCCCCCAACCAGCTAGTTCCTAAACCATGCTGAGATGCGGAACATCAGGGGGTCATGGTGTGATGAGCACCCCTTCCACGTTGGGAGGCCAGCCCCAGCTCGGCCTCTGCCGTCTTCTTGCTCCAGCGGTGCAGGTCCTCCCATCTCTTGCGGCAGTGGGTGCTTCGTCTATGATAGACACCCAGGGTCCGCACTTCCTTGGCGATGGCACGCCACATACCCTTCTTCTGGTGGGCGCTGACCTAGAGGAAAGGTACAGGAGCAAAGAAATTACTCACCCGTCTGGACCGTCATACTCATTGCCCACCAGTTCCCACCCATGCCCTAACGCACATACACTGACCATCCTCACATGCAGCCCTCAGCCCCCCAACATGTGTCTTCCATCCACACCACTCCAAACTGGCAGTGCCCACGCATCATGCTCACAGTGTACTCACCTGTTTGTATGGAGGACCGTTGAGTAGCGTGTACTGGGGGAGCTCCCCATCCACCAGTTTGTCCAACTCCTCCGCAGTGAAGGCAGGGGCTCTTTCCCCGGACACTTGAGCCATTGTCGCTTCCAGACTGAGGTCACAGCAGCACTTGCAGTGTAGGTCCTGTCCTGTTGAAGGTCAGGTATCAAGTGAGTGAACAGATAGAAAATGGGGGTCTTGTCCGCTGTGGTGCGTACTGTCACCACCGACATTATTGGTCATTGGCTCCTGGAACCCATAGGGCCCAATTGATAACCAATGCTGAGTTGCACCGCGGTCTTGGACCGCCTACCGCGATTATGCACAACGCCAGCACAGTTACCTCATTTCCCCTTGTCCATCCGCCATTTCAGGGGGGCACATGGCATGGCACCTAACTGTGTCACAGCACATTTTGGCACATATACAGACAAACTACTTCACACACGGATTTACTAACATTACTGCAGACACAGTTGTGCAACCTATGTGGTAAATGACCCTCTGTTCACAGTTCTCCTCCATAGGCTACAACCGTTGGGGCAGATGATGAGAGGTGGCATCCTCCGGTGTACAGACCCCTGGTGGACTTGTCAACAATGGAAGACAGACACATCATAATCATATACAGACTTGATCATGCCACAATCCAAGACCTGTGTGCCCAATTGGCGCCAGACCTGATATCATCTATCCGCCAGCCCACAGGAATCCCCCCTCAAGTGAAGGTCCTGTCAAGTCTCCATTTCCTGGCAAGTGGCTCATTTCAAACAACAGTGGCCATGACATCAGGGATGTCTCAGCCAATGTTTTCTAACATGTTGACCAGAGTGTTGCCTGC
The DNA here is from genome assembly GCF_031143425.1 of Pleurodeles waltl. Classification (NCBI taxonomy): domain Eukaryota; kingdom Metazoa; phylum Chordata; class Amphibia; order Caudata; family Salamandridae; genus Pleurodeles; species Pleurodeles waltl. The sequence continues at coordinate 1,240,303,193 of NC_090440.1, read as the reverse complement.
CCTGCTGAAACACATGCGCAGCTACATCGTGTTCCCCCAGGTGGACGTTTTGCCAACAGTGAAGGCTGACTTTTATGCCCTGGGACATATCCCCAACATCATTGGTGCTATTGATGGTACACATGTGGCATTTGTCTCCCCCGCAGAAATGAACAAGTGTACAGAAATAAAAAAGATACCATTCAACGAATGTGCAAATGGTGTGTTTGGCGGACAAGTACATCTCCCATGTAAATGCCAAGTATCCTGGTTCTGTGCATGACACCTACATTTTGAGGAATAGCAGTATCCCATGTGTGATGGGCCAACTCCAGAGGCACCGGATGTGGCTAATAGGTGAGCCCAAGGTCCCCACACAGTATGAGTAGGTGTCTGGGTATGGGGTAGTCCCTAAGGGTTAGTGTGTGTCTAACAGGTATTCCTCAGAATTTGCAGGTGACTCTGGTTACCCCAACCTCTCATGGCTACTGACTCCAGTAAGGAATGCCAGGACAAGGGCAGAGGACCGCTACAATGAGGCACATGGCCGAACTAGGTGTATTATTGAGAGGACGTTCAGCCTCCTGAAGGCCAGATTCCAGTGCCTCCATCTGACAGGTGGCTCCCTATACTACTCACCGAAGAAGGTGTGTCAGATAATCGTGTCATGCTGCATGTTGCACAACCTGGCATTGAGATGCCAGGTGCCTTTTCTGCAGGAAGATGAGCCTCGTGATGGTCTTGTGGCAGCAGTGGAGCCTGTAGACAGTGAAGAAGAGGAGGCAGAGGAAGAAGATATTGACAACAGAACGAACATCATCATGCAGTACTTCCAGTGACACACAGGTAAGAGACATTGACTCCTCCTCACATTTCAGAATACTGTAGGACATTGTACAAGTCAGCCTTTTAACCTCTGTTTATGGACACTGACTGTTCACTTTGGATTTCCATTTTTCAGATCTGGGTACCACATTCTGCCTTCTGCTATGTGTACTGCTGGCCAATGGTATGAGTAAATGAACATGTACATTGCTATTTGTTGCTAATGTTGTCGTTATACATTTGTGAAAGATCAGACTGACTCCAGATTGGTTTGTGATTAAAGGGTGATTATTTAGGGGCTAATGAGTATAGGGGTATGTGCAAGGGGCTGGGGTGATGGTGGGGGAAGGTCCATAGTAGAGTCAAGTCTCTTGGTATCACAGGTGCATTGTCCAATGGGGCATAGGAAGGGGAATAATGGCAGTTCAATTTGGACAGGATGACAAAGTGGGACAGAAGGGTGAGTCTTATTTCCTGGCGGGGGTCTTGGCAATGTTCTCTGTCTTCTGCCTGGATCACAGGGACCGTTTGCGGGGTGGTTCTCCTTCTGCAGGGGGTGGGGTGCGTGGCCTGTTGGTCCTGTGGCGGTGCCTCCTGTCCACTAGCGCTGTTGGAGGTGGAAGGCTGTTCCTCGGTTTGGCTAGTGTCAGGGGCCCTTTGTTGTGCCACTGCCTCCCTCATGGTCTTGCCCATATCAGCCAGCCCCCCTGCTATGGTGACCAGGATGGTGTAGATTTATGGGAGGTCATCCCTGATCCCCATGTACTGTCCCTCCTGCAGCCACTGGGTCTCCTGAAACTTGGCCAATATCGTGCCCATGGTCTCCTGGGAATGGTGGTATGCTCCCATGATATTGGAGAATGCCTCGTGGAGGGTCGGTTCCCTGGGCCTGTACTCCCCCTGTCGCACAGCAGTCCTCCCAGCTTCCCTGTTGTCCTGTGCCTCTGTCCCCTGAACCGTGTGCCCACTGCCACTGACCACAGGTCCCTGATCATCCTGGGTTAGTGGGTTTGCCTGGGGTCCCTGTAGTGGTAGACACACTGCTGATTGACGTGTCCTGGGGACAGTGGCATGGGCCCACTGGGTGGGTGCTGTGGTGGTCTTTCCTGAGGTTGGAGGTCCTGTGGTGGTTTGTGACTGTGGCAGGGGAACCAACTGTCCAGAGGTCCCAGATGCGCCAGGCTGGTCATCATGATCCAGGCGTGCAGAGCTGCTGTCATCACTGTGGGCCTCTTCTGTGGGGGGACTGGATATGGCTGGCACCTCCTGTCTGGTGACGTTGGGTAGGGGTCCTGTTGGGATGTAAATGCATTGTTATTGTATTTGTGTGTGCCATCTTGTGCAAAGGGTGTATTTCCCTGTTTCCTTGGCCTTATGTGAGTGGTGAATTTGTAGCGTTGGTGAGTCTATCTATTGGGCATCCTGGGGTGATGGGTGTCCATGCACTGTTGTTGCATGCAGGGCTTGCTATTGGGATGGGTGGGTTTTGATAGTGGGGTATGTGTGACTTGGTGGAGTGATGGGGTGAGGGTAGGGGTAGGAGTTACTGATGGCATGCAGGTAGGGTGGGGGCTGTAGTAGTGAAGAGTTAGCTACTCCTGCGAGGCCCTCAGGATGCATGATCGCAAAGAGTTGCTCCTCCCATGTTGTTAGTTGTGGGGGGGGAGATGGGGGTCCACCACCAATCCTCTGTACAGCAAACTGGTGTCTTGATACCACAGAATATACCTTCCCTAGGAGGTCATTCCACCTCTTCCTGATTTCATCCCTGGTTCTTGGATGCTGTCCCACTGCGTTGACCCTGTCCACGATTCTCCGCCATAGCTCCATCTTCCTTGCAACGGATGTCTGCTGCACCTGTGATCCGAATAGCTGTGGCTCTACCCGGCTGCTTTCCTCCACCATGACCCTGAGCTACTCCTCAGAAAACCTGGGGTGTCTTTGAGGTGTCATGATGTGGTGTGAGTGATGTGTCAGGTGATGTGTGGGGTGATGTGTTGGGGTGTGTGGTGTGAGGTGCGTGGATGGTGTATGCGTGATGGTGTTCTGTGCCTCTGTATGATGGTATGCTTTTTGCTTTTCTCTCTCTCTGTTTCTTCAAAATTGTTTGCTGTAAGGGGTTGTGGGTGTATGTTTTATAGTGGTGCGAGTGTGTGGATGTGGTGTGTGTATGTGTGTCAGGTGTGTGTATTTTGAATTGTCCAATGTGGTTGTATTTTGTAAGTGTGTGTGTATTTTGAGCGTGGCGGTGTGTATCACCAATGGTTTACCGCGGTTGAAAGACCGCCGTGTTGATTCGTGGGTCATGATACTGTGGGCGTATTCCTGTTGGCGTGACGGTGTGGGTTTTGCTATCACCAGTTTATCACTGACCCTGGGCTGGTGGACTTGTGTGGGTGTCTGTATTGTGGCGGATTTCTCTGTGTGGGTCATAATACCCATAGCGGTTTACTGCCATGGTATGTTGACGGCAGTCGGCACGGTGGTAAGCAGAATTTACCGCCAAGGTTTGTAGTGAGGGCCTCATTGATTCAGAGATCAATATACAGGTCACTGGTACTAAGAGTATCCAAGATAGAGTATTCCAACATTACAGAAATATATCCGGTTACCTTCAAACCTTGGATCGCTAGAAAATTCCGTCTTTAGGTAAACACGCTAGGACAGCTCTTTTAGATACAGGTAAATTGGAGGAAGATGATAATGTAATCAAATCCTAACCAAACGGAAAACAGATATAGAATATTCCTGCAGAGCTTTCTTAAAAAGTTTTTGAAAATTTTAAACACATATATTACACATTTTGCAAACCATATCCTACAGTGAGAAAGTATTCCTCCATCTTTTAATACTGCAATTGTTGTAATGTTCCTTTAAAAAAATAGAGAGCTAGAAAATTTGAATTCAAACAGACGAAACAGTTTACTTAACTCTGGCCACAAAAACACAAAAAAATTGTTGGCAAATAGATTAAATCCAATAGTGAGTCTCCTGATTAACTAAATGTAGGAAAGTACCATCTTGCCTGACATGTTACTGCCATATTTCACTGTATATATGTTGTTTTAGTGTATGTTTCATTGGGACCCTGCCAGCCAGGGCCCCAGTGCTCATAAGTGTACCCTGTATGTGTTCCCTGTGTGATAACTAACTGTCTCACTGAGGCTCTGCTAACCAGAACCTCAGTGGTTATGCTCTCTCTGCTTTCCAATTTGTCACTAACAGGCTACTGACCAATTTCACCAATTCACATTGGCATACTGGAACACCATTATAATTCCCTAGTATATGGTACTGAGGTACCCAGGGTATTGGGGTTCCAGGAGATCCCTATGGGCTGCAGCATTTCTTTTGCCACCCATAGGGAGCTCTGACAATTCTTACACAGGCCTGTCACTGCAGCCTGAGTGAAATAATGCCCACATTATTTCACAGCCATTTTACACTGCACATAGGTAACTTACAAGTCACCTATATGTCTAACCTTCACCTGGTGAAGGTTGGGTGCAAAGTTACTTAGTGTGTGGGTACCCTGGCACTAGCCAAGGTGCCCCCACATTGTTTAGGGCAAATTCCCCTGGCTTTGTGAGTGTGGGGACACCATTTCACGTGTGCACTATACATAGGTCACTACCTATGTATAGCGTCACAATGGTAACTCCGAACATGGCCATGTAACATGTCTAATATCATGGAATTGTCACCCCAATGCCATTCTGGCATTGGGGAGACAATTCCATGATCCCCCGTGTCTCTAGCACAGAACCCGGGTACTGCCAAACTGCCTTTCCAGGGTCTCCACTGCAGCTGCTGCTGCTGCCAACCCCTCAGACAGGTTTCTGCCATCCTGGGGTCCAGGCAGCCCTGGCCCAGGAAGTCAGAACAAAGGATTTCCTCTGAGAGAGGGTGTGACACCCTCTCCCTTTGGAAATAGGTGTGATGGCTGGGGAGGAGTAGCCTCCCCCAGCCTCTGGTAATGCTTTGATGGGCACAGATGCTGCCCATCTCTGCATAAGCCAGTCTACACCGGTTTAGGGATCCCTCAGCCCTGCTCTGGCATAAAACTGGACAAAGGAAAGGGGAGTGACAACTCCCCTGACCTGCACCTCCCAGGGGAGGTGCCCAGAGCTCCTCCTGTGTGCCCCAGACTTCTGCCATCTTGGAAACAGAGGTGTTGCTGGCACACTGGACTGCCCTGAGTGGCCAGTGCCATCAGGTGATGTCAGAGACTCCTTCTGATAGGCTCTTACCTTTCTTACTAGCCTATCCCTCTTCCTAGGTAGCCAAACCTCCTTTTCTGGCTATTTAGGGTCTCTGCTTTGGGGAATTCTTCAGATACCGAATGCAAGAGCTCACCAGAGTTCCTCTGCATTTCCCTCTTCACCTTCTGCCATAGGATCGACCGCTGACTGCTCAGGACGCCTGCAAAACAGCAACAAAGTAGCAAAGATGACTACTGCAACCTTGTATCACTTCATCCTGCCGGCTTTCTCGCCTGTTTCCTGGTGGTGCATGCTCTGGGGGTAGCCTGCCTCCTTCCTGCACCAGGAGCTCTGAAGAAATCTCTTGTCCAAGTGACTCCCACAGTTCAGTGACTCTTCAGTCCAAGTTTGGTGGAGGTAAGTCCTTGCCTCCCCACACTAGACTGCATTGCTGGGTACTGCGTGATTTGCAGCTGCTCTGGCTCCTGTGCACTCTTCCAGGAATTCCTTCGTGCACAGCCAAGCCTGGGCCCCCGACACTCTAACCTGCAGTGCACAACCTTCTGAGTTGTCCCCCGGCGTCATGGGACTCCCTTTTCTGACTTCGGGTGGACTCCGGTTCACTCCTCTTCTAAGTGCCTGATCCGGTACTTCTGCGGGATGCTGCCTGCTTCTGTGAGGGCTCCCTGACTTGCTGGATGCCCCCTCTGTCTCCTCATCCAAGTGGCGAAATCCTGGTCCCTCCTGGGCCACAGCAGCATCCAAAAACCCTAACCACGACCCTTGCAGCTAGCAAGGCTTGTTTGCGGTCTTTCTGCATGGGAACACCTCTGCAAGCTTCTTCACGACGTGGGACATCCATCCTCGAAAGGGAAAGTTCCTAGTCCTCTTCGTTATGCAAAACACCAAGCTTCTCCCATCAGGTGGCAGCTCCTTTGCACCCTCCGCTGGCATTTCCTGGGCATCTGCCCACTCTCTACACTGTCGTGACTCTTGGACTTGGTCACCTTGTTTCACAGGTACTCAGGTCCGGAAATCCACTGTTGTTGCTTTGCTGGTGTTGGTTTTCCTTGCAGAATCCCCCTATCACGACTTCTATGCTCTCTGGGGTTGTTGGTGCACTTTACACCTACCTTACAGGTTCTTGGGGTGGGCTATTTTTCTAACCCTCACTGTTTTCTTACAGTCCCAGCGACCCTCTACAAGCTCACATAGGTTTGGGGTCCATTTGTGGTTCGCATTCCACTTTTGGGGTATATGGTTTGTGTTGCCCCTATACCTATGTGTTCCTAATGCAATCTATTGTAACTTTACACTGCTTGCATTACTTCATTTTGCTATTACTGCATATTTTTGGTATTGTGTACATATATCTTGTGTATATTTGGCATCCTCATACTGAGGGTACTCACTGAGATACTTTTGTCATATTGTCATAAAAATAAAGTACCTTTATTTTTAGTATATCTGTGTATTGTGTTTTCTTATGATATTGTGCATATGACACCAGTGGTATAGTAGGAGCTTTGCATGTCTCCTAGTTCAGCCTAAGCTGCTCTGCTATAGCTACCTTCTATCAGCCTAAGCTGCTAGAAACACCTCTTCTACACTAATAAGGGATAACTGGACCTGGTACTGAGTGTAAGTACCCCTTGGTACCCACTACAAGCCAGGCCAGCCTCCTACACTAAATATGAAAATTACTTTATTGTTAGAAGTATACCAATACGCACTGTTTAGTGGAAGCCTTAGATTTCTTTAACACTGATATTGGGAAAGCCTTTTTGTAATTTAATAGCTTTTCCATTCCCAACACAATGTATCACTGTATTAAACCATCTCTATGCAACAGCACATGCAAGACTGATTGTTATTTTCACTGAAGCAGGACTCTGTAAAGTTAATCATGGGATCAGACATGGCTGTCTATTGTCCCATATCTTATTTGCTTCTTTTCATTGATTGTGATTAGAAAGCACAATCAAAATAAGCCCCAATTAATTAAATATCTGAAATAAAGCTCTATGCTAATGACATAGGCCCTCATTATGAGTTCGGCGGCCTGCAGAGGCTGCCCCCAAACTTTTTCATGCAGAAAACCACCATTCAGGTTTTCCAACAGCTGGCCATAGTACGTGTTTCCCACTGGCCCAGGGGGAAACAGGCCACAGCATTGATGCCGGCTCGAATCGGTGCATTGGATGTGACAGCACCCGTTGCACTTTTCACAGCCTGTAATTCAGGCAGTAAACATCAGAACAAGGCTGTCCATGGGGGGGGGGGGCTGCACTGCACATGGCAAGTACATGCCCCCCACCACCCTGTCTCCACCAGCCTTTGCATGGCAGTAGAACCACCATGCAAAAGCTTTCAGAGATTGGACTTGTAATTCGGAGGGCAAGATGCTTGCTGCGCTGCCCTGACATATTAAGCCCGCCCACCGCCAGGTTGTCGACCGGCGGCAACATGGTGGTCCACAGGGCCAGACTTGGCAGCTTCAGCACGGTCATAATATGGAGGCCAGATCACTGCTTTGATATCGGTCCTACCACCATCGCGAGTCTGGCCGGGATGTTTAGTGCATATTTTTGGACATGTTTTCAGAGTTTCAGAAACTTTGTAGACATAAGATCAATAAAGCTAAAACTGATATTACAATAAGCAACTGCACTTAGAATGCCTTATCTTTAGAATTGTGGACATTAGTTAATTCAAATTCAAAACAAAATTTAGGGTTATTTACAACAGATAAATTTGAGGATATATATGATTTGAATTATAAACCTCTAATAGATTGTATAAAATCTTTATTCTCTAAATGGAATCCCCTTCCACATTCAATTATAAATAGAGTTGCTCTAATATGAATGCCAGTGCTACCTCTTTTCAGCTTAGTTTCTTCACTTCACTGTTTCTTTCATATCAAATGTGTTAAGCAATTTAGGAGTCCGATTGCAGCTTTTATGTGGACTAATAAATCCCCACATTTGGCTCTCCAAATAATATATAACTCAAGAGAGGATGGAGAACTAGAACTTAGTTATAAAGCAGTATTCAATTGTGCAACTTTTTCCCCAAAATGTATAATCTGAATTCATGATGAAATCAATTGGAAAATGTTTGTATATGCCAAATATTAACTGAATATAATATTTTAGATTTTATGCATCTGACTAAATCTCCAAAGAAAATCAGATGCAGAACTTTGTTCTGGGCTCCTGAGAGAAATGATCAATTGTACAGATCCTTCTCAGTTTCATGTTTGAATGTTTCCACCTAGTTGGAAGATGTCAGGTCGATGGATCAGCCACTTTTTGATTGAAGTAGTCCCAAAACTGGAGAATAAATGGCTATACTATGCTGACAGATTTAAAACGTCAAGATACGTGGCTAACTTGGACCAACATTGAACCCCAAATTAAATACTTCAAGTCCTCCGTCATATGGTTTTACAAAAAGTTTGGAAGTTTTTAAAGGAACTTGATCCTAAAATGAAAAAGAAGAGCTCAGAACTCATATACGATCCCATTAAAAATATCTCTAGTAGGTTGGTTAGCTCCTGGAAAACAAGATAAGTAGCAGCAAAATAGATTAAATTGTTTTCAAAAATAGCCAAAAAATGCTAATGGTGTGAAAGTCTGACATTTTATATCGAATAGCTCAACATTGCTAGACAATTCTAGGTTTTCTCCCCAAGGATCCCCAATTAATAAAGCAGGTTATCCTTGGAATGCGAAAGTGAGTTAGAAAAATTGCAAAATAATTTATATAATAACATGAATTGTTTGCCATTAACTCTGCAAACCTGACAAACTCCCAATGTACCCTTGGTTGAGCAATGGATAGCTAAGATGTTAAAGGTAAAAGAGTATGAGATGCTATTTGCTTTGTGGTGTGGGAAATTGTGTTGAATCGTGGGAGGATTTCATGTAAAGGAAGGAAAAGACAGTAATGAAAATGAATTGAGAGACTTTTCTGAAATTCTAATGCATATTTGTATGGATGGTCTATGGTATTAGAAATTAAATATGTATGATGTCTGCAACAAAGAATAAAACAGAGAAGGTAAATTCATGAATTAAAATGGGATTTATTTTTATGTAGTGGTTTACAAATGGCTTCAATGATAGCGCTGAAAGAACATGTGACAATTAAGTTTGTTATTATAAATTAGCACAAAACCATAAATCATCTGAAATAGTTAATGTGCTGCATGTTTTTTTGTCACCATTGGTTTGTTAGGTCAGTGACAGGTACTATTGTTCGGTCTGGGTACAAGAAATATTTTAGAGTTATAACTATAATGTTTAAATTTCGATGTTTGTGTACATTAAAATGTATGATATTGTTATAAAATGAACAAATTCTGAACTATAATTTAGCTTTCAACTTGTTTTTTTCTCTGTTTTCTCTCTCTTTGGCAGGAGGTGAGGGGGAGCACACTGGACTGTGGATGGCAGGAAGGAGGGGCAAGGACAGAACACAGGCCACAAGGGCAGGTAGGTGTGGCAGGGGTAGTAAGGTGACCTTGGAGGGCTGGTGGGAGGGGTAGGGGGCAGCAAAATAGACCATGGAGTAGATAATAGAGCAACAGGGTCAACAAGCTGACAACTGCAGGCAGGAGGGAACAGGACAGCACAACAGATCACACATGCATGTAGGAGAGTCAGGAGCAGCATGCTGACCATGAAGAAAAGGCTAGAGGGGGATGGGTAACAAGCCGACCACAATGGGAAGCCCAGACGAGAAGGGGAAGCAGGCTGAATACAGAGGACTGATAGGTGATGCAGGAGCATCACACAGACATTGGAGAGTTGGCAGGAGGGGTAGGGGAAGTAGCAGCAATTAGGAAATGGAGGCCAGTAACAGGAGCAGGGCAACAAGGTGACCAAAGAAGGCAGGTGGAAGGGTCAGCAAACGGATAATGTAGGGTAGGTGGAAAGGGCAGGGGCAGCACTTGGAAAATGAAGGGCAGGTTGATAGTATAGGTTTAGCACACAGACAACAGATGGCAGGTGGAAAGAGCAGGTGCAGCAACTCAACAACTGAGGGCAGGAGGGAGGGGCAGGGGCAGCACTGTGATAATGAAAGTCAGGTAGAGGGACAGAGGCAATAAAGTGAAAATGGATAGCAGAAATGAAGGTCAGTGGCAGCAAGCTGATAATGGAGGGCAGGTGGAAGGCTGGAGCAACAGATCCTCTGTTCAACTGGCATTGTGTAGGACATAGTCCCTGTGCAGTTGGGGTTGGCCTGTTGCAGTGGGCTAGACACATAGCCAATGAACTGTGTGCACAGTAGGGGATTATATGCCCACAGAGGGAGTGGGTTCAGGGCCTGCAATCCATTCCCCACTGTTCACAGTCTTTGGTTGCTTGCAGTTGTGGTTTGGCACCTCTGAGGGTTTGGATAGATGGTCTGGCTCGTGGCTAGGCCCTGAAGCTATCTTCCTGCTGTGCACATCTGAAGGCCATGCATAGCGGTGTGTTGGTCGTCCGAGAGGCCTGGACCTGGACCAATGGCCCACTGCTCATGGCAGAATGCCATGTGCAGTTAGGGTGTTGGCTATAGATGATCAAAAACGCTGAAATTGTCTGAAAAAAACAAAGTTTAAAGAGCCGTTATAGTTATGTATGGCAATATGAACTTCCCTTGCATTGAAAAAAAAAATAACTGAAAAAAAGCAATGGTTAAAGTGCTGTTATAGCTAGGCTTTGTAATAAGGCCTTAGTTTACAATAAAACACCATAAAATCAACTGAAAAAGATGCTTTATAGTTACGTGTTGAAATTAGATAAAAACTGAAGTTTAAAAACTAAAAAAACACTGACATTTACCTGTTGTAGTTCACTGAGATAACTATAACTTACACCACACCGTGTGTTTCTTATGAGCATACACATTACATCACTCAAGACATGTTATATGTCTTCATTAATTACATTACTGATGCCACCTCAAATAATGTAATTGATTGTATCACTGACATCACCAATAACATCATCCAATAAATGTGACAATATGCTATTCGCCTTTCATACTAGAAGGAATTTATTTATTTATGTGTATATATTTTGTAGTGATAATGGTCATATCCTTTTGCATGTTGCAGGACATGAAACATATGTGTGACATTACCCACATTTAGTAACTATTTTGCTCTGTTGAACTAATATTGGGTTGTGTCAGAAATGTAATGTCTCTGTATACATTTTTTCATCTGAAATTTATGTAAGAGTAATTTACGTTTGTGAACATACTTGATAACATCTCTGTAGATATTAACACATTGAGCAATTTATTAAACTTTGAATAACAGAAGTATTTGCAATATCTTTACCTTAATGTGTACCTGTTAAATACCTCATCTGTCATAGGAGTGTAATCCAACTGCTTCACAGCCATTATTATACAGTTCCTACTAGAATAATAGCACTGCATATTAGGATGACAGAACTGCAGGATGTGGAGATTGACTCCATTCACACCATTAGAAGCTGTTGGTCCAATTTCTCATGCATGCATAGGCAAAAGACGCGATATGTGAGCTTTCAATACATTTATTGAAACAATTGTAGTTTTGCAAAGAGAGAATAAGCTGCGATAATCAGGCAGATGAAACAATGCAATGTTATCAGCATCACAAACATGGTAAAGAGAATAAACAATCCAACCATGGGAAATAATTTCTATGGATTCCTACCAGTCACTAACCAATTCCTGAGAGAATAATGAATGTACCTTCTGTCTTTGGCCTATCTTAGCAGATAGTCTTAGCTACTATACCTGACAAACTGAATCAGGAATCAGCCTATAGTGCAGGTGGTAATCCTTTCTGCCAAGTGGAAGATTGGAGCCAGCAGAGCTACATGTCGAAAAAAAACATTGATCCCAAGATTGTTGTGTCTGGAGTGCCCTTCTGCTCCCTCTGGTCATGGCTTTGTTTATATAATCAAAGCTACACTGTGTTAGAGACACAGCTCTGATGCAGTGATATGGCTAGATGTTAGAAGCTGTCACTGAACAGGCAACAAAAGCACTACGGTATTTTGTATTGTATTCCTAACCTTGGACAGAACATACAAATTTCAAGTTGAGAAAGGCTAACTAAAACAAGCAACTTGTACAATGTATTTCCTGGGATATTATCGTACAAGCCTAAGTGTGTACAATGTCATTGCTAAAAGCGATGTCAGCTAAAACATGTGAAGTGCAAAATACAAAATGAAGCTAAAATAGAGAATCAATCTAGATCCAAAAGGATCTCAGTACATCATGCACTGGGCATTGAAAATGCATGCACAACCAGGTCCTATGTACAGCTATCCGTACCTTGTAGAAATAACTTACACATATTACTGAAATGAGCAGAATGGTATACTGTTAGAGCAATGTTTACAATCATACTATGAATTGTGCCATTTATAAGTATGTACCCATACATTCTATATTCTCCAGCAATGTGTAATGTTCCAGAATGTTCATCGAACTTTCAGAAATAAATATTTGCACCATAAAATTCTCCAGTTTAGGTCAAATTATAGCTAGTACTAATTGATAGCTCTTTAAAGTCAGCATGTGCACATAAATTCAAAAGTGAATAATGTATTTCAAGGATAAGCTTTAGTTTTTCTCATATATTTGGGCACCAGTACTTTGAATTAAGCCACAACCTATTTGTGTCTGCAACTCACAGTAGTTGTGCTCAGTTTCTGCCTTGTTTAGATGAAGCACGAGTTGCACTTAAAACTCTTCTGTAAGTTCAACTGTGCACCATATAAACTTTATCATATTGGATCAGACTTGTCTCCACTACTACACAATTTCTATTTCATTCATGCACACATGTTCATATAGTCAATCTATGCTGTACACGTTTGTGGGCCATTTACTACCTACTTTGTTCGTAGAATGATCAATCGATTTGTAGAAACATTTGGCAATGAGTATCTTGGATAATGTCAGTGATACCATCACTGATGTCATCAATGAGTTAATTTGAGATGGTCAACTATGATGTCACTTAACTTGTCATGAGTGATGGAATATGTGCGGTCATAAGCAGTGCATGGCTGGGGTGAAAGTTATATTTAACTCACTGAACTCTAATTTTAGAGTTTTTTGGTTTTTAAACAACATTTTTTATTATTTCAATAGCTAACTATAATGCAACTAAAATTGTTGTTTGCAGTGAATTTTATATATAAATGCGGGCAAACTAATTTAAATATTTTAAAAAGAATGTGAATTAATTATTACTATGGACAGTGGAATGGATAGTGGTTTTCAGAGTTCTTCTCTTCACATCACTCTCTATACAGCATCTTGGATAGTTTCTTACAGTTTTTCTGCTCACATCTTTCTGAAAAACTCCATCTATTATCTCAACCTTCATCTCTTCTCTCTTCTGCCAATACTTCTATACTTTCCTTCACTTCACCACCCCACTGCACACACAAATCACCCACTCATCTCTACAGGAATACACCGTCCTAGGAAAAGCAAATACTCTTTGTAAATGCAAGAGTATGAAGATACATAAAAAGCTGTGAACAGGAACAACAGCAATGTTCCCAGGCTAAGATGGCAGTGCCCGTTTCTGCTCACTCTTACTGAAGCTAGTTATAGGGCACAAAAGGGATAAGAACAGGTAAATATGGGCACCATACCCCAAAGATACTACTATTTAAGGGATGACTATTATGTCCCACTTGACATCCTCAAACTCAACAATGGTGATAAATAGCATATAACACTCAGTAAATCAGCACATTGACAGCATGTTGTCTAGGGCTCAAACATATTCAGGGCTTTTTTCAGGCATTCATCTCTGCTAAAATAGGTGATACGGATAATTGTGGGGAACGTTGGGTAGAGTGAGAAAGTTGTGATCTTGATCAAGACCTATTGCTTGGTGGGGAGTATAGCATCTTTCCCAGCCTGGTACCCATTGAATGACTAGGCCATACATGGAGATGTAAATCTCATGTCCTACTTCTTTTGCCTGTACCTGTGAACTCCAACATTCTAAACTGAGCTTTCATTACATTCTATTTTAGCGATTACATCTCACTAATACATAGTCCTTGGGGAACCAGAAAGGTTATGTTCTGAATCATTCAAGATACTACATCTACCTCTGTGTTAAATGAAAAATTATATTTTGTTACAAAATAATTATACATACACAAAGAAATATAAATATAGAAACATTGTAAAACTAGGACCCTCATTATGAACATGGCGGGTTGTCCCACCATGCCGGCATTGGCGGATCAAACCGCCAGCCGGCATGGCGGGACAACCCACCACATAATGGACCGGGTGAGGGCCGCCATCGGCAGCCCTCACTCATCACCAGGCTCCCGCCGTCAGGCAGCCTAGCGGTGAATGGAAACACTATCCAACAGGGTAGCTGCGCTACCCTTCGGATAATGTTTCCAATTTCACCCGCCAGAGAAAGGCTGGTGGAGGGGGTGCCCCGTCACGCAGGTCACTGCCCAATTTTCAGGCAGTGATCTGCTCAACAGGTGCAGCTGCACCCGCTGCACAGGGGCATTGACGGCGGCTCCATGTGGAGCTACCATCAATGTCCCGGCCTGGCCTTTCTGTGAGCCGGGGGGGAGGAAACAATGTTTCCGCCCGTCGACCCACAGAAATGTTCATTATTTGGCCGGCAGGGTTCCGGGGTCTCTGGCGGTCAGTGTTTGGACAGTCCAGCATGAACACAGCGGTTGTTACCACCGTGTTCATAATGACCACATATATCTCTTTGTCTAATCTTCTTGGTGTTTTGATCAGCCGTCAAGATCTGATCACTGGAAACTGTCATTTTCAATGTCTGAAATTGATAAAGATAGTGATGAATCAGCAACAGTCACTAAGTTGTCAGAATCAGTCTTTCTGTCACCATCTTGAGTTTAGGACCAATGAACTCCAAACCCGAAATAAGAAAAGTCTCTGGTAATAGAGTTTGCAGGGCACTGGGAATTCACCATGTGCCCTTGGTGGACACTCCTTGGAAAGGTTCAGCATTCTAAGGAACATCAGATTTTCTTTTGGGTAACTTTTGAGATCATGAAATCTTCTTTTTTGAATGAGATGTCTTTTGCACATTGCCTCTTGTCTGTATAAAATGTCCTGTTTGTGTGCCAAGGCCCTTGTGCGAATCATGTTTTTACTTCTATCTTTTTCTGTGGTCCATTGAGGTAACTTGGGTGTCATTGCTCTCCTGTACATCAAAGTAACTGGACTTTCACCTGTGGTCCGGTGAGGTATAGAATGATAATCTTGTCAGATAGAATTTACTTCTGTCTTTAAACTGAGATTCTCAAGAGTTGTATGCTGTATTGCTTTCTTTAGGGCATTCATAAAATGCTCAACAAGTCCATTGGCCTATGGCCATAATGGTGTGATCTTTTGATGAGTTATGTTCAGATGCTCCAGAAATCTTTACATTCTTTGCTGTTGAAGGGTGGACATTGTCAGACTTTACAATGGTTGGTATCCCCCATGTTGCAAAGATGCCATCAAGTTCTTTGATTACTCGTTCATGTGTCATGGATGAAAGATCTTCGACCAAAGGAAAACGTGAATATTAATCTATAATAACCATTTAATGATGTCCATTATCAGGTGGACCACAGAAAAATTGGCCATTCTGTCCCAGGCATGTTTAGGGAGTTCTGACATGTTTATAGTATGTTAAGTGACTTTGGTTGACAGGCCACTACATACGTGACAGACCTTGAGTTCCTTTTCAACTCTTTCATCTAAGTGTGGAAACCAAACTCAGTTTTGAAGAGCTCTTTTTGTGACAACAATACCACAATGTCCTTTGCGAGCCATTTCAATCACCTTTTGTCATAGACTATCCCGAATCATGATGCTCGATCCTGCCATTATAACTCCTTCCTGAGTTATGGACAGTTCATCTTTCACATTTTTGTATTCATGATATTCACCATCATTACTGGGCAGTCAAATGTGTTTATTCTATGAATTATGTATAATTACATTGTTTAACTTCATCAGGTCACTGTCATGATGTGTGGCATTGATCATCTGGGCTAACGATCCAGAAGTTGGTGTACGTAACTTGACAGTAAAATTGATGCTGGCTTCTGCTGTTTTAGATAGAGTACCATGACCTTGAATAGGCAATTATGCAAAGTAGTCAGCAGGATTTTGACCCTTTCCTGGTCTATGCACAATTGTGTCATCATACTCTTGCAATCATATTCCCCATTGTTTAATCTGAGGAGGCTTCTTGGCTTTTGGATTGAGAAAAATGTTCAGCAAAGCTTGGTGATCAGTCACAATTGTAAAAGGCTTTCTGTACAGGAATACATCGAAATGGTCACAACCCCATACTACAGCTAACTTTCCTTCTCATGCAGTGAGTAAGCATGTTCTCTTTGAGACAAGCTTCTGCCAGCATCGGCCACAATATGTGTTCTGGCATTAGGGGGTCCCTTATGCTGTGCAAGTACAGTGCCTACCCCGACAGAGCTATCATCAACCACAATCTCTGTATGAAGCTTTAGAGTGAAGCAGGCCATTTCCATAACATCTTTAATGGCATGTTTGATTCTCTTGAAACTTTTTTCACATTCTCCTTCTGTGTAGCTCCAAAAATGAATATATCAACAATATGATTGAATGTATTCACAACAGGTTGTGTGATGCATTGAATGACATCTTGGAAAAGTTCTGCAGCCGATGACACACCACCTTTTTGTGGCCTTATGCTTCCTTGTAAATATGGGCCCATCCCACACAGTTTTTTTTTGTTTTCAGAGGGGAGTGCAATGGGTGTTGCTGTGGGCGTTCCATTGCAACACCCATTACTTTTGACGATGCCTCAGGTTTATGAGTTGTCACAAACCTGAGCCAGCGCCAAATGCTAATACCATGCTAGGGGTTGTGTTAGCATGGCAAAACAAGAAGGAATGCTTTTATTACTCCTTGTTTTTTGCTTTTTAAATATGTCCTGCATTCTGCAGCACACCTAGAACATTCAAAATGCCATGGTTGATTGTTTACATGCAGGAAGGTGTCCCTTTCTGCACATAAACAATCATTCAAAATGATGCTTTGGTACTTCTATGTGTGCTGCATTTTGTAGCACACATAGAAGAGCCAAATTGCCATTATAGATCATTAGGGACACCTTCCTGCACATAAACAATCTATTCCCTCAATGCAAGGATGCCTGTGTTGGCTCTAGGTAACTTAATTCAGCACCAGTGGAGGGGGATTCGCAGGGGTGCGCCGTATTGCTCTCAATACATCGCGCCCCTGTATTTCAAAAGAGGCGCATCGCGGTGCTACTGTTTTTGGCGCACCACAACGCTGCACCACTTTAGCATGAATCTGGGCCTTAGTCTCTTATATCTAACCAAACCAACATGTGTCCAAAAGGTTGTAATATATTTGCAGCTTTCTTCAAGTTCTAAGTCACAATAGCCTTTATTCCAGTCAAGTCGAGAAAATACTTTGGCACCATTTAACTGCGTTACCATGTCAGCAATGTGTGACCCTGGATGTTGATCTTGATCAATACCTTTGTTCACCTGGCTCATGTTAATGCTAATGGACAAAGCTCCTTCACAGTCCATTTTAGCCACTACTACGAAGAGAGAAACCCATGGCGTTTTATTAGAGCAATGTTCAATAATGTTGTGCTTAAGTAGTGAGTAAGTTCTTTTTCAACAGCTTTGAAAATCAATTAATCTCTACCTCTCAGCAACAGGACAGACATCCTCATTAATGTGTAGTTTCACTTTCATATGGGGTCATTACGAACCCGGCGGTCGGCGATAATGTGGTGGTAAGTACAGCCACATTATGAAATTGGCAAGATGGCTGAAGCCAACCTGCCAATGTGCCACTCCGACCACCACAGCGATGAGACTGCTGCCGGGCTGGAGACATCCATCTCCAGCCCGACAGCCACCATTGTGCCGCCTGAGGGATTATGACCCCACCTACCGCCATGGTTTTCTTGGTAACGCTACGAAAACCATGGCGGTAGGCCATATCAGTGACAGGGAATTCCTTTCCTGTCAGTGATAGGGGACTCCCCCACTTCTCCAGATGCCCCCCATCCCCCTACATCCACGCCACCCTTCACACACACACACACACACTTACACACACTTATTCACACATACATACAGGCATGCATACATCCAATCGCAAACACATCCGCACACACTTCCAAACATACATGCAGATGTGCATTCACATTTTACAACATGCATTCAACACTCAACACGCACCAGCATATGCGCACACACATACAAGCACACCCCCGATACACACACACAACACCCCCCACCCCCTCCCCTGTTGGAGACCCCACTTACCTGGATCCAGGAGGTCCTCCGGGAGGAGACGGGATGGGGCGCTGCTACCGCCAGTAGCGGCCACCAGAAGAATACCACCAGGCCATATTTTTTGTCTTAATATGGCTGGCGGCGATCTACTGGCGTAGTGCTGCTGGTGATAGCAGTGTCACCTTACTGCCATCTTCCATTATGGCCACAGCCGGATTTCCACCCTTCTTGTTGCGGAAATCCAGCTGTTGTCATAATATGGCGGACAGCTGGTAGCTGCGGCAACGGTCTTTTGGCAGCCGTCGCAGCGGCGGTAGGAGGCTTTTTACTGCCAATGTTGTAATGAGGGCCATAGTCTTTAACTTTCCTAAACCATGAAACAATGAAGGGAATTGACTTACTATTTTGTGATGAGCACACATGTTGTAATTCACTGAAGTCAAACCCATGTCACCAGCCGTGTTGAACCTGGGAAAGCAGACACTTGCCATTGTACGTTGAAACACATGGATTGGTGTTTGCACTTTTGCTTTCTTATGACTCATTGTTCCTATAACCGAACTTTGACTTTTCTTAAGCTACAATGCAGCGCAAGTGTACTCTTTGGTCTTTGAGGCGTAAGCTGAGATAATGGAGACAGTTCTTTGTACTTTTCTTCAGGCTTATATTCATTGATGCACCGCTATCAATAATGAATGATATTGAGCATCCCATTATTTTCAGTGGAATCTCTGGACAGTGTTGGTATGATTTCGTTGCTTTGACATTTCAACTTTTTTTTTACTGACTTTTTTTTCTCACA
This sequence comes from Pleurodeles waltl, assembly GCF_031143425.1. NCBI lineage: Eukaryota > Metazoa > Chordata > Amphibia > Caudata > Salamandridae > Pleurodeles > Pleurodeles waltl. The sequence goes on along the minus strand of NC_090440.1, from coordinate 1,240,284,048 downwards.
GACAACCAGTCCCACATGTGCCCGTTTTTCTGTGATAAGAATTGACTTAGCGCAATCACTTTCTTCAGTTTCACTGTTTCTTAAGGTCCAAAAACTATTTTACAATGATTTAGGTGATGATCCACTTTGTTTGGTATCTATTTGTCTAAATCGATGTCGCTGATTGGCCTTCTGAGCGTGCATCTTATGTTGCTTTTCGAATGCTCTGGCATTCATTTTGTCTTCAAGTCGTGATGCATTTACTTCTTTGTTTGCTCTGCCCATCATCACAAAATTATTATATTTACCTCAGCCTTTGCATATCTGACCAATGACAGGACACTTTCTTTTGTGTGGAAATGCAAATCCATACGTGAATCACAGCTTCTTTTTGCATGGATACATCATGTTGTGTCCTTCAGTCTTTTGTTTTAAATTAATTTTCACACTCATGACTGACTTGCTCTTGGCACCTCTGGCCTCCATGTTGGCAGTTTGTCTCTTAGTACATTCCTCAGCTCTGGCAGCCATCAACACATGCTTCAGACTAGAAGTTTCTCTTAGCATCCATAAATCACTCTTAGTCACATGGCTTCTTTTTCATTAAATTCATTGAACTTTGATTGATGAGTGAGTACAGTCTTTCCACAAGTTCATTGATTGTATCGACCAACTCTAACACATATCATTCATTGTCAACCTTTGGTACTGGATTGGTGTTGGAATAAACTTGATGTTCAACACATTCTTGACCTGATGGTATGTGACTTCTTTGTCAGTTCTTGGCATTATCGTCATGACTTCTTGAAAACCATCACCAGCAAGATTTTTAACACATGTCATATGTTTCATGCTATCAGTCTCTTCAAGTACATCTATGAAATCTTCAAACATCTCTATCCATTTAGTCCATCTAGCACCACTGTTTTTTTTTTAGCAGTGTTAAATGGTGGTGGTGGTTTTAGGAAGGCAGCATTCATGTAGATTAACGTAGAACTCAATGATGTTGAGAGCAGCATACTCATTTTTGTGGAAATCCCCTGCAGCATTTTTTTTTTTTTACGTTTGAGTCTCAGGATCAGCTTTAACTTTAATGTGAATGCTATCTCCTTTCTTATTTGCCATCTTCAATCGTCACAGGTCAAACTGTTGTCTTCAGTCCCTTTGTTCTTAGAAGAACTATGAAGTTGTTCTGAGCCACACTTAGCAGCTTGATGAGCAACCGCTTCTGGTACAGACTGCTCTGTAAGAATAACCTGGAGCTCCTCTACTTGAGCCTCTACGGTGACTGATGTGACACAATGACTGTCTTTAGCAGGTACGGTAAGTCATCCCTTTCATTCTTTTTGCACTTCAGTTGGCCTTCAGTTGACATTTTCCTACACCTGGTTGATTTCTGCCTTGCAGGGCTATTTGGTATCTGATAATTGTCATTAACTGCACTTTGTAAACCTGTCTGAATCCACCTTCAGCCTTAACACTCCATATACTGTATAACTTTATTTTGCTTGCAGCGTGGTATCTTTTTATATGATTTTGGTCACAGTTTCTTGGCCAATTATGTGTAGACTTTTCTGTGAAGTTCTTTTTTCAATCACAGGCTTCAAATCGGCTAGATTTGCACTTTGACTTCACATACACCAACTGTTGTTTCAGCACTTCGACAAAAGCTCATGTGGCATGCACAAACAGTTTGCTTAGACCAGGACAAACTTTGCAGGGGAGCACTTTCTCCTTCAGATTTGTTATCCTACATCCAGTCGCCAGTTGTAGTGGCTCCCTCAGCCTGGTACTCACTGAATGACTAGGCCACACACAGAGCTCTAAATCACATATCTGTACATTTCTGTGTGTACCTGTGCACTTCAACATTGTAAGCCAAGCTTTCATTACATTCTATTCTAATGAATATGTCACATTGATACAGAGTCCTTGGGGTGCCATAAAGGTTCAGTTCTAAATCAAGCAAGACACTACTGGGGGCAGTTGGGAGTGTCATATGGGGGCATCACTGTGAATTGTCCTCCTCACCTACCTCCTTCGAGATAAAAGGCCTGATTTAGTTCTTGGCGGGGTGGAATACTTAATCACAAACTTGATGAATATCCCATCTGCTGTATTACAATCCCATTATATCCTATGGATATCGTAATATGGCAGATGGGATATGTGTCCAATTTGTGACAGAGTATTCATTCTACCTAGATCTAAATCAGGCTCTTACACCAATCTTTCCATAGGTTTGACATAGATGATCACATTCATAAATGTTATTTCACATTAAAAAATATCTGGTATACATGTCAGGTTGCACCTGCTCTTATGGCTTGTCTCATTTAATTATTGCCTTTTCTTTAACAGTACTATTGTGCACCTGAAACAGGTTTTAACAGCAGGTAATCAAAATGTCACCTGCTTCATATAATGTGGGGTACAGTGAAATAACCTTTCTTATGTATTAAATGTCTGGTCCCCAGGGCTACAAGATAGAGTTCAGACAACAGTTCTTTCGAGAATGGGTTACAGTGCACATGTCAGTTATTTAAAATATCTCAGTTTTACAATTAGGATGCTTCATTGTCTTGCACTTTACATTGGACATTTAAAATGTACCCACTCTTAATATTTATAAATGTTCTTGTCCTATGGTGCAGAATGTAGGTCTGTCCACATGGGACAGTTAGATATAAAGTGAAATTAGTGAGACAGCATTTCAGAATAGCATATTTCGATTCCTGCCTCCCTCACCTGGACTTATGTATGCAATATTCCACATTTACCTACATTTGGCAGCGCTTAAAACAGGACTGGTAATCATCAATAGCCTTCGGTTGTGGGTTTCATGTGAAACATGCCTCAGTAGCCCTCCCAATGTACTCTGGTTAATGTGAAACATCATTTCAAAGTTGCAGTTCTTCCAGAGCAACGAAGCTTGATAACTAATCATTTTGTTCATTATTTCATTTTCTTGATGACTAGTAAATTCTTTTTAGTCTCAGACGTGTTTTGCATGTGTAATACCCTTCATGAGCTCTTCTAAATTTAAATATTGCACTGTAAACAAGTGTTTTACTCAGTACCTACTGTACTACATCACAGAACAAATGAAGAGCGAAGCACAGGTGTCTTGGTTAATTTACAGATGGGTTGACCACCCGCAGTGGCTCTTCCTGCAGGATTAATTAGAATATACTGGTTTTTGTAGTCTTCTTCTTGGTTCGACTGAGAGAGATGCACCTCCCCATTTGGCTAACAACACACTTTTACGTCATGTTGAACTGCAGACGCACACCCTTTTGAATGATGTGGCTTCAGACACACAGGCCCATATTTATACCTTTTGACGCAAACCAGCACCGGCGCTGGTTAGCGTAAAAATTTTTACCGCCAGCTAACGCCATTCCTGCGCACCATGCGGGTGCCTTATTTAAGGAATGATGTTAGCCGGCGCTGCGGACTGGACGGAGTAAAAAAAAATTACTCAAACCAGGCAGCGCCGGCGTAGGGGAAAATGGGGGTTGTGCGTCAAAAAATGGTGCAAGTCAGGTGTGAGGCAAAAATCATGCCTCAAACCGGACTTGCACCATTTTTTGATGCACAACCCCCATTGAAATGACTCCTGTCTTAGCAAAGACAGGAGTCATACCCCCTTGCCCAATGGCAATGCCCAGGGGACTTCTGTCCCCTGGGCATGGTCATTGGGCACAGTGGCATGTAGGGGGGCCCAAATTAGGCCCCCTATGCCACCTTAAAAAAAAAAATAACTTACCCCAACTTACTTGTACTTACCTGGGATGGGTCCCCCCATCCATGGGTGTCCTCCAGGGGTGGGGGAGGGTGGCAGGAGGTGTCCCTGGGGGCAGGGAAGGGCACCTCTGGACTGCTTCAAGTAAGCCCACAGGTCCCTTAACGCCTGCCCCCACCCAGGCGTTAAAAAACGGCACACATCCGGCTGTGCGCCGTTTTTATGGCCCTCCCCCTCCTGTGCGTCAAAATGACGCAGGAGTATAAATAAGGCGCACACGCCTTAAAGTCATTTTTTGGGTGGGAACGCCTACCTTGCATGTCATTAATGCAAGGCAGCTTCCCGCGTCCAAAAAATGACACACATAGAGGAATTTTGACATCCGCGGGCTCGGCCGTCAAAGTTTAAATATGGTGCACGGTTTGCACCGAATGTGCATCACAATTTTTGACGCACATGTGGCGCAAACAGAGTATAAATATGTCCCACAGTTTTCTCTGTACATTGTCTGTGAAGCACACTTCTACACTTCCAGATTCTGCGCACAAGTGGTTTTCAATGAAAGAGCAGTTTCGCACCAGGGCAGCTCCTTCACTATGATGAAGGAGCGTGGCCCCACTAGCTGTGCCAGAAGGTATAGTTTTCTGCCACTTTATTTTTCTGCTTCTGGCACACCAGTGCAGGAAAGAGGTGGGGTTGGGCCACAGGAGTGGGAGGAGGGGAGAGTGCACTAAGTGTACATGTGTGTTTGGTCGAACGCACCAACACCTGCCATAGTTTTAATCACTCTGCCATCAAATCAAATATAAATTTCAAAGCACATTGCATGTTAGGCTGATCTGCCCAAACACATTGTGAGTTACATTGATATGCGGTGCCACAGTAGGAAAAAGTGCTACTTTGAAGCAGGTGCATGAACAATGTGGGTCTGTTTTCTTAACGTCATTAGCAATTGCAAAATAGGCAGATATAGTTCACAATTCAGAAGGAATGGTTTAGTTATTAGCTTTGCATTCAAATATAGACTCTTCACTTCACATCTGCAACCTCTCCACTTTGAACACCAAGTCAGTGTGATAGTAAATTACATCTGTAACACACTAAGTTACTCACCAGGATGCCACATTTCTTTTCATCACATTGTTTTATTTTTACTTCAAATTGTCAATTATTGCTATTATTGAAAGTGGAAACTGTTTGGGAGATGATTTTAGAGGGGCAAATGAGTGCTACTTTATGTAAAGTAGAAGGAGCAAGTGCTCTGGGATCCAAAAGAAGGATGCTGGCTCTCATAGAGGGGTGAACACATAAAGGCAACTTGTTTCAGACTGTTTCTGTTAAGGCATCCCTCCCCTACGTGTGCAAGGTATAGGTCTATCTAGGGTTTGAGCCATGACCTAATTGAAGCTCATCTGACATGTGCTTGTCTTCCCTTTGGGGCCACAACATGGGTTTGAAGCATGATGAGCTGTACTAGACAGAGAGTCAGTGAAATCTTAGCTTTTCAGCATTTCTGTTATTCTTACCAACACTGATTGCCTTTGCATATCTTGCCTTTCTCATGTGGAATGCAAGCATAACAGTAGACATTACTGTCTTCAAAATGCTAAAAGGTCCTTGTTCATCTCGTAAGGTTAATTTCTTATGCAACAGTAGTTATGTCCAGTGGCATCATTTATTGATTTTGCATTATCACTCCCTTGCTCACATTGCTATTTTGATTACTATACCTTCTGTGACTAGCCCCCTTTTGGTATAAATGCAGAACGCAACCCACTACCCCAATGGTTTTTTATATGTAAATCGGATTAAAAATGCCTCCATGAGCTATTTTTTCACTGCAATGGTGTTTGTGCACCTTTGTGATGGAGTGTCTAAGAAAATCATGTGGGTAAGATATATGGCCTATTATCTCAACCAGCTGATGTTAAAACATGAGGAACAGAGTTCGAATCCCAACTTTGGATCAGCATCCTGTCATCCTGGGCAAAGCACTTACAGCCTGATTACAAACTTGGCGGATGGGATACTCCGTCACCAACATGACAGTTATTCCACCCGCTGTTTTACAAGTTCCATAGGACATAATGGAAATTGTACTATGGAGTGTGGGATAGCCGTCAAGTCTGTGACGGAGTAGCACATCCGCTTAGGTTGTAATCAGGCCCTTAGTGTCTGATTTAGGGTCTGGCGGGCCGAAAATTTGGCAAATTAATTTTCTGCCTTATTACAAGAGCAAAAGGATGTAATGCACATGTAGAATCTGTCTCCCAACAACTACATCAGACCCTTGATCTCCTTTACCTAAAAAGCAAGACAAATGTGTGACAAAGTCTGGTTCTATTGGGAGAAGTTCATGTTATAAAAAAATGGAAACTAAAACAATTGCTGAGTTGTTAAAATATATAACTCTTTGTTTCTTTTTGAACTCATCAAAGTTTCATGTTCAGGATAATATAGTGGTGTAAATCCAGTGTCAATATATTTTTGCAGATTGAAGATGCAATGGAAAATATGGAGATAGTTTAGATTTTTAACACATTTGGTTAAACAATAATGTATTTCTCGAAGGTCCAAAAATAAATTCCTGTATGCTGATGGTAATGCTAACCTGACTTTATGGAATCTGGCAACACCAACTATAAGTGACTTATGTTAGGGAATGTAGTCTGTATGTAGTCTGCAAAATAAATGACTTAATACTAACAGCATCTAACTGTGGAGGAATTACTCATGTTGCACTGCACATTTTATGGCAGATATCAAATTCAAGAATATATGGCAAGTATAACAACAGTATATTGTTTGTGATTTCATACTTCCAAAGGAATCAATTGGTGCAAACAAGACTTCCTTGTTTTGAATAGCTGACATTGGGTGCCTGACCTCCTTAGCCTTATATAGCTATTCACAAGAACTTGCTAGCCTCTAGAACACACTGAGCATGACATTTTTTCAGGTTTTGTAGCATTTACTTCTCAAAACAAGATAACCTCCATCAGTCTCTTTCACACAGGATTATACCCTTGACAACGTTTGCCCCATTGTGTGAGGGTACCCGACATGTATGGATTTTCTATAGGTTTGAGATGTCCACAGTTGATGAAAAGTGATACTAGGCAAGTTTGAAAGCAACTGAAAGTGAAGTGCTACTTTTAGGCACCTGTATTTGTTTGGTATTCGGGCAAAATATGGAGTTTTAAATATCAAGTTACAGAAAAAAAATATATTGTGATTAAAAAATATTGTGATGCAGAAATATCATTTTCAGGTAAGTAATGTCAATGTCCAGAATATTGTTATTGTTGTTTTCAATAATACTGTTCTAAAAATACTGTTTTTTAATTATATTTATGTTTTAGTTTATATATACATTTTATGTGTTATTGTTTGCATAATTGTATTTACAATTTTTAAATCCTTGATTTTAAGTGAGTCATAAATTGTAATTGAATTGCTAATAATAATGTATAGTGTTGTAGCTGATTGCCAGGTTTGTAGGGGTATTGGATGGGAAAGCAGTTAATTAGGTATAATTAATTGACAATTAATTGTGAATTTATTAACACATATCTATTTCATTAATAGTTATGTAAACTGTGTAACAATTACAGCCCTGATTCCGACTGCCAGATCACAAGGATGGCAGTCAGACCGCCACAAGGGCATTGAAACCGTCTTGACCTTGGATCCTGCGGCGGTAGTGAAAGCTGTGGTCAATCATGGTGGTGCTGTGGCAGAAACTGACATGCTGATCACGAACTGTCTTTCCGTCAAGCATTTCCTGGCAAGGACCCCACCAAGAAAAGCTCAGTGGAAAGGCAGGGAAGGGGCCTCACACAGGTCCCCCTGGTGATTTTGCTGAACAGTATGGCTGGGGGCACATTGTGCACCCTATGTCTGCACTGTTGATGCAAGCTTTTGCCATGCACAACAAAGTGCGCCCGAGGTACATCAGATGTTGCACTGCGGCAGCATGTGATACAGGCTCACTTTCTGAGCTTAAGCATGACACCGCAGTGACACCGTCACAGACACTACCACCAACCCTGTTGTGGTGTTGTAATGCGGCAGCTGGGAAGCGATCAGCTGGGCTCCTTGAACAACGGTGGTGCAGTGGTCAGAGTGCCGTACTCCTAATCAGGGCCTATACTTTTAAGTTATATATTAGGTGTGGGCTGCTGGGTTTCTAGGGGTATGGGATGAGAAGTTAATTAAGTAATAATTAATTAAGAATTAACCATTAGTTTATAATGGTTTATGGGGGCACAGGGTGGGGAGTTAATTAAGTGATAATTTATGAGCAATTATTGTATTAATACTTATTTAATTGATTATTAATTATGTTAGTTGTGTTATATTTATTTATTTCAGTTATATTCCATATGTGCATGGGTGTATTGAATGGGAAGTTTAAGTGATACATTAAAAAAAGAGACTTTATTATTAAGTAGTTTAATAATCTTGTAAATTATTTAATTGTTTTCATGTGTGTATATATAACTGGTATATTGTTGGTAAATGAATAATTTTCACATTAAGAATTTTCTATTTGTTGTAAAATTATGTTGTTATATGTTAAGTGCTTGAAGTGAAGTACTCACCCTCGTGTAGCACAGACTGGTTTGGAAATGGTACATTTAATCCCTTTGAAGTCCAATGTTTTCCCTATTGCAGCAAAGACTGAAGTGGGAATAGGTAAAAAAAGGTAAACATTTATTGTTTAGTTACTTAAAACCATAACAAAGGTAAAAAAAGCAAACACTTCTAAAATACATTTGTGATATTACTAGATCATCATCAAAGGGTTATGCGCGTTCTCTAATCTTTTCGGTGTCCGCTCCACATTAGCTTGTTTTAAAACATGATAAGAAATTGCTACTTAGGGCTTTGCCTGCTCCATTGTGAATAGAGCATCACTTAATACTAATAGAGTCCATTGTCAAGTGGTGAGCTGTGAACTATCCTCCTGTGAGCCACAGGAGGGACAGTGCTATTTTGTTCAATGTTGCTTTTGCATTACCAGCGATAGAAATTTCACTAGAGCACAGTTCAGCTGCTTGTCGCAATTTCCATATGCCTTTATTGTTGAATTTGTTCTTTAGTAAGGCTTTATGTTCTAATGCGAGACGGTTACAAGAGCAGAAGACATGCAGGAGATCTTCTCTGCCCTCACCACACAGGCAGCAGATAGAGTTGGTTGCGTCCCTCAGCCAAGGGGTTACATTTAAAGCAAATGGTAAGAGACCAAGACGAGACTTTAAGAATTGTTCCTTTGTTCGTCTCCAGAATAACCTGTCCTAGATATGACTGTAGTGCCAGAGACGTGTAGGTGTGTAGGTTTTTTCATATTAATCACCTCTAGGCTTTATAGAATCATAGCACAAGAATATATTTTCTCTATATCCCGGGGTTTTATTTGTTGGTTGTCAGACCGCCCACAATTCAATCAGTCAATCAATCACGATCATGTAAAGTGCACTACTCGCCCGTATGGTCTCAAGGCAAGGAAGGGTGACCCCAAAGATCAGTCAAAGAGCCATGTTTTGAGGTTCTTCCTGAACTGAGTCAGCGATGTCGACTATCTGAGGTGTGGTGGTAAGGTGTTCTAGTTTTTTGCTGCCAGGTATGAAAACGATCTTCCTCCAGCAGAAGACTTCTCAATTTGGGGTATGTTGGGAAGTGACAGTTGGGACGAGCAAAAGGGTATGGGAGAGGAGCACCAGTTTATGCTGTTGTTGAGGTAGTTGAGTCCATTGTCATGGAGGGTACTGTAGGCGTGTATGGGGAGTTTAAGGTAATCCTCTTCTCGAAAGTGAGCCAGTGGAGGTTTATCAGGTGGGGGATGTTGAGGACGAGTCTGGCGGGTGCATTCTGAATCTGTTGCAGCTTGTTCAGGTTCTTCTTGGAGGTTCCAGCATAGAGGGAGTTGCTGTAGTCAAGTCTGCTTGTGATAAGAGTGTGTGTCAGGGTTTTCTGACATGTCGGTTGGTATCTATCTGAGTCAGAGGGTGCGGAAGCAGGTGGAGATGACGGAGTTGACCTTCCTGGTTATGGTGAGCGTTGAGTCGAGAATGATGCCAAGGCTGTGTGCGTGGTCTGTAGGGGCTGGGGGTTCGCTGAGTGTTGAGGGCCACCAGGAGTCACCCCAGGCTGACGGTGGGGGTCCAGGACAAGCATCTCAGTTTTGTGCAAGTTCAGCTGGAGGCAGCTTTCCCTCGTCCAGGTGGCTACTGCTTCTATTTTGACTCTGAAATTCTTCATGGCTGTTGATGGGTTCTCAGTCAGGGAGAGGATCAGTTGGGTGTCATCAGCATAGGAGACGATATTCATCCCATAGTTTCTGACAATGGGGGCGAGTGGGATCATATAGATATTGACCACCGCGTGGGGCTCAGCGATGATCCTTGGGGTACCCTGCAGACGCTGTCAGTGGGTTCTCACTGGTGGGGCTGCTTGTCAGAAAGGAGTGAATCCATTGAAGGGCCTTGGCTCGTATGCATGCTGCATGATGTCTGGTGCAGAGTGTACAGTGGGATACAGTATCGAAGGCAGCTGAGAGGTCGAGAAACATGACACTTAGCAGGCTAGACAAAGTATAGAATATTACGTTTGTCATTCTTTAGCATTTTTGTCAAAACATGGTAATAACCTACAGTTTCTGTTATGCAGGATTCATTTTAAGTATACATTCCACTAGGTCTCCTGATTCCTGATTCCTGATTCCTGCATGATAGGATTTATATGGCTTCAGGGGTCAACAGACAATAAAACAGCAGTAGTGAATATAAATAAAGTTAAGAAAGTGACGTAATTTTTTTTTCGGTTTGGAGTGCCTGTCTTTTGGCTTCAGGTCTGACCCTTGGGACGACTGAAAAAAATACTCTAATCATACATTTTCAACTTCTACACTGTTTTGCTCTGAATATATGGGTGAATTAAGATTGGAAGTGATCATGATGCATCACTCTTTTATTGATATTTCTCACAGCACTTAAAAGAACATCTAAATATTAACTTAAAAGAACTAGAATTGACTCTACCTTCATATTTGACCTGCTGTCTGATGTTATGCCTCTTTTAAAGCTGCTCCTCAACAGATACACAATTCTTTTTTGCTTGATTATCTTTTGAGAGTTGAGAGAAGTGTAATATGGATGTTTCGGTGTTTGGTAAATTTGAAATTACTTCCAAAATGGGAAGGGTATTCAATTTGTGATCACTTTGCACTGTAAGGGTTTTTTGCTTTTCTATAGATACTAATTTAGGCAAAACAAATGTAACGTTGTAACTTGAAGGCAAATGATTTGAATATAGGCAAGTATGTACAAGTGATTAGCAATGGGTTGCAAAAAAAGATGATCAGCGATTGAGATTGAAGATCAATGCCACTACTGGTTAAATGAAACTACCATTGTGGTGTGAGTAAAAGATATTGAGCACACATGCTACATTTTGAGCCTCCCTCATAGGACATTATTTTTTCAGAGGAGGCACACACACTTGATTCAGGGCATGATGTAGTGCAGGAGAGGATTGTTATGGCTCAGGCTGATGTCATTATGTGGTTGTGTCAAGAATTGTCAACGGCCATCCTAATACGCAGGCAGTCATTTTGGCTTTGGATATAAGTAATCGAATCACATGGAATTTAAGTTATAATGCAAGGAGACATTTTTGTCAGAGATCAACTTGCTTATCTTGTAACTCTTGGAGATCATATTGATCTCATTTGAATGACCTGGATTGGTAGCAATTGTTTTTAAAGCTTTCATCTTTTGATATATTTGTTTGAGCAAAGTAGCAGATTTAGGAAAGATTAATGAGAATTATTCAGGAAGCACATATGAGTCAGACAATAGCAAAGAGATTCAGAGTGAGTTAGTACAGGAGGATATTATCAGGACAGCCCTGCAAAGAACCACACACCAAGGCTTAGATAAACACATTTTAGTACTGGTGCCCGCATCACCTCAGTAAAGTGAATTAGTCACTTGTACTTACAGCTTCCCTGCACTTCAGTGAGTGGTAAGGCACTATAATGAAACAAAAGGAGCCATTCGGTTTCTTGGCTGCTGTGCTGCCTTCCTTAGGGTGCTCTTTGCTATAGTTACACCTAAACACAGTTAGTGTGCCTCAGGCTGACACTTTACTCTAGATTGTTTTTCTTTTCCTAAGGGAACAGCAGGGATTCTTTTTTTAAAAATGTAAGATGCCATGTTTGGACTCTCTGATCGGGGCTGCATTCACTGCCTAAGAATATAAACAGCAGGCATGGGACCCAGCCTCACGTGGATCCGGTGCCTTCTGTCTTTTTCTCTGGGTGCACACTGTATAACTAGTCTGGGGTGACAGCTCACAGATTGGTTTTCCTCTGTGTAATGCTGGTGCGTGCACACGCTGATACAAGGCAGTGCATGGTGAAACATATGCTCAGTGAATTGTGAGGGTCCCTGACCAGGCAGCAGCACAGTCATATTTATTTTTCCCTTTATGTATTATTTGTCACAGCTGTAAGAGATCAAAGGATGAATCACATGGCTCTCCCTGGGTTGGAGGGGGTGGGGGACAGCAAATATGAACTCAGCCAAGCAACATTTGCCGGGGGTCTGTACCCAGTCCATCAGATGACTGAGTGGTGCAAAGCATCCACTTAAAGTGCCAGCTCTGGCATATCCACACAGGCAGTAATTTCTGAGGCTCAGTGACCAGAACTCAGCTGAGCTGACTCTGGCACAAAGACTTAGCATTGAGATGCACAGTACCCTGCTGAGCATCACAATAGCATTATTAGTGCCAAGCAGTACATTAATAAGACTCGTTTGCCAGACTATCCTGACATCACATCGCAGGATTCTGCAGCCTAGTTGCAATCACCACTAACTTCCCACTGTCTACTGATTCGCCCCACTTCCCACTATGACCTCAGCCAATGAAGATGCTCTCTGGCTCTACCTGGAAGCAAATGAGGAGGCCATTCTGGTGCCACAAATGAGTCCAGAAGAGCACTTAAGTTGACTCAATCACATGTTTTTGCAGTGGGGGTGATTGTTTTTGACAGAGTATGGGACAGATGTCAAAATGGCTAAGGACAAAATAGACTAACTATTGTCTCAGTCTTTCATCTTCAGGTAACTAAGTAGAAAATAACCATATACTACAAATGAAATAAACTCTTATTTGCTTCACTGTTACTGTATGAAACTTCATTTGGTTAATAAAATAACTGCTGCAGGCTATGGGTGTGGGTGTGTGTTTGTGTGTGTGTGTGTGTGTGTGTGTGCAAGCACACACGTTCATGTGTGTGTGTAAGTGTGTCTGTGTGTACACATATTTATATATAATATAGTTTTTAGAATTAATCCTTGTTATAGGGTCACCTCCAAACATTTTGCATTTACCCTCTGCTTTATTTGCTTAATTCTTTTTTGCTGGCCTTTGGATTCTGTGCACTTTATCACTACTAACCAGTGCCGCTTAAAACATGGTAAAATTTACCCAATTAGCATTTTTTATTTACTTGCAAGTCCCTGGTAAATTGACAATACCTGTGCCCAGGGCCTGTAAATTAAATGTTTCTAGTTCCGCAGCACTGATTGTGCTGCCCACTTAAGTAGCACTTGAAGCATATCTCAAGCCTGCCTCTGCATTCTATATGTGCAGTTTTAAAGTGCAATTTCAACCTAGCAATATAAACCTTCCTATTTAATTGATATAACTCACCCTACAGGTATGCCCTGAACAGCCCAGCGAAACAAATTGTGTCATACTAAATAAATTAAAGTAACTTACAAATACAGAACCACAAAAAAAACAGACAACTAAACAAGTTGATGAGGAAGGCTGATCTGCACCAAAGAATATGGGTTCCTGGACCAGAGACATTGTTGTTTGCCTGTGATTATATACTCATGAAGGTATGTAATGTTTGACCAATCCACCTGGCAAACAGATTATTGGCATGTGGTTCCTATTAGAGCCTCTTAACAACTATGTGGATATGTTTCTCAAACACTTTGTGGATTTTACACGAGCATATATAAAAGACTTCATGTGCTTTATGAACAAAATCGAGGGTAAAGAAATTAATAGTGCCACACAAATTCTTACTAGATTTAAAATTGAGTCTCAGTATATAATGTACCGCAATGCAAAGTATTGGCAGTGATAATCGTGGTCCTTAATTTTAGGACCTGACCACATCAAGTTTCCACAGAATGTTTGACTTCACTGGCAACCAAGTGCCAGATATACAAGGCCCTTGCGCCACTAAGTGCCACATTTGCTGCAAATTTTTCTTGACGCAAATGTGATGCTAACAGGCCACTAACATAGTGCCATATTTAGAAGGTGGTGCAAACCAGGATTGCGCCACCTTGTAAACACTTTACGCCACATCATGCATAATATTTGCATGATGTATGCAATGGGGGCATTTCCTCGTTAGAGGGTCGCTAAAAATTGTGCAATGGAATCTACAGGATTGTGCCATTTCTAGCGTCATTTTTAATGCCTGCTTAAAGCAGGCATTAAAACGAGGCTCTTATTGATTTCAATGGGCCTCTTAACAGTATACTGGATTAGCGTCATTTTTTTAATGCTAATCCGGAAAAGGCATTATGATAGCATAAAAAATAAGGTTATTGCACCTAACATGCTCCATGGTGCGCCGTATTGTAAATACGTTGCTACCATGGCGGAATTAGGGAACTCAAGGGGGTCACAAGAAAAGTTGTGCATCACTAGTCATGCACCACTTTCTTGTAAATATGGCCCCAAGTGTCTGAAGAATATTTTTTCACTTTTGAAGATGACTTATTCCTGCAAATAAAAGACATTGCCATGGGATTAAACTTCGCCTCAGAGGTGGGGAGTCACAAAAATAAAATAGCATCAACCTAAATAAATTGAAGCAACTTGCAAGTACTGTATATCCTTGTATTCAACCCCTTGTGCATTTATTTTTACTTACAATTTCCACGTCCTTGTTTGAGGATTATTGGAATTTTGGGGAAGACAATCCCTTCATTCAGTCAAGATCTAGCTGGCACAGATACATCAATGATGTGGTAATGGTTTAGGATGGTATAAAAGAATCATTACGTTTTTGGATACCAAAGTGATAGCCAGTGAGGGAAAACTAATAGATGACCTGTACACCAAACCTTCAGCCTGTAACATCCTGCTAAATTTCACAAGTGGTCACTCCAGATCACTAAAAGAAAACTTGCCATATGGGCGATTTCTCCATATCTGGAGAAACTGCCCTCCATAAGATGATTACTTTACAAATGCAGACATTCTAAACAGGAAGCTAATCGACACAGGCTATCTTACGAAGTTTGTCAAAATGCCACGAAAAGGCCTTTGTTCACTCCACGAGAGTCCCTTTTCACAGCTAAACAAAAGAATGACACATGTGTGCTCTTACTTTCAACCCCAAGGCCAACAAGCATTTGCAATGCAATGGGTCTCGCATTTGCTTGAGTTAGAGCTAATAGCGTTGTATACTCCTAACCGGACTTTTCTTGCCCCTTAAATTGAAACAAAAAAACGAGCGTGGTCGCACTATGTAAAACCCAGCGCCATCGCACTGAAATTGAAAACAAAAAAACAAAGCTCGATTGTCCTCTGTAAATCCCAGCGTGATTGCGCTGCATGGAAAATAAAAAAACAAAGTAGTCAGGAAACCATGCTGAAAACATGGAGCCTCAAATGTTTTCAGTAGTTTACTGGTGCTCTCGAGGAGGGCTAAACACTGGAAAAGGCACGATGTATGCATGCCTTTCACTAATGAAATCAAGTAGATTTTAAAAGGCAAGCCCATGAACCAATGAAAAAACTGGCGTGACATGAGCGTGGTTAAAAGCCCAAAGAGAGATTACAAAGGATGGAGCGCTTGTGCGATCGATCCTTAAAAGGAAGGCGAGGGAGGCATCGATTTATTAGGTTTTATGTTGAAATGCACTATCTTTATTTTATTTATATTTAGCCTTTTTGGTGAATATGCTAATCAAATAAAAGTAAAGGGCATGTGATGAAGTCTTTACTTAAAAAAACATTTAACCTGAGTATTTTAACTATGTCTGCTAAAAATAATAATCTGTATATTGTGTGCTACATGCACATCTGAATAGAAAAGTATTCCTTTTATTTCTTGCTTGCAAAGGTCACTGAAAACACCTCAAGCTCTGTCATTGCTGCTTGTTGCGTATGACGTAAGCGCGTCTTTTGCACATCCACAGGACATAATAAATCACCTTATTAGGACACTTGCCTATCTGATCCACACACAGATGCTCATGACCTTTTCAGAAACAAAACAGGGGTGCCTCACGTGTCATCAGGCATTATCCTTCAGATTTAATAGCCTTTTGGGCAACCGGAGATACCTAACATGTTTGCTTGATAGTTACTGAAATGTGATATGAAAAAGAAGATGAACTTTTGATATTTAAGACCTGAATCCAAAGTGTCTTGTACTTTCCGAGTGGTTTCTACATATCTCTACATGTGTTTCTCATTCATGGTTTATTGTCTTCTTCTAAGAGGAATGGTATTTCAAAGTACACAAAGCAGACATCTTTTAGTTCACTACAACTAGTGAACAACTAATAAGATTGCTGTCCTAACAAGAGGCGCGCTCATGGCTATTTCTCATGTATCTCTGGCAGTCGTGCTGATAATAAAACTGCTTAAAGGGCACACTTCCATGACTTATAAAACTGTGAAAGAATGCATCATTGAAAAAATAGTAAATGCCTTTGCAAAATTACAGTTTTACCGGCATTGCGCCTGACCTAAATATATTTTGCTATATGTCATATTAAAATAATGGAACTAAATACATGATAAGGTTTAATCTAAAGATATATTGGCCATTTTTTTATTTTTTGTACAAGCGCTGTTTCCCATAGGTGCAGGTTGCTCCGCTTAATCGTTAAATCGCTTGCCTTTTTATCTATTAAGTCACTGGGTATAAAGACATTTCTGTTTGTAGGTTTTTTTTGGAAAATGCTGTCAGAAGAATGGAATGTAGTAGTATCCAGTGCAGGGGCTTGTCCAAAACATAGCTAGTGTGAAATAAAGCATTCATGGTATTTTTTTTATTTATTATGTGTTGGTTATTTATTTATTCATTCGGTGTAAAATTAGACCATTAAAAAGCATAAGAAAGAACCATACATATAGCAAAATACAGAGTTCGTAGCCCTCCCGGAAAGGGAAAAACAGTAATACATAATACAGTACTTATCCAACGGACCAAATGTTAAATTAAACTCCTCGGTTGGTGTCACCTAGCATTTGAGTACCATTTTCCAGGAGATTTAAAAGGGGCAGGTAGTATACCAGATCTTTCCTAATGTTACCTATAAAAACTGTTCTAGAACAGATTGTATTTAAAAAGTAGTTCCCAAAACTTCATAAAATGCTTCAAGCTTATGAGAATTAAAAACCAAACATTTAAAAGGTGCCGTAAGGTTTACATCATATCATAAGTAAATTGTTCGAGGGAATTTAATCTTATCATTTGAAATGTGCTACATACTTGAGATATTAAAAATCGGTTTAAAACAAATAGTGTACCAAATCAGTACTATACCTATAAAAACTGTTCAAGAGCTAGTTATACATAAAAAAGTTTTATAATACTACATAAAAATGCTACGTACTTATGAAAATTAAAAACCAAACATTTAAAGAGGTAACATGGAGTTAGTCTCATGTCTTGAGTAAGTTGATCAGAGGAATTGAATCTAACCATTTAAAGAGTGCTTTGTGCTAAAATACTGTAAATCAGCCACTAAAAACACAGGCAAGAGTAAAATCTGGTATCGTAGATAGGTCAACACAGATAATTCTATGTGAATTCCCTAACTGGCTAAAAATCCTCGTCCACTAGATAATGGACCTTTCTTCAGCCAGTAGTCTAGGGTCTAAAATAATCCTACTACGAATTGTCCATGCTGCTGCCAGGTATTTATAAACAGAACTTACTATCAGTGTGGAAGTGTCATATTTACATAGTCTGTAGGCATTAGTTCTATTTTGTAATAACAATACCTTACACAAGGGAATGATCCACCTTCCTATAGGACATTTATACAGGGGGCAGAAAAATAGAACATGCTCAGGAGTTTCCTTGCATGAGTGACAGTTTATGCATTTGTCAGACATGGGACTGTTAGTCGGCCAGCGGGCCGTAAAGCTGTTCACTGGTAATGTTCCATACCTGAGCGAAAGCAATAAGGCTCGGGCACGTGCTGGTATGGGGAGGTCCAGGAAATTTTCGGGCCGAGGTTCGTGTTTAACCAGGAGAAACTGTGCTGTCAGCCAACCTGGCCCTTTGCGATGGAAAGACTCCTTGTGGATTTTTCCCCAATATCGTTCTTTAATCAGCAGTCTGGCGTTAGCAGGGATCATCTGAGGATTTTCCCAGTAATGGGTGAAGCCCAACTTAACCCAGGCAGATTTCATCTCCCTCAGCCAATGAACCTTTTCCCATCCCTGAAATGGTGGAATAAGATCTTTAATTGCTGTTCTGAAGGGCTCAAGTTCTTCTGTTTTCCAAAGTCGGACCCAGTATAAAAGTGGTGTTAAACTAGCTGTATCTTTAATGCTATTTATGCCCAGGTCCAATCTTAGGGGAATCATCGGTGTGCCCTTCCCCAACCTAGATATATTTCTGAAAAAATTGTTTTCATTGGTTTGGAGAGTATCCAATTGTCTGTATGACCCCCAGAGTTCCGCTCCATACAGGGCAGCAGCACGGATTTGAACTTTATAGATTTCAGAGATCAGAATCAGTGGGGAACTTGTTACGGTATTAGCCTTCCGAGCTAACACTCCGCTTCTTTGTTTGATAATGAGTGCCCCTTTTCTTATGGCTGCATCCCAGCTACCATTATCTGATAGTCTGATACCCAGATAGTCGTACTCTGTTACCTTCTCCAAAGGGACTGAATCCATCATTACATTTGCTCTCAACTTCTTGGTCAGGGTACTGTATACCATACGTTTAGTTTTCTTAGCATTGATGTCCAGCCCGTAATCTCTGCAAAATGCACAAAACTGGTTGACCAGATTTTGGATTCCCATGGGTGTTTTGGCCAGCAAGATAGTGTCATCCGCATAAAGCAGGCATGGCACTTTATTCCCGGCAAGCTTAGGGGAGTCATTAGTGCAGTTTGCTAGATAGTTGATGCAATTGTTTACATATAGGAGGAAAAGGGTAGGGGCTAAAACACAGCCCTGTCTAACTCCTCTTTCGATGGCGACTGGAGCTGTTAGATCGCCATCCTTACCACTCCTGATTTGAGCATAGGTGTTCTCGTGTAATCGGGCCATAAGTTTCAAAAGACCATTTGGGATGCCCATGTTGGCTAATGTCAACCATTGCTGGTTCCTGGGGACCAGATCAAATGCGGCTCTGAGGTCAATGAAGACCACAAACAGGTTGCCCCCTCCTATTTCCACTGTCTTCCATTTGATTGTTAGAAATCTTAAGACCTGGTCTATGGTGCTGACTGCTGGCCTAAACCCTGATTGCAAATTGGAGATGGCATTGGTTTCTGAAATCCATTCTTCAAGGTGTAGCAGGACTTGCTTTGCAAAAACTTTTTGGAAATTATCAAGTAAGGAGATTGGACGGTAGTTGGCAGGGTCAGAGGGACTACCTTTCTTGAAGATGGGAACTATCTCCGCTCCCTTCCAGGAGCTTGGGAAAGGTGCTCCTGCAGCTACTGCATTAGAGTTCAGGTATGGGGCCCATATATCTGGTCTTGTCTTGTACAGGTCGCCTGGGATTTTGTCAGGACCAGGGGCCTTTCCCCATTTCAGTGAAACAATTGCAGCCTTAGTTTCTGCCAGAGTGAATTTGATTGGGGAAGACTCAAGGGTCATAATATGGTTCAATTCGCTGGTGGTAACATCTGGAGGCCCTGAGTATAATCAGCCAAAATGATCTATCCACTTTACAGGGAGTATTGATGCACCAGGCAGGCGGTTAGGTTCTTCACTAGCGTCAGCCACCAGTTTCCAAAATTTCGAAGTATCTTTAGCTTTTGCAGACTCTAAAAGGGAAGCCCATCTGAGCTCATCCCATCTCCTGTGGGCCCTGCTGAGTTCCTGTTTATAATTTTTCCTTGCTTGCCTTATATGCTCTGTCTGGCCCCCTCTTAGAGCTCTCAATAAATTGTGCTGCGCTTCCCTGCATGCAGGGCTAAACCACCCGGCATTACACTTTTTTCCCCCTTTACTAACAGACTCTTTGGTAAAAAGATGTTTTAAGGAATTGAATAATAGTGTATGGGCTGCTATAAGCCCTTCACCATCTCCTGGAAGGAGGGGCATGTGCTCCATGTGGTCAGCCAACTGGCTATACAGGGATATCATAGTACCTGGGTCAGTGCTCACAGATTCCCATTTGATATTACGTCCATTGTTTGTCAATGCGAGCTGCTGTACATAAATCTTGGGGCAGGGAGCGTCAAGTGAGGGTAGTAGGCCCCTAACCGATAAGATCAATGGCTCATGATCACTTTCCTCGTGTTCTAAAATCTTCATGTCAGCCATATGGCCCCACAACCGAATATCGAGCAAAATATAGTCTATCTGGCTCTTCTGGACTCCACGCCTAAATGTAGGATGGAGATCAACATCTGAGCGGGAGTGACCGTTACAGGCCCGAAGACCATGTGCCAGTGTAATGTCCACAAATTGAAGTGATAATCTATTCAATCTTTGTCTTTTGCTTGACACCAATTGGGGGATACCCCAATAAGCGTCCTCATCTTTATATAGTTCCTGGGCCAACTGGTAGGGCTCAAAGGTGGTGTTAAGATCCCCTGCGATAAGAATATAGTGAGAGGAGGTTTTGCAGGAGAGAAAGCTATCCAAAATAGTCAGAGCGTCTGACTCATATTTGCTGCCCAAGCTCCTGTTATAGATGTTAATTATTAGAAGCAGTTTCTCCTTAAGTGATGGTAAAGATAAACCCATCAGATCAGGGCAGCCCATATCTACTATTTCAACCCGACATTTGAAGGAGCAACTAAGCCATATAAGCAGCCCGTCTGAAGGTCTCCCAGAAATCGCCTTGCTTGCTGGAACCCAATAGCTTTTAAAACCAATTCTGTATTTGGGCTCCAATGCCCACGTTTCTTGAAAAAGGCATATTTTGTGTTCATCTATAAATTTGCCCCATTCCGGGATGCCCATTTTATTCTCCAACCCTGCAATGTTCCAACTAAGGACTGTGTCTAGACCACCTATTTTATTATCGTCAGCTTTGACCGTGGAGTACCCTCTTAAAGATGTGGTGCCATGGGGAGATTCAATACCCCTTTCCATCATAGCTAGGCTGGCCTCAATTAGGTTTTCTACTGCGTTATCACCCATGATGTTACTCGCCCCACTTGGATTGGGGCCTGGCATAGTCAGTTCAAATACCCGGATAGGCGGGGTAAACCCGCGGTTGCTGGTACCTGTTAAATCCGGGACTGGATTGATCTCATAAGCCATACCCTCCTTGCTTGCTCCCCAAGTACAGGTCTCCATGTTCAGGTCACAGAGGAGGAACGAGGGACTATTTTTAATCCTAGAGGGTTCTGGCTGGGCTGGTGGAAGGATTAGTGTGGAACCTCTGATATGTGCAGTAAGAGTCTGATCAGCCTCAGGACTGCCTATTCCTATTCCTTGTGTTTCAGTAAGTGAGGGTGTAAGATTATTCTCGTCCCAATTTCTAAATCCTTGAGACTTAGGTGGGCCATGGACAGGGCTAATTTCTAGTCAGTCAATTTCAGAGAGAGATGGTGAAAGGGAGCTGCGTCCTGACTGGGGGGCAGGCTGCAACTGGAAGCTAGTAGAACATCTAAGTGGGATTTGCATCCCGTTGGCAGCTGATAAGACTGTTTGAGGGTAGAAAGCCTGAAGTCTGCACAAAGATACTTCACCCCCTAGAGGGTTAGATTTGTGCACTTTTAGGGAGAGCTGCTGGACAAGGGTGGGTGAATCAAAGTTGATAACTATACAATCCCCCGTTCCGGGGTTCTTAAGTAGACCCAGCCAACCCACCCTTCTCACCATTAATATTGAGGGTACCATATGAAATGCAAATCTGGCGTTACTGTGTAACCAATGTATGACCTTGTTTTTCAGTTCGGTGAATGATTCAACAATGTTGGTTTTAAGTTTAGGAACGCCTGTGATAACAAGGACATATGGGCATGATTCCTGCGGTAAATGTAAAGTTCTCAAAATGGTTCCTTCATCTCTATACATCCGATCTAATGGCGGATAGTTCTAATCAAGAATATCTTTGTAGGGTCTTGAACCCATGTTTTGGAGGAAACAACTCCTCCGTTCCCCCTCGGAAAGGGGGTGGCAGTCTTAGTACACCTGTCCTTTGAGGCGATGGCCAGCCTGTCAGTTGGAGCCCTCACTGGTTGGTGCAGAAGATCAGGACAATTCATTGAAGGGTTGTGGTCCGTACCCAGTGATAGGGGGAGGTTGCTTGCTCTGGTGCCTGTTAGGCTCGAGGGGCAAATTTGTCAGGGAGGCTGCAAGTCCGGTGAGAGAGAAGTGATTGTCTGCTTTGGCTTGATGAGGCTTTCCAGTTTTTCTTCAATGACTTGTAGGCGAATTGTTATAGGGTGTAGCCTTTTAAAAAACTCGACTTTTAAGTGCTCAATTATATAATCAGTTACTGAATGATCAACAGTGGATATTTGAGTAAATGTAGGGTCCTTATTCCGAGTTGGTGCACCGAGATTGGGGGAGCTCAAAATGCGGGCCTGTTTGTTTCTCAAATTTTCCTCTCCTCGTTTTCTTTTGCCTTTTGTATTCTGGTCAGAATTAGGTAGAGACCTGCCTAAGGGTGGCTGAGTGGGTTCTGATGACTGTATCGCATTGTCCTGGGACTCTACAATAGACTCTTGGGTAGATGGAGGGGGGATAGCCGGGGGAGACTGTAGGTCGGGAGGATGGAGGGAATGTATAGGAGTTTGCGGTGGGGATAAGGATGGACAATTTACTGCCGTCAATGGGGGGGCAGTTAGACGGCGCTCCACCATTTCAATTTCCTTTTCTAGTGCTCCAACCGCTTTTTGAAGAAATCCGTCTAGGGTCTTGTTATTACCGGCCTTTTCCAAGGGTGCCCCCCCTTTCCGTCTGCCCATCTTGGCTCTTTGGGCTCCTTATATATAGCAGGTATTGTTAGTCAGCCTTTTGCTGAAAGCACTTTGCCTCCCCTATTCCCCTGTTGCCACGCCAGTTACCACCCAATGGGGTCTTACTGAAGAGGCTAAAATGTCAGAAAGATACAGATGCTGCTCACCTATAGTGGTATGTTATCCTCGCGGCGGTGGTGGTGGGTTCAAGCGCTGGTCAAACGCTGGTCACCGGCCCTGATGCCAATACCAGAAGCTAAATAGTATGGCCCAGCCCAGCCTCCTCCAGTCGCCGATGGGCGCAGGACGGGCCCGCCCTTACCCCGGGCTTGGCCCGGGTGCCGCCTGCGTGCGTCCCACGTTAGCAGGAGCGCAAGACTGTTTTTAAAGGGCTCCTGCCCTGGGTGCACAGGGTGCCGCCTCCTCCTCCCACAAATGCGCTTCCCGCGTCAGCGGGACCACATGTCTGTTTTTTTAAGGGCTCCTGCCCTGGGTGCATGGGGCGCCACCTCCTCCTCACACAAGTGTGCTTCCCGCGTTAGCGGGAGTGCAAGATTGTTTTTAAAGGGCTCCTGCCCTGGGTGCACGGGGCACCGCCTCCTCCTCCCACAAATGCGCTTCCCACGTCAGCGGGAGCGCGAGTCCGTTTTTTAATGGGCTCCTGCCCTGGGTGCACGGGTGCCGCCTCCTCCTCCCACAAATGCGCTTCCCGCGTTAGCGGGAGCGCAAGTCTGTTTTTCAAAGGGCTCCTGCCCCGGGTGCACGGGGCGCGCCTCCTCCTCTCACAAATGCGCTTCCCACGTCAGCGGGAGCGCGAGTCCGTTTTTTAATGGGCTCCTGCCCTGGGTGCACGGGTGCCGCCTCCTCCTCCCACAAATGCGCTTCCCGCGTTAGCGGGAGCGCAAGTCTGTTTTTCAAAGGGCTCCTGCCCCGGGTGCACGGGGCGCGCCTCCTCCTCTCACAAATGCGCTTTCCGCGTCAGCGGGAGCACGAGTCCATTTTTTAAAGGGCTCCTGCCCTGGGTGCACAGGACGCCACCTCATCCTCACACAAGTGCGCTTATGTGTTGGTTGATAAGAAGCATTGCAAACCAATCTAAAGTTACCTCAGGCAAATCAGGCGGCGCCTCGGCTGGGCGGCAGATGTATTTCTAATGAGGTTGCAGTCTGCAGGACGGCAATGCCAAGCACTGCTGAGAGCCCAAGGCCCACAATGCTCCTTCCCGGCGACATCAGACCCGAACAGAACATGGTGAACATTTTGTTTCAGGATAATGTTTTTTAAGTGGGGTAGAGTATAATTTTTTCAACAAAGCGGTGCTCACATAAAAATATGGTTAGTCCAAGAGATGCTCTTTAAACATAAACAGTCACTGTGAAACAAGGCTTGTAAATTTCTAATGAGCAGTAATTGCATAAAGTTGGCGTGGTGTAAAGCGCCCTGGCCTCTTAGCGTATTGTTAGAAAATGATAACTGAGTGGTAGGAATAGCGTGAAGCAACAAAGCATGTATTATTGAAAGCGTTTAACAGATGCAATAACAACACAAATTGCTCGACTTCTGCCAAGCGAGATCGCACTACGAAAAATAGAGAAAAAGTAGTCCACGAACCGGACGGAAAACAGCGAGCCTCATATGTTTTCTGTACTTGGTTGATGCGCTCGAGGAGTGCTAACCACCGGAAAAGGCACGACGTATGCGAGCCTTCTACTAATGTAATCAAGCAGTTTCTACCAGGCAAGCCCACAAACCAATGAAAGACACTGACGTGACGTGGACAGGGCTCCGAGCCCTTTTTAATTCCTAAAGCGTCTCGCTTAGGGAAACACATGCGCAAGCGCATGCGACGCAGGATCGACCCTAAAAAGGTGCCGAATATTGGCACAATATGGCATCACAAATCCACTAGTTTCATTTAAAAGAGGAAAGAGCTTGAAAGAGTGTCCAGTACGAGCTAAAAAAATGGATAAACTCCCTGCTTCTGCTTCTGCAGACCGCAATGGTGGCCTACTTGTAGCACAACAATGCTGATAATTAATTTAAAGGGGTCTCCCCTATTGAACCTACTATACCTGGGTAGATTATGAACAGTATATAAACAAAGTGGTCAAATTGTAGGGAACAATCTAATACTAATTCACATTCAATGAAACTGTAAATCAATCATTGGTAATATAATTTAATTACACAGTCATAAATTCATTATTTTACTGTAGCAAAAAGGACAATGAAAAATATTGATAAAATCACAATCTTACTCTGCAAAGCAACATGTACAAATGGTCCCTCGTGACTCTCCTTATTTAAAAATTATGTAGTTTATCTGCACTAATTAAACCATAAATCCACATCTACAAGATGGTTGCATTATCTATTGCATCTCAGATCTTTGGGCCGCATGTACGAACACATTTTCCCATAGACACAGAATCGACAAAACTGCTTGCTACATCTGGCCCATCGTTGATTGAAAAGAGATGTGTTCCAAAATCCTTATTGGTCCAATATATCTTCCTCGCAACCTCTCTTTAGTATCAAAAAGGTCGACGCAGTTCGGTCCCTTCACATATTGGCCTCTTCAGGACAAACGAAGAGACAAATGCCTGAACATATTAGCGCAAGCACCATCTACTATCAGAGCTTCTTTTGCTTGTTTCTCTAGTCGAACTGTATTACTTAGGCTTCTAGAACTATCTTGAGGGTTCATTCCAGGCTACCGCTCGCAAGTACAGGACGCATGCTTCTGCCTTGTAGCACAACAATGCGGCCGACACATCAGGAAGAAGCCTTGTGGTTTCCCACTGCAAAGAATAGAAACTCCGGATGGGCCTCCATAGCTGGAGAAAGTGAAACAGTATCCTCGCACCTTAAAGCTTGTCACCCTTTTGGAGTTAAATTAAACTATTGTGTTTGCTATATCATCAGGAATTGCCAGTCACCTTCATTAAAATGGCCAAATGTCTTAACACAAATCCACTTTGGAAAGGGCAGGCTAGTTATAGAGGCAAGGTCACAAATGTAATATGAGTAAATCTACACATTTTGGCTGCAAAGTTTATATTTGTAGGTGACTGGGTTAGCACCACAAAGAGAAGGTCTGTGAGTGTTTCTTCCTTTCCAAAACGTTTAATGAAGATTAATAAAAAGGGCAAGAAGTTCTTACTTTTTGCCAAGGTAAATTTTGTATACTTTACCGAGCATGTATCTCTGTGTGGAACGATGTTTTTATTACATACATGGGTATGCACTATAAAACACAGCAATCCAATGTACACCAATATGTTCTGGTGTTATCTTTGCATGATGTGACTAGCCCTTTTAGAGCCTGAAGATGTCACTTTCATTTACTGTGTCACATTGTACGAGGAATATGTATTCTTGTGTGCAGGAATTGCCAGGGTTCTATTGTACATACATAGGTGCACTTTAGCACCACAATAAGGCTTCATGTAGTAGTATAGCTTTTTGATAAGTCTGCTGGCACAATGTAAGATGTGACTCAAGTGCATAAAGACGGCAATGGTTCTCTTTATGCCTTTTTTGGACACTAGTGGTTTTGGGCTACTTAAGTTTCTGGTTAACGTTAAGTAGAAATATAATAGAGCATTGTGATACTTTTTTATATAGTAGTTGGTCACTTGTAAACCGCCGGTCTTGATGAGGCTTGCCATTCTATAAAGACCGAAACGCTTCGACCAATGTTAGTTTTGGAGGAGTCATCAGAAGATAAATTTTCATAATTTTTCATGCTGGGGAACTGCATAATTTGGCACGAAGAGACGCCACTGCAGGGCGATCATGGACTTCTTGAAGGACATCTATAAACACCATTTATGATTTTCAAAAGTTGTTGTCGGGTTAGGAAAGAAATGACAACAGAATGTGTCTATGGTCTTTGTGGCTATATGTTAATTTCCTTTTAAATATTTGTTATTTTTATTTTTGAGTGTGGTAATTAGGTGTGTCTGGATAGGCCATCACTAGCAGTTTGGGAGGTTAGAGATGGGCACGTTCCCACTTGCATTTTAATAGGCTGTGTTATTCCTGCAAATAAAGGGCTGCATACCCCCTATAGTTAGCCATGAGCCAGGGCCAAGAAGGCAGGGCAACTGTGCACTTCAAAAGCCTGCCTCTACTATATTTCTCCTCCACACTTCAAGGGAACAGAGGTATAAATACTGGACCTCAGACACAACTCTTCGATATACTTCTGGAATTGTGGATACTCTGCCAGGAAGAAGCTGCAGTGCTGCAGGCCCGCTAGTAGCATTTCCTTTACAAACCCTGGTGACATGTAGTACCATGGTCATAGGAATAGAAGTTCTCCATTAAGAATGACTTTGGGCCAGATGTATGAAAAAGTTTTGCACTCGCAAACGGTGCGAATCAGTAAATTCGGCCGTTTGCGAGTGCAAAACAGTGGTCTGCAATGCATGAAAGGCATTCGCAGACCACAAATAACAAATCGCTAAAATTGCGATTTCTTGTGTTGCAACCTAGAATTTGCGAGTCGCAGTTCGCAATTCGCAAATTCCAGGTTGCAAGGCAATGCTGCAAAAATTCACAAATTGCGATTTTTCACAGAATGGCATTTTGCACATGCAAAATACCATGGACTGCAACCAGATGGTAACCTGGTGCAAATTTTAAAAATGCATTTGCAATGTATTTTTAAGTTGAACTTGTAAAGCACACATGCCCTTTTGGCATGTGTGCACCTTACATGTCCCCCAAAACATTTTTGGGGTGCAGCAGAGGGGGCCATAGGGCCCCAGCACCCTGGGGATTAGCATTTCCAAAATTGCGATTTCTGGTTCAGAAATCGCAATTTTGGAAATGCTAAAAATTCACAGCTATGGGCCAACAGGCCCATAGCTGCGAATGGGGCCGGTATCGCAATTTGCGATTCGGTAATAGCATTTGCTATTTTTAAGAAATCGCTATTACCGAATCGCAAATGTGATACATGGCACTTTGCGAGTCGGTAATAGCGATTTCTTAAAAATCGCTATTACC
The DNA here is from genome assembly GCF_031143425.1 of Pleurodeles waltl. Lineage (NCBI taxonomy): Eukaryota > Metazoa > Chordata > Amphibia > Caudata > Salamandridae > Pleurodeles > Pleurodeles waltl. The sequence continues at coordinate 1,240,256,139 of NC_090440.1, read as the reverse complement.
GAATCGCAAAGGACTGGGATGATACATCTGGCCCTTTGTCCCTTCCTTGACAATGGCATTGTGAATATTTACAATGTTTTCACTTCATGAACTAGAGAAAATATCTTGGGAGTCATCACTTTTTGAGTCAGACCAAGAATTATCCGATAAAACTGAAAGGAGAGGTTAAACTCCTGGAAACAGCATTCCATCTCAAGGTTCATCAGATACTCAAAAGTAACCAATTCACCTGCTTAGAACAGAACTCCTGAAGACCCTGGAAGAAATGCTCAAAATATACATCTCCTGAAAATATTTATTTGAGAAGTTCTTTGCTCACTCTGTTGGATTCTCTCATCACTCATTCTGTTTCCTTCATATTAGCGTTCAGCCCTCCCCCCAGGAGTTTGAAATGTATAATACAATACCTGCCCCTCTCCACAATAAGGCAATAATGAGCATATAATATGAATCCCTCCATGTCACAAAACCTTCATGCCTAACATCAAATACTATAAAATAGGTTCGGTGGAAAATAGGTTCGCTTTAGAACTAGGTTTCAAAGAGAAAAGCAAATGTTACTATCTCCTACGTTGGCAGCTCTATCATCTGTTGCCATCTTCAGTGTCAAGCACGCAGAAGTCAACACCAGCATCCTTTAATCGAATTACATGCTCCACATGCTAGCTGAACAATGAAAAACAAAAAGAAAAGCATATGAAAGTATTTAAATAATTATAAGTGGAATAATTAAAAGAGGTAAAAATTAATGAAACATATTAAAATTAAAGCAAGATAAACCTATTTGAAATATGCAAAGGATAAGAATAAATACTAAATAAAAAGAGATTGCAATAAAGACAATTCTATTCAAGTGGAGTTTGACAAATATAATAGATATGCCTCAAGTTGTGATTTATAAGTGAAACTCTTTCACTCCACAAGGGTTCAGTCAGCGAGGTAGAGCTCAAACAGTAGGACAGTCCTCTGAGGAGTAAGGGAGGCCTCAACCAGCAGCTATTCTATGCTGATGACAAGCAACTCATTGTTGGAATGTGGATTATTGGCAAGGGCAGGTAGGTACCTACATGAAGCAATAGGCCACAATCCCCACTAGGTGTAGTCAAGGTCTCAATAAGTGAATCCTTGCTCAACCCTTGGTAGCTTGGCCCATGAGCAATTAGGATTAAGTTAGGAGACAGGTGTGTAAAGCATTTAATATCAACAAAACAGCACCCTTTTGGGGTCCTTTAAGTGTCCACAAACTTAATCCAAGGGTCTAGAACTTCTAAGTTGCTCCTTGGAAGTTGGGACTACAGTTTCCAGAATGCACCTGGTCACAATCCTCAAATGGCTCTTCTTGCAGGCCTTGATGCAGGGTACTCTGGTTAGCTCCTTTGTGCCTGTAGCTCACAAGGAGTCCACTCCAGGAGTAGCAGAAGCAAGGCAAAGTCCTTGTCTTGGTAAAGCCCAAAGTGTGGGCGCAGAGCATCAGGTGCAGACCAGCTGTTCAGCAGGGCAGACCTTCCTCTCCAGTTTCTTCTTTCAGCAGGGATCTGGATTGCTGGGCAGATCTGCCATATTTATTCTTGCTCTTGGGTTAGCAAGCAGGGAATCGCCCCGATCACTTGGATGCAGAGTGCCACCCTCTCAGGTGGCCACTTCCTGCGAAGTGCAGCAAAAGTCAAACCTAGAAGCAACATTCTCTGAAAACCCAACATGGAAAAAATCTCTCCTTGGAGGTTATACCTGTCTGAGCCCACCAACTGGTGTGGCTAAGTTTTTCTACCACACCGCCTCCAGCTCCTCTCCTAATCTAATTACTGTGGCTCCATTCTGGCTGGGGGAACAGGAATCTGCGGTGGTCCAGTTTCTGTCCCAGGTGGCTTCCCTCCCTTAAAAACCAGTTTGGTTACTATACCTCCATCCTGCTCTGCTATATGCTGCAGCAGTTCTACCGCCAGATCCTTCCTTAGTTTCAGCCCAGGCCACTTCAAACCTAATTAAAGTAGGTTGGTTCAGGTTTCCAGAGTCTGACCAATCAGGAAAGGGCACCACAGGGCTGATTTTGGTAACTTTCAGACAGTTTTTTAAAAACTATTTTTTTGTACTAGTTATAATAAATCCAACCATGTAAATTTATTTTAAGTTGATACCAAACATGACAATTTTAGCTATTTTCCAGTGGAAATTAGACATTATTAATTTTAAATAAAGTCTCCCATTGTTAGCCTATGGAGCTAATGCACTACAATAGGAAAAAAAATATGTGGCTGTTTCTCCTTACCAGGGCTTCTAAAACATCATTTATAAAGCCCATGCTTATATTTGCACTGCACTAAAGTCTTGGGGCACCAAGGGCGGGACTTGTTTGTAACAATTAGGTAGGTTAGGACTTTGGAAGTACTTTTAATTCTAACGTCGAATTTGGGATAACATTAATTTGCAAAACAGGCCTGCTTTTACAATGACACCAGAGACTGCAGCAGTGTATCCATGGGTTTTCTAACTACACTGGGGTCCCTAAACCTACATGCCCTACCATATACTGAAGATTTATAGGCAGGCTGTCAGAGCCAATTATAATTTTGGCTAATTGCACATACCAGTTTAAATAGAGAACTTCCCTTGGGACAATCGGGGCCTAAAAAAACAGTATCAGGTAAAAATGGGGGCAAAAAGTGAGGAGGCTTCTGCAATCAGCCCAGTTTTCTCACATGCATCCTTTCTCCAGCCGGGTAAGTCCACCACCAACACACCCAACTTCTCCAACTGCATTATCAATGTAGCAAACTGGATGAGATCATCTTCCTGAAAAGCAGCTCTGCTAACTCCATAATGATTTTGGGGAACACAAACTCTCCATGAGACTCCACCTAGTGGCCATCAGAGACTGAACCTAAACCAACACCAATCAACCGTGCCAGAAACCTAGGAATTATCCAGGACAACAAGCTCAACATAAAAATGTTGTTAAAAGCGGTCAGTTCTTCCTGCTGCCACATACTTTGCATGCCCTGCTAGATATTCAAATGGCTACCTCTAAACACAGTATGCAGTGCCTCTCATGCCCACATCACAAGCAGACTAAACTAGTGCAGAGCACTCTACATCTGTAGTGCAAAGCTTCTCCTACACCAACTCTAGACCATCGAGAGCATCACTCATCCTCAATCTCCCACAGCGTACCCACATCTCACCACAACTCCAAAAGCTCTACTGGCTCTCCATCCACAAATAAAGCCAATTTAAACTCCTTACACACACACTTACAAGACACTTCACATTAATAGACCAATATACGTGAACAACTGCCTACACTTTTTTCCAACCTCCTTACGTCTATGTTCAGCCACAATCTCACTCACAGAAAAAAAACCTGTGTCCACAAAAACAGAACAGGAGGTCAAGCCTTCTCCTATATCTCACCCTAGACATGGAATGACCATTCTCAACACATCAGGGCATCTTCCTCACTTCTTGAATATCACACAAAGCTGAAGACCCAGCTGTTCGAATAATTCTGTGCAGTCTAACACCCAACATCCTTCATCTTACACCTACACACTGGCTCCAGCACCTGGATACCCTCACACAGGATTAGTAGCACCATAACAATCAACATAACATAACAGGAAATAAATAACAAAACACAACAAAATATACATAACACAACAGTCTTTGGAGGGGGGAACCTTCTAGGCTACTTCCACATCTAGTTTTAGAAAGTTCTTCCCTTCCTCCTTCAAGGCTCTAAGACATCTGGGGTTACACAAGACTAGACCCAGGTTCCTTTGTTTGTGCTGGAGGCAAGCTCAATGCAATGTAAGTGGTGGGTTAAGATTCCTCCAAGTTTAGAAGTGTTGTGTAGCTCCTATTATGGTAACAAGACTGAGGGGGTCATCATAAGTTTGGCAGACGGAAAAGGCTTTCCGGCAAACTCCTTTAATCAGGTTACCCCCAGTGCGGTGCCCTTCCGCGAGTCCTATTACGAGTTTCCCGTTGAGTCAGTGAGCGTATAGAGAGTTTCTGCTTAGTGGGAAACAGCCCACAACATTGATGCCAGCTCATAATTAAGCCGGCGGCAATGATGCTATGCGTAGAGTGTACCACCACCCAATGCACTTTTTACTGTCTGCAAAGCAGACAGTGAAAAACCTTATAGGGCTGGCCATGGGGGCCCCTGCACTGCCCATGCCATGACGGCCACCTGCACCCTCTTTCCAATAGCCTTTACATAGCGGGGCTACCACCATCTAATCGACGGTGGAGAAGGGACTCATAATCCCCAGAGCAGCTCTGCTTGCAGCACTGCCCTGGCAGATTAAGAGCCTCAAAACTGCCAGACCAATGAAAAGTCATGATCTGGCAGTGCTGGTGGTCCTGCCGTGGCAAGACCGCCAGGGTCGTAATGACACCCTGAGTGTTTTAGGGTGACAGCATGACTGTGTGTGGGCGACTGAGTTGGCCAACACCATCTGTGAGCTGTCGGCCTAACTCCTGGCTAGTCCACTGTATATCACCGAACTCTAGAAGGCAAAGGTGCCTAAAAGTGAAATTCTGACTCCTCAGGGAAGTCATGGTGAACAGATCATACCCCGTTAGTTAAGTGACTCAGAGACTCAAATACCGAGACAGAATAAGAGATGCAAGATGGATTTCAATGCATTTATTGAAGCAATTGCACCCTAATATAAAAAATATAGGCTATGATAATAAGGCAGATAAAATATAAAACAGTGATCATCATTATGATTAGTGTAAAGCAACCCCACAATTTTTGTATCATTCTAAAATTCTAAATACTTTCTACATACAACCTATGTTTAAAATTTGAGAGCATTTCATGGTAACCTTTCTGCCTATCACGGTCTAGGAAAAGGACTCCAATCCCACACCTGAAAAGGCTGACAAGGGTCTGCCTGTTGTCTGGATGGCATCCTACTTGTTAAATGCAATGCACCCTACCCTATGGGATTTGTAGTGCCTACCTTAGGGGTTACCTATATGTATTCAAAGGAATGGTTTTGGCAGGGAAACAGTTTATTTTTCCATATCAAACTGCAGGCACAGTAGTAGCATTTAACGTGAAGGCTCTGAGTATTTGCAATTCTATTGTATTAGTGACGTACAAGTAAGTTAAATGTGCAAATCATGTGTATGCCAATTCTACCATGTTTTAAGGGGCTTTAGCAGCAATTAGCATTGGTAAAGTGCACAAGGTCCCAATGCCAACAACAAAACAAAGGCAGATTTATGAAAAGTGGCACAGCACCTAGTGCAGCACCACATTTCTTATGCCCCTTAGCACCCCCTAACGCCACCATAAAATAAAAGGCATGTATGCTGCAGGAAAATTACATGATTAGTGACAAATTACACATTTCTAAACAGAGTATTTAAACACTTGAAAGAACAAAATTCTGTCTTGCAGATCCTCACTGCATGTAAATATTGAAAAGCGCAGACCTACGGCCTGTTATAATTCTCTCTCTTCAGTCTACCTCAGCACGCTCATTAATTAGGTTTTTAAACCCAGGAGAGATGTTACATGAGCACTGAGAGTTCATTCGTGTCACGCTCCCAGAGCTTTCCCTTAGTGGAACCACTCGCAATGAATAATTTATTAGGTGAAATTTTTTCATACACACCTGTCAGAGGTAAACCCCAGAGAGGGAGCTCCCGTCTCTTTGAAGCAATGTGCCTGGTTGTCACCCCTCTGCAGGGAGCATCTGTAATGAAGGAGAACTCAGTGCAGGCAACTCTATATGTACAGCTTCACTCACTGACAGAATTTCCAATGTGACACTGCATGGTTCAATTGGATGAAAATTTAAATAGAAGAGAAACAGGACATGAATATGGATTTTTAAGATTAGAGTTACACGTGTTCTAGCATCTTAAACTCCATAAATAAAATATTGTTAGCCATGGAAGGAATGAGTGACGGCCGTACAGCATGTCACATGGAACATATGCTGGCAGAACATTTTCCTGCTCAGATCTGCAGTAGAATTGTTTATATCATCATCATTTAGTTCTGGATATTACTTATCTTTTGGCAAAATACGTCAAATTATCACTTTTTCAACAAAGGTCATTAAGAAGATGTACAGAGAGAGTAGGTTTTGGAACAGTCCAATTCAAAAGCTGGCTTTCATGTGTTTACATGGTTTTCCATTGCTTGGGTGTGACCCCCTGCCCAGCACCTTTGGAATGTGCACTATCTGCAAAGCAGACTGCGCATTCTGAGGGTGCTGTAATGCTATGGTATTACTCTCAGTCGGAGACCAATACCATAGCACTGTTCCTGCCGGGCTTAAAGGTGGGAATGTTGTGGAATGATGTTTCTGCCGGTCAATCCAGTGGGAACATCATAATATGACAGGTGAGGCAGCTGGGCTAACGGCTGCCTCAGCCCCACAAGTTTGGCCATCAGCTTGTCTGACTGCTAAACTTGTAGTAAGCCCCCAGGTTCCTATATAAAGACACAGGAGATTTCTTGAAAATTGGAATCAAGCTATCGTGGCTGATGAGGGGTGATATCCCAAAACTGGTTCCAGGATGCTTATTTCCAGTCCAGGGAGGAACTGGCTTGGTAGTTCGGGCTGGACTGTTTCCATGGGGAGCAGGCCAAGACTGATTTGCATCTAGGGTATCCTGGCAAGCAAAATAACAATGGATTATAACCAGATTTGTGACTGGGGTTGAGTGTTTGAACAGTTTCAACACTCTGTCCATCGTTTTATTTTGGCGATGCTATGTGCGCACTAAATGGTAAGGGTAGGTCTAGACGTGGGCCCCTTGCTCTCTGCGCCGCTGAATTCAAGCTAGCTTGGCTGATGAGGGTGATACCCAAAACCGGTCCCGGGATATTTGCTTCTAGTCCAGAGAGGACCTGTCTGGAAGTTTGGGCTGGACTGTTCCCTTAGGGAGAAGGGTCAAGACTATTTGAATATAAGTCTGTTTAAGCTGGGGTGAGGTGGCGAGCAAAATAACAATTGATTAAACCCAGATATGTAGGTTGAGTGTTTGAAAAGCTTCAACACTCTGTCTACCATTTTATTTTGGTTTTATTAAAATGTATTGATGACTTAATATTGATCTGGATGGACACGGAAAAGGAAATGCTGGAATATTTTGACATTTTAGACAACAATCAGTGTGGCTTAAAGTTCATATGTAACACCAGCACCACAGTTATAGAATTCCTAGGTCTGAAAGCATATATGCAAGATTAAATGCTGGAAATGACTCTCCATCAAAAGCTTACTGCAACCAACAGCATCCTACATGAACCAAGCTTCCATCCGCAACACCTCATCAGGAACATACCATATGGGGAATTCCTGAGATTACAGCGGAACTGTTCAAATGATGAAAAAATGCTCACACAGTTTCAAGCAGCAGAACAAGATTCAAAAAGAGACTATAACGACAGAGAGACATCAATCAAGGGGTGAAACAAGCCAACTCTGTGAATAGAAATCAGAGCCTGACACAAAATACCAGCAAGAAACCTGGCGACCAAATGATAAGAATTATTCTTGCGTATAGTGAAGAAAATTATTTGATTGACAAGATCTTTAGGAAATATTTGAACTTGATCAGTGAGAACCCAGACATTGGAGAAAAGTTGGGTCAGTGACAACCCAGACATTGGAGAAAAGGTGGGTAAAGCCCCAAATGTGACATACAGAAATTTTCTTCTATGAAGAACACACTAGTGAGAAGTCACATTATAATGTTCTTACAAAGAACATGTCTAAGCAGAGAGAGTGCAGGATTTATAAAATGCAAAAAAGGTAAGGCATATCACTTAGGTAAAAATATGAAATCAATCTGGGATCACAGGGCAGGAAATGATGGTCAATAAAAGAAAAACATGTGATATGAAGTATGTCATCTATGTTATCGAAAGCTTGTGTGGTAAGAAATATGTTGGAAGTACTATTTGCAATCTCAAAAAACAAATATTAGAACATATTCGTGCAGTGCAAAACAAATATATGAGTTGTGCAGTAGCTAAACATTATATGCATTATCCGGACAGTGATTGGACAACTATGACACATGGATTTGCTTGCATAAAGATGAAAGGGGTGGGGACAGAGAGTTAAAATTACAGAGACTAGAATCCCATGTCATCCTTAGACTTCATTCTAAAACCCCGCATGGACTGAACAATCACGAGGAATTACACATACATCTGTAATTATCCATGTATGAACATTATACAAGAGCAAGTTTTATTGTTGTTTTGCTGTAATGATTGAAACAACACATTTGGGGACAGTCATTATATTACTTTGAGAAACAATATTACCTTTCACCTGTTATTCAAATATTGTCCTTGTAAATGAATGAGGAGGGATTGATGTTCAAGAGAAACTGAGTCAATTAGAAAACCAATGAGAAACCACTTAGGTATTAAATGTAGGACAAGGCAAAGCCCAATATTGTCACCCAGTTTATAGTTTTAAATACATTGTTAACTTCATAAGTAATAGAGTGTCAATTCACTAGGAATAAAGTTCTGTGTGTTGGTCATTGACTTTATGATAATAATACAGGGATGATTATACTCTCAGGTTATGAATAATGCATATTTCACAAAGGAGCCCTGGGTTGAGAAAATGCATATCATGCAACACACACACTGTGAAGTATATCGGCCACCATGTGCTTTACATCATAATCACTCTTAATGAATAATTGAAGTATAATCAGTTAAAAAAATTGACTTTTAGCAAAAACAATCATAACAGTACAGATTGTGTAAAACATAAGAATTATGGTATTGTAACGTTGGTGATTGCCACTAGGTAGCTATAGTTAGGACCTAGTTTCTATAGAAAGAACGTTTTTTGTTTTGCCAATTTAATGAATCTTCACAAAATTTTCCAATATAATACGATGCTCACATCAGCTGCTTCTGTAAAGTTTCAGGATGATCCATCAAGAAAGGGCCGAGAAAAAGGGAGGTCCCAAAAAACATTTTCCCTATTCATTCTTCCAAAGGGATTTTGATCAGTGATAGCGCCCAAACCACAGAATGGGAGTGCACTACATTTGGTAGAAAGGTAGCTCTTGGTCCAAAAAGAGTATTTTTTCATTTGGTGCAAATCCATTCAGCAGATTTTGATAAGTTAAACAAAATCCAAACTTTAGATATAGGGAAGCCAAGGATTCGCCACCCCTTCCGATATTATGCCGAGATCTGATTGGCTGCCAACACTTCAACAAGTAAATGTTGGCAGCCATGTTGGGAGCCGACTTCAGCAGAGTCTCCCAAAAATAATTTAAAAACAAAAGGGGCCAGGGTACGGACACCCTGACCTCTTAGCTCTGGTCCTGGAGTCCCAAAGGAACAGCCCCCAAGGGCTAAAAAGTATTTTTTTCAAATGTTCGCAGTGATTAGCCGCAGATCGTGTGAAAATTAAAAGAAAAACAAACAAAGCACAAATTCTGAAGCCTCTGGGTAGGTGTGCTAATATAATGCACGTGGGCACCCGGTCCATCGGTGTACCGGAGATCACCATTTCCCCAAGGCTTTTATGAATTGTAAGGGGGGGGCTGTCCAAGCCTCCCTGCAGGCCCAGGAATGGCCACCTCCCCAGGGCTAAAAACAAAACCAATTTGGGGGGGCTGACTGCCCTCCCTGAGGCCTGAGGGACCAGCACCACCATGGGGCTTTTAAAAATTGAGTGGGGGGTGACTACAGCCCCCCCAGAACCACTACCTCCCTGGGGTTATTAACAAGTTGCGTGTGGGGTGGTCATGTGGTAACCCTGCAGCCCCGGGCACCACTACCTCCCTGAGGCTTTTAACATATTTTGTGCATGGGGGGCTGCGTTTCTCCTGTGTAGCCCGAGGGACCACCTCTTCCCTGGGACAACCATCAGAAAATAGAAAAGGGGTCTATTTCCGTGGGTGAAGAGCTTGAAGGTGATCTTCTTCGATAAGGGTAGCCAAAGTAGGTCTTTGAGGTGGGGTGAGATGTGGTTGCGGTGTGGAACGTCGAGAATGAGGCGAGCAGATGCATTCTGGATTCTTTGCAGCTTTGTTTGGACTTTGGCAATTGTTCCTGCGTATAGTGCATTACAGTAGTCCTGTCAGCTGCTGACCAGGGAGTGGGTGACAGTTTTCCTGGTTTCAACGGGGATCCACTTGAAGATCTTGTGGAGCATGCAAAGAGTGTTATAGCAGGAAGAAGAGATTGCGTTGACCTGCTGTGTCATGCTTAAATGTAGAGTCCAGGATGAATCCTAGGTTGCGTGCGTGGGTGGTGGGTGAGGGTGCGGTTCCTAGGGAGGTGGGCCTTCAGGAGTCATTCCATGCTGAGGGGTTGGTGCCGAGGATGAGGATCTCTGTCTTGTCTGTGTTTAACTTTAGGCAGCTTGATTCCATCCAGCCGGCGATGGCGTGAAGTCCATTGTGGAGGTTGTTTTTTGCAGTTGTAGGGTCTTTCGTGAGGGAGAGGATCAGCTGGGTGTTGTCTGCGTAGGATACTATGTTGATGTGATGGGTTCGTGCGATGGTGGCGAGTGGGGCCATATAAACGTTGAAAAGCGTTGGGCTGAGGGAGGATCCTTGGGGGACGCCACAGATGATCTTGGAGGCTACAGACAGAAACAGCGGGAGGCGGATTCTCTGGGTTCTGCCGGTGAGGAATGATCAGATCCAGTTGAGTCACAGATTCCGACGTTGTGGAGGCGTGTGTGGAGGGTGTGATGACATACAGTGTCGAAGGCTGGGGAGAGGTCCAGGAGAATAAGTGCGCAGTTTCTCCTTCGTCAAGCATGGTCCTGATGTGATCCGTGGCAGCGATGAAAGCGGTCTCAGTGCTGTGATTGCGGAATCTGGATTGGGAGGTATTGAGCGCCTTGTTGTCTGCCAGGAAGTGGGAGAGTTGGCTGTTCATGATCTTTTCGATTACCTTTGCTGGGAAGGGGAGGAGGGAGATCGGCCGGTAATTCTTGGGGTCGTCTGGTTCCACCTTGGATTTTTTCATCAGGGCGTTGACATCTGCGTGTTTCCAGCTTTCCGGGAAGGTGTCTGACTCGAAGGAGCTGTTGATGATGTCGCAGAGGTGGGGAGCGATGATGTTGCTGGCTTTATTGAAGATATGGTGTGGGCAACAGTCTGATGGGGAGCCGGAGTGGATGGAGGCCATGGTGTTGGCGGTGTCTTCTTTGTTGACGAGGGTCCAGGTGTGAAGGAGGTTGGTGTTGCTTGTGGCATTGGGTTTGTGGGCGTCTGTGGTCTGCTGGTGGGTCTAGGGGTTGAAGCTGTTGTGGATTTCTTCTATCTTTCGATGGAAATGGGAGGCGAGGAAGTTGCAAAACTCCTGTGATGACAGGGGTTCGTTGGTGCAGGTCCTGGGGTTGGAGAGCTCTTTGTTGATGCCGAAGAGCTCTTTGCTGTTGTGAGCGTTGGTGTCTATGCAGCTTTTGAAGTAGGTTCTCTTGGTGTTGTGGATCAGCTGGTGATGTTTGCGGGTGGCAGTCTTGAGTGCGATGTGGTTGGATTCGGTAGGTTCAAGGCTCCAGTTTCTCTCCATTCTGCGGCATTCCTGTTTGGAATCCTGTAGGTCAGGGTGAACCAGCTGGCCTTGGTGCTGTGGACGGTGTCAGGGTTTTTTGAGCAGCGAGAGGATGTTGGTGCAGTCGTCTATCCATTGATGCAGGTTGGTGGCAGCTGTGTCAGGGTCTGGGGCCCCAGGGGGCGGGCCTGAGCGAGGGTAAAGAGCAGTTGTTCTGTTGAGATTTAGCTCCAGTAGCGTTGGGGGGGGTTGTGTGCGATGATGGTGAGTGACAGGTTTCTGGTAGGAGAAGTGGATGCAGCTGTGGTCTGTCCAGCTGAGTTGGGTTGTGTGGCTGAAGGCGACGTGGCTGCTGGCTGAGAAGATGGGGTCAAGTGTGTGGCCTGCGGTGTGAGTGGGCGATGTGCCGAGTTGTTTGAGGCCGAGTTTGATGAGGTTGTCGAGCAGGTTGGTGGTGTTGATGTTGTTGTTGTTTTCTAGGTGGAAGTTCAGGTCGCTGAGGAGGATGTAGTCTGTTGAGGCGAGGGCCTGGGTGCATCGCAGAATTCAGTTCGGGGCCCAGGGGTCTCTAGATCAGTGTTCCTTTGAGGATAGTGTTGGCGTTGACGTAGATTTTGAAGTGGAGGTACTCGGGGAGGTTGAGGGTGTCGTGGGTGCTGGTCATGACTTTGATGGTGTTTTTGTGGACTATGGCGATTCCTCCTCCTGGTTTGTTGGTGCGGTCTCTTCTGGTGATTTTGTAGCCTTCTGGGATGGCTATAGCTATGTTGGGTTCAGAGGCCGAGTTTGTCCAGATTTCGGTGAGGAAGGCGATGTCCGGTGATGTTGAGGTCAGTAGGTCCCAGAGTTCGATTGCATGTTTGTGGACGGAGCAGGTGTTGAGTAGAATGCAGCTGAGGTGGTTGTTGGCAGGTCTGTTATGGTGCTCTAGGGAGCAGGTGATGTAGCAGGCTCGGCAGCAGAATGGCCCATTGGTGTTCATCGGGGTGGACTGGAAGCAGGTGAAGGAGCATCCTGGATTGAGGAAGTGGAGGACACTGGCAGTGTAGTGGCGTCTGGTGGTGCAGGGGCCCCGTGGGCCAGGGGACTGGCACTGGGCGCGGTCCAGGCGCGGTCACTCAGCGACCACCATTAAGAAGGGGAGGTGGGAGGGAGGAGCAGCTAGGAGGCGGGAGGGGAAAGCTAATGGGGCGCGAGGGTGCAGGCCGCATGGACACAGCAACAGGAAGCAGAACGGATCGGGGGAGCCGAAAACAAAGCGCAAGGGGCAAAAGCGGTACAACAAGGGAATATGAGCACAATAAGAATACACAGAGCAAAATACAGAAAAACAAGGCACAACTGGAATGCTTACCATTAGACACCAGGGATGAGGTGGTGAAAGGGCCTTGAACACGGGAAGCAGCGTGGGCGGGGGTCAGGGACGCGGGCACAGCTAGGTGGTGCTGCGTGTGTGGGGGAGCGAGCTCTAGACCAAAAACAAGTCAGAGGTCACTAGGCTGGGGATGGGTCTCTGGGGCTGAGATCAACAATGAGAGTGGGACCCAGGGCCTCTCTCCTCTAAAAACAAAATAAAATAATTAGGCCAAGCCCCGGCAGATGGGGGTCCCCGGGGCTGAGATCAGCCTGGGGAGAGGGGTCACGTGGCTCGCTCCCCACAAAAAAATAATTTTAGAATGCTGGACCACAGGGAATGGGGTCTCCAGGTCCAAGATCAGCCTGGGGAGAGAGGCCGCACAGTCCCACCTCCTAAAAAAAAAATGTTTTAGGCGGGGCCCTGGAGGATGGGGTCCCCGAGGACGAGGTTGGCCCTGAGAAGAGGGGCCACATGGCCTCCCTCCCAAAAAAAGTAATAATTAGCCTGGACCCTGGGGGATGGAGTACCCGGTTCTGAAATCGGCCTGGTGATAGGGTCCCTGGTGTGGCACCCCTCCCAAAACAAAACGTTTAAATTAGGCTGGGCCCTAGGAGATGGGGTCCCCCATGGCCAGGATCAGGCAGGGATTGGTGCTGCATGGCACCCCTCACCCAAAAACAATACATGTTTTAAGACTGAGGTCCGGGGGATGGGGTCCCAGGGGCCAAAACTGGCCCAATGCGGGGGCATGAGTTATAGTTACTTGAAATTACTCAAACTGCTGAATTTCTCTGGTTTTGTGCAAATACATTCAGAACCTAACTATAACATCCCTGTAATTTTTGTTTTTTAAGCAAATCTCTATGTTTTTTTAGAATTCTATTTCCTAACTATAACGTCCCTGTAACCTTAGTTTTTCAGTGAATATATGGTGATTGTAGAATGAGTTTCGTATTGAAGCTCAGTGGTCTGACCCACTTACCTCTGTACTCATTCTGGTATTTATCTTGAGATATTCAAATACAGAGGTGAGAAAGGGATGAGAGGGAGGGATTTGACCTCTCTTTCAGCAGATTCAGATTTCCTTGCATTTTGTGATACAATGACGGCAGCAGCTCTGGTAAAGTGATGATTTAAAAAAAGCACATGAACAATTGTGGAAAGCACGTGGCTATTTCATTATGACATTTGATGCATTATAACTATTGATGAGCATTGTGACTGTGGACTCTTTAACGCTGTTAAGCATGATTATGATGAAACCCTGCAGTAAAGAATGGGAACACTAACAATGCATTATGGGAAATGTATGCTAAAATTATTGAGTCATGTGGAATATGATTTAAAAGCACTTGCTTTGTGAACACCTGAAGCCACCTTCCTGTGATCAAGGCATTCTAGCCGAAACACCTTAGGACTCTGCGGGAGCTGCTATTTTAACATTTTTTATTTTTTATGAAATGCCTGGAAGTTAATGCGACCAGCCAATCAGAGTCTGGCATTTCCTCTAAATCTGCGAAAGATCCGTGAAACATCCACGTCCCTATATATACAAATTTGTTTTCTGGTTAATTACAAGAAAACCACTGAAAGGATTCACACCATATCACAAAAGTTTGCTTTCTGTGCCAGGACCTACCTTTCTGCCAAATTTGGTGTAATTCCATCCAGTAGTTTCAGAGCTATCACTGTTCCAAATCCCTGATTAACTTTCAAATAACTGAAACAGTAGGATGGTGAATACTATTAAGATATTTTGAATAATTAAATTGTGAATCGTTACATTGCAAGATGGTGGAACTGACATTCCAAACACTGTAGCTGTTTTAACAGATGTAGGACTAGTGATGTATATGAGGTAGCTGTTTGTAATTTGGAGAGTTCCAGTAGAAGGTGTTAGCCGAAATGCACTGACATTCTGTTTGTTCGAAATTAGCACATGGAATGCAAATCAAAATGAATTTATGGAAGAAATGTTTTGTCAGTGGCTGCTTTGACATTACACAAATGGTGATGTGGATTCGAGCAGGGAGTGCAGCTGAGTGGAATCTCATCAATTTGTAAGAAATATATAGGTATATATATATATATATATATATATACACATATATATGTGTATATATATATATATATATATATATATATACACATTTATTACCTACTCGTGGGTGCCACTAGGTATTCATAGTTAGGCCCTAACATATATAGTTTGCATTACACCTGTGGCTCTGCAAGTGTGTAGCACTTGTGCTGACGAAGGGGAGCCAGCTAAAGTACACATCATCCAAAAGAAACATGAGCACTCACTCTCTGCATAACTTCCAAGTTGCTTTATTGCATGCACATCATGAACAATAATGTGTTTTGTCCTCACAGCCACGATCAAATTATCCCCATTTTTACAAAATACCTCTAATTGTGAGAAAACCGGGATGCTATTCTACTGCTGATTGAGAACCTGTAGGGGGACTATAAATGAGTTACTTGATATTCTTGATATCACACATGATGACCCTTTTCCCAGTAAGTTCAAGCCTCCCTCCATCTTTTGTCCGAATATGCCACATGACAATATAGATACTTTTCATGAAATTGTAATTAGGGATCTCAAAAAGCTGAGAGTCAAACCATCATTCAAACATGCAAATATAAATTTGGCTACAACACAATTTAAATCTAGTGGGTCCCTAGCCAAAGATGAAACAATTGTTATTCATTCCTCTGATAAAAGGGCCAAAGTTGTAGTTCTCAACAGAGAAATGTCTATCAAAGAGGCCGAGAGACAACTAATGGACACTACTTACTTTCAGAAGGTGAACAGATCTAC
This sequence comes from Pleurodeles waltl, assembly GCF_031143425.1. Classification (NCBI taxonomy): domain Eukaryota; kingdom Metazoa; phylum Chordata; class Amphibia; order Caudata; family Salamandridae; genus Pleurodeles; species Pleurodeles waltl. The sequence goes on along the minus strand of NC_090440.1, from coordinate 1,240,240,431 downwards.
CTACAGTGATAGTGTTGTTTCCCTCTGGGAGGAACTTTCAACCTGGAAAGATAAAGAGCTAGGGAGGAATATTGTATTTTGAAGAGAGAATAACCCAAGTTACAGACTCTTTATTTATTACCAAAGATACATAAAGATCCTTTAATCCCTTCAGAAAAACCTATAGTTTCCTCTAGGGAGAGTGCCACAGAGAATGTTTCAAATATGTTATGTTAAAGACACTAGAGATTTTTTGGGCAAGATAAATGGGATCCCCAGGTTTTTCATTTATGACCTTAGATGTTAATTCATTGTACACGTTGATTGACCACGAACAAGGCTTGTTTGCTGTTGAACATCTCCTAAGAGTGACTTTATATATATATATATATATATATATATATATATATATATATATATATATATATAATTTTAACAATGAATCCATAGATAATGTGACACAAATGAGATGGTGCCTATTTGGTTGAGAAGTTGCCCATTTTGGACTTATATGAAAGATATCATTACATGATCAGTACCATTATTAGTATGGGACTGCTTATGGTACTGTTTAAGATTTTTCCATTGTGTTTGGGTTTTCAATTTTTGTTTATTTTCTATTTTATTTGTATATGTTATCAGTATGCTGGGAGATCATTTTAACACATTGCGTGGTTTATGATGGTTATTGCTGGGATGCCACAATGTGTTATATATTTCTTTATATAAATGAATTCTGATTATACTAGTACAGGATTTGAAAAAGATGTATTTTGCCCACTTTGGGCTTGAATGACAGATGTATCCATTTATTTTGATCTGATAATGTTTTAATACCAAAGGTGATCATACAATGAAATTTGGGGTGCTGATAACCAATTTATGATAAAGTTGCCCACGATGGACTTCATTCCGAGATGCATTCTTAGACAGAAAAATAATATTTTTTTATAAAATGGATACAAATATAGCAGTAATTATGTAAGGTTGATTTTTTATTGTTTAATTTATGATGCAATACTCCATTCAAAGATAGCGACCATGTTCTGATACAACATTTGATTTCGGGATTACATTTCTAGATATTATGGCCCTCATTACAACCCTGGCGGTCGGTGTTAAAGCGGCGGTAATACCGCCAACAGGCCGGCGGAAAAAAATGGGATTACGACTGTGGCGGAAACCGGCAACATAGACAGCCACTTTAACACTCCGACCGCCACAGAGGTACAAACAAACAGCGCGGCGGCCACCGCCAACAGACAGGCGGGAGACAAAGTACCACCCGCCCTATCACAACATGGCTAACTGCCACCTTTTCCGGGGTGGAACCAACGCGAATAAAAACACAGCGGAAACAGTACACAGAAGGGAAAACACTCACCTCTCCACACACCATGAGGAACCAGGACGCCATGGAGCCTGAGTTACAGATACTGCCGGCGATGGTCTTCCTGCTTATCTATCAGGAGCTCCAACGACGGCAGAGACGACCACGGTGAGTACTGCATCTACAACACAAGGGAGGGGGGAGGGAAAAGAGAGTGACACACACATGCAACCCCCCACCCCACCCTCACCCACAACACCATACACACAAATACATGCTGCAACCTTACATATACACCTTCCCATGGTAGCCATGTCTGCGGTGGTGCCACTGTCTGAGGATGTCATGGGGCTGCTGGCGGTGCTTGCAGCAGTGTCAGTCGCGGCAGTGCTGGCTGCGGGCTCTGTGGTGGCGGTGCTGGCTGTGGGCTCAGTGGCGGCGGTGCTGGCTACGGGCTCAGTGGTGGCGGTACTGGCTGCGGACTCTGTGGTGACAGTGCTGGCGGCGGAGTCTGTGGTGGCGGTGCTGGCTGCGGGCTCTGTGATGGCGGTGCTGGCGGCGGGGTCTGTGGCAGCGGGGTCTGTGGCGGTGCAGGTGGTGGTGTTCTCCACCGTACAGGTTGGCGTCGATGTGGATAGAAGGTGTGACACTGGTTCCTCAGTCGGTGCCACCATGCCCTCTGCTGACCTGTCCTTCAGTTTTTGCCCTTCCCCACCTTTGATGGTGGCGCAGCTGTCTTGCCAAAACCCCCTTTTGTTTTCCCTGACCCCTTGGTGGCAGGTGTTTTTGGCTTCTCCTTCCGGGATGTGGACACCTTTTTTACTTTGGCAGGTGGCGGAATATCCTTACCCTCGCTCCGTGGCACATTGGCAGCCCTGATGGTTGGCACACTCCAATACCCCGCAGTTGCTGGCACCACTGTGCCTGGGGATGTGGTGGCTCAGGTGCTGGGCTGGGACCTGGAAAACCTGGCCTAGCTAGGGGAAGGACGGGGGGAGGTGTAGGAAAGAGGTCAATATTAGCCAGGAAAAGTTTTTTAGACACACTGGGACGGGTAGATGGAGGCAGTTTGGGAGTGGAGGTAGAGGTAGTGGTTGTAGGAGGTGTACGTCTGCTGATTTTGGGTGAAGGTGCATGGGCTGGAGGCTGTTGTGAGGTGGATGGCTGTTGGGTGGGTGTGTGCCTGTGTTTGTGTACTTTGGGAGGAGGGCTCACAGACACACTGGGAGAGGACACTGGGGATGTGTGAATGGTAGGGGTGGTGATTGCACATGAGCGGTGTGTGGTTATGGGGATGCTGGTGATGGAGGTAGTGGCTGAAGATGTAGTGCATGCAAGTGTGAGTGGAGACCTGACTGGGAGGGAGGAGGGAGACGTGGAGGAGGGGGACACAGTGGAGGCAGTGGATGTTGGTATGTGTGCATGGGTATGATGCTTGTGTGAGTGCCTGTGGGATGTGTGGTGCTTATGCTTGCCTGAGCCACCTTTGTGTGTCCAGTTGTGTGCATGCTGGTATGATGGTGTGCTTGGGATAGGCTGAGGTACAGGGGATTGGGTCTCGGTGGAGGAAGTTGGAGGGGGACGGCTGGACACAGGGACTATGGCTGCCATCAGTGCTGCGGCCAGAGCCTGAAATGCTCTCTGTTGGGCTGTCTGGCCAGAATGAATGCCTTCCAGGTATGCATTTGTTTGTTGCAAGTGCCTCTCAACACCCTGGATGGCATTCAGAATGGTAGACTGTCCAACAATGAGGGATCTCAGGAGGTCAATAGCCTCCTCACTGAGGGCAGCCTGGCTGACTGGGGCAGGGCCTGAGGTGCCTGGGGCGAATGAGATGCCCACCCCCCTGGGTGAGCGGGCACAGGACACACGCTGAGGGGCTGCAGGAAGGGCGGTGCTGGTGGAGGGGGGGCAGCTGTACCTGTTGATGCGGGGGACACAGAGGGGCCCACCATTGTAAGGGAGCTCCCATCAGAGGAGGAGACGATGTCACTGCTGTCAGCTCCTGTCCCCGCAGTGGAGCTCCCCTCGCCCTCCGTCCCACTGGTGGCTTCAGACTCTGTTGTTTCGCCCTCCAGGGCAAAGTGGGATGCAGCTCCCTCCTGCTCCGGTGCCACTGCTCCTCCGCCTGATGATGCTATTGCACACAAGAACAAGGAGACAACAAAAAAGGGGGGGTGACATGTTCAGTGCATGCAACACCACTACCATTGGCGGGAACTTCAGACACAGCAGCCCTCTGCACTATGTCTGCACTTATAGTTCCTAGATTAATCACATTCCCATGGGGTACAAGGCCTACAAGTCACAGGAGCCTGACTAGGCGTAGATAGCACTAACCACTAGTGGGGTTGGGGTGCCACTGAGCCTGCCTCAGAAGGGGCCTTGCCTACCACAATCGCCCTGGCCTAGGGGAACCCACTGCCCACCTCCCCCACCCAGACACCTCCCAGACACCTCGGAATGTGCGCAGAGTCAGCTCAAGCGCCCATTCGACTCTGGATATGCCACCGCCAGGATCCGGAAAATTAGGGGTGTCATGGTGCGACGTGCACCCCTCCCACGTTGGGAGGCCATCCCCAGCTGGGCCTCCGCCATCTTCTTGCTCAAGCGGCAAAGGTCCTCCCATCTTCTCCGGTAGTGGGTGCTCCGTCTGTGGTGGATTCCCACGGTCCGGACATTCTTGGCGATGGCACGCCAAATATCCTTCTTCTGGTGGGCGCTGACCTAGAGGAATAGTACAGGGGAAAAGGAAAATCTTTACCCGTCCGGACCGTCATACTCATTGGCTCACGTTCACACCCTTGCCCCGACGCACATACACTCACTGTCCACACATGCAGGCCTCAGTCCCCCCCCAAAGTATCTCCCATCCACACCACTCCAAATAGGCATTGCCCATGCAGCATGCTCACAGTGTACTCACCTGTTTGCCTGGAGGACCGTACAGTTGTGTGTACTGGGGGAGGACCCCATCCACTAGTTTCTCGAACTCCCCCGAAGTGAAGGCAGGGGCCCTTTCCACAGACACATGAGCCATCATCGCTTCAGACTGAGGTAACAGCAGCACTTGTAGTGTAGGTCCTCTCCTGTTGAAGGTCAGGTATCAAATGAGTAAACAGACAGAAAATGGCAGTCACCTCCGCGGCTGTGCGTACCATCACCATCGGCGTACATCATTATTGGCTCCTGGGACCCATAGGGTCCAATGTTAACCAATGCAGAATTGCACTGCGGTCTTCAACTGCCTACCGCGACGGTGTACAACGCCAGAGCAGTTACCCCATATCCCCTTGTCCCACCTTACAGGTCAGGCAGCCGCCATTTCAGGGGGCCACATGACATTAACATTAACTGCATCACAGCAATGTAGGCCTTGAATACACACAGTAACAGGCACATTGCGGATTAATAATTGTGTGCAAATGACATTTTGTGATACCTCAGTGTTGGCTGACTCTCTGCTCGCTGTTCTTGTCCATAGGGCATGTCTGATGGGGCAGGTGATGAGATGGCTGCATCCTCCGGTGTACAGACCACTGGTGGACATGTCGACAATGGAAGAGAGACACGTAATAGTCACCTACAGACTTGGTCATGCAACTATCCAGGATCTGTGTGCCCAGTTGGAGCCAGACCTTTTGTCAGCTATCCACCATCCCACAGGGATACCCCTTCTAGTGCAGGTCCTGTCAGTGCTTCATTTCCTGGTAAGTGGTTCCTTTCAAACAACAGTGCCCATTGCATCAGGGATGTCCCAGCCAATGTACTCTAACGTGTTGTCCAGAGTGTTGTCTGCCCTGCTGAAACACATGCTCAGCTACATTGTGTTCCCTCATGTGGAGGATTTGCCCACAGTGAAAGGAGACTTCTATGCCCGGGACATATCCCCAACATCATAGGTGCCATTGATGGGACACATGTGGCATTGGTACCCCCCGCAGGAGTGAACAGGTGTACAGAAACTGGAAAAACCACCATTTGATGAATGTGCAGATGGTGTGTTTGGCCGACCAGTACATCTCCCATGTGAATGCCAAATTTCCTGGCTCAGTGCATGACGCTCACATTCTGAGGAATAGCAGCATCCCTTATGTGATGGGGCAACTCCAGAGGCACCGTGTGTGGCTAATAGGTGAGGACAATGACCCTATACAGTGTGAATAGTTGTCTGGGTATGGGGTTGTCCCTATGGGTTAGTGTGTGTCTAACAGTTATCCCTCGACATTTGCAGGTGGCTCTGGTTACCCCAACCTGTCATGGCTACTGACCCCATTGAGAAATCCCAGGACAAGGGCAGAGGAACGCTACAATGAGGCACATGGGCGAACTAGGAGAGAGATTAAACACACCTTCAGCCTCCTAAAGGCCAGGTTCCGGTTCCTCCATATGACAGGTGGTTCCCTCTACTACTCACCAAAGAAAGTGTGCCAGATCATCGTGGCCTGCTGTATGCTGCATAACCTGGCTTTGAGATGGCAGGTGCCTTTTCTGCAGGATGAGGATCCAGCTGGTGGTCTTGTGGCAGCTGTGGAACCTGTGGACAGTGAAGGAGAGGAGGCAGAAGAAGGGGGTATCGACAATAGAAACAACATAATCATGCAATACTTCCAGTGAGACACAGGTAAGAAGATGTCACTGCCTCCCACATCTCATACTATTGTTGGAGCTATCATAAGTCAGTCATTTTCACTCAGTGTATGGACCCCGACTTGTCACTTTGCATTTCCATTTCACAGATGTGGGTCCTACTTTGTGTCCTCTGCTATATTTCCTCCAACCCTACAGCTGTATGTGCACAATTAAATACACATTGCTATATTTCATGGTTATTGCAATTACACGTTTGTGAAAGCACAGACTGACTCCAGATGTTTTTGTGAGTTAAGTGTGTTTATTTCTGTGCAAATAAGTGGAGGGGGTTGTAAAAGGGCAGGGGTGATGGTGGAGGAATGTCCATGGCAGAGTCCAGTCTATTTGTTTCAAAGGTGCATTGTCCATGGGGGCATAGGAAGTGGAGCAATGGCATTTGAAGGATCGACAGGGTGACAAAGTGGGACAGAATGGTGCCATTCAGGGGGGTCTCATTTCCTGGCGGGGGTCTTGGCAATGTTCTCTGTCTTGTTCTTGAATCTCTGCGACCGTTTGCGGGGTGGTTCTCCATCTGCAGGGGTGCTGGTGTTGTGTTCCTGTGGCAGTGCCTCCTATCCACTAGTGCCGGCGGAGGTGGAGGGCTGTTCATCATCCAGGCTATTGTCAGGGGCCCCTTTTTGTGCCACAGTGCCCCTCCTGGTGTTGACAAGGTCTTGCAGCACCCCTGCAGTGGTGACCAGGGTGTTCTTTATGGACTTCAGGTCCTCCCTGATCCCCAGATAGTGTTCCTCCTGCAGCCGCTGGGTCTCATGAAACTTGGCCAGTACCATTGCCATCATCTCTTGGGAATGATGGTAAGCTCCCATGATGTTGGAGAGGGCCTTGTGGAGAGTGGGTTCCCTGGGCCTGTCCTCCCCCTGTCGCACAGCAGTCTTCCCAGTTTCCCTGTTTTCCTGAGCCGCTGTCCCCTGGACCATGTGCCCACTGCCACTGCCCCCAGGTCCCTGATGTTCTTGGGTTGATGGGTTTGCCTGGGTTCCCTGTAGTGGTGGACACACTGCTGCTTGACTTGTCCAGGGGACAGAGGGATGGGCCTGCCGGTTGGGTGCTCTGCTGCTGTTTCCTGAGGGGGGAGGCTCTGTGGTGGCTTGTGCTAGTGTCGGGGGAACCGACTGTCCCGAGGTCCCTGATGGGCCGGGCTGGTCATCTTGATCCAGTTGTGCAGAGCTGCTGTCATCACTGTGGGTCTCTTCTGTGGGGAACTGTATATGTCTGGTACCTCCTGTCCGGTGACGTTGGGTTGTGGTCCTGCAAGGGTGTAAAGTCATGATTATTGCATCTGTGTGTGCCATTGTGTGCAATGGGTGAGTGACCCTGTACTCCAATGCTTGCATTATTGTCTTGGTCCTTGTGTGATATTTGGTTTGGGGTCTGTGTGGGTGTCTATAGTGGACATGCTTTGGTGATGGGTGTCCATGCTTTGGTGTTGCATGCAGGGCTTGGTATTGGGATGGGTGGGTTGTGATAGTGGGGCATATGTGAGGTGTTGGAGTAATGGGGGTGAGGGTGAGGGTGGGAGTATGTGATGGCATGCAGGTAGGGTGGGGGATATAGTAGAAAAGCTTTGACTTACCAGAGTCCAGTCCTCCTGCTACTCCTGCGAGGCCCTCAGGATGCAGTAGTGCCAAGACCTGCTCCTCCCATGTTGTTAGTTGTGGGGGACGAGGTGGGGGTCCACCGCCAGTCCTTTGTACAGCAATCTGGTGTCTGGAGACCACGGAACGCACCTTCCCCCATAGGTCGTTCCACCTCTTCCTGGTGTCATCCCTTGTTCTTGGATGCTGTCCCACTGCGTTGACCCTGTTGACAATTCTTCACCATAGTTCCATCTTCCTTGCAATAGATGTCTGCTGCACCTGTGATCTGAATAGCTGTGGCTCTACCCATACGATTTCCTTCACCATGACCCTGAGCTCCTCCTCAGAGAACCTGGGGTGTCATTGAGGTGCCATGATGTGGTATGGGTGATGTGTGTGGTGGTGTCTGTTGTGATGTGTGAGGGGATGTGTTGTTGTGTGTTGTTAGAGTTGCGTGGATGTTGTGTAAGTGATGGTGTCTGTGGATGCTGGAGTTGTGTATGGTGGTGTCTCTCTCTGGCGCGGCTTCAGAATTCCGGTAGTAAGGGTTTGTGGGTGATGTGGGTATGTGTTTTATATTGGATTGGGTGTGTGGGTGTGATGTGTGCATGTGTGTCAGGTGTGTGCATTTTGAAATGTCCAATGTGGTTGTGTTTTGTAAATGTGTGTGTATTTTGAGTGCGGTGGTGTGTACCGCCAATGGAATACCGTGTTTGAAAGACCCCAGTGTGGATTCGTAGGCCATGATAGTGTGGGCGTATTCCTGTTGGCGTGACTGTGTCGGTTTTGTTATCGCCAGGTTATCACTGACCTTTGGTGTGGCGGACTTGTGTGGGTGTCTGTATTATGGCGGATTCCGAGCTATGGGTCGTAATAGCTGTAGCGGAATTCCACGGCCGCAGCAGTATGATGGAGGTCTTCTGCACGGCAGTAACCGGCATTTACCGCCAGGGTTGTAATGAGGGCCTCTATTTAGTTAATAGATTAAAATGTATTTATGATTGGGTATAATTCAGATAAATGTCTTGAAATGAAGTGCTATTCATGCACTGTTGGTCTCTATGCTATTCAAAACATGCCAAAGTCAACCACTCTAAGATGGCGCTTATACTCACATGTTCCTTTAGTCTGCTCTTTATGTTTACTACGAGTATTTGAGGAAGTGTCAAGTGTAGAATGATCATGTGATCAAGGCTACGGTGACGGCTGAAACGTGTCTTGTTGAATACATTTTTTTGCATATTTTCCCCAACTGTATCTTGCTTTTGCTGGATTTACAAATTTTGCTGGTGTGCTCTGCTGGCAACTGCTCTACCCTGCTTGAGGAGTGGATCCATTTGGAGCACTTCTGTATATATATATATATATATATATATATATATATATATATACACACACACACACTTTGCATTACACATGTGGCTCTGCAAGTGTGTGGCGCTTGTGCTGACGAAGGGAGTCAGCTAAAGTACACATCATCCAAAAGAAACATAAGTGCTCACTCTCTGCATAACTTCCAAGTTACTTTATTGCATGCACATCATGAACCACAAAGTGTTTTGTCCTCACAGCCTTGATCAAATTATCCCCATTTTTTCAAAACACCTCTCATAGTGAGAAAGCATGGATGCTATTCTACTGCTGATTGAGATGCTGTACGGGGACTCAAACTCCCAGAGTTCACTATTCTACTCTGGAGTAGGGGCTTGGATGCCAGTAGCACTGTAAAGATTGCCGCCAATGCTTTTCTGCTGCTTATTGAAGAGCCACATAGGGCATCATAACTTTCAGAGTGCACTGTTCTGCCCTGGAGAAAAGGGTTAGATGCCAGTAGCCCTATAAAGTGTGCCCTGTCACCATGGAATTTCGCACACTGTGGGACACACACGGACGTATGCCCAGGCAAAGCAGAGATCAGGCCTATGTGTGCCAATCAGAGCCCTTAAGATTCTGGGTTGGTCACCCCCATTCGTTTTTCTGTAAAAAGTATTGTTTGTTCTTTTTAAATTGTTCCTCCATTACCTTTGACACAGCTTCAGTGTATATATGGTCTAGATGCTTCTGGCCTTGGTTTCTGTAGTATTTGTCCTGCCATCTCCTCTTTGAAAGGGCCTTCTGGAAGGCAGTGGCATCCTTCTTATTTGAACTTAAATCAATTGGGTTTGCTCTACTTGACGGTGTTTTTACCATCTTTTATCACATGTGCTGAGAGCCTTGAAATTGCCCTGGACTTGTAGTTAGTGCCACAGATCAATTGTTAACTTTGAAGGCAGTTTGAAAGGCTCATTATGGATGTACTACATCTGATAATTTGCCACAACCTACATTTAAAAGAGGATTGTTCATTAACTATACAGATTATCTACTGCTTGATCTAAGGATATGGCATGATATGGCCGATATGAAAATTGTTGTACATTCAGACAGCAATCATAATAGTATTGTTGGAGAGTTTAATTCAGATTTATTTTTTAAACCTAAGGAGCACATCAACAATATACTTCCAATGCTGTTAGCTCTCACAAATAACTACAGGAACATGAAATGGGCCAATATTAATGACAATTAACACATCAAGGAAAGGATTCACCAAGAACTCGTGGTTCACTTTGAAACTTACAAACAAACCAAGACCGGCACCTTAAGTTCATCTCAAAACATTCTGAAACCCTAAAGTTGTACTTGGGAAGCAACCTAGAGAGTTGCATGCTAGAACTTTTGTGTCCCTTGTACATCAAAATTGCAGGGTGGCAAAGAGGGCTCTGATTGAGACCATTAAAGAGGGCACCAAACCAGATATAACTTGGTTCAAGAAGCCATATAAGACAATTCTGTCTAATTCAAAAAATAAATTGTTAAGAGGATCAGTGGGTTGACCTTTAAGATGCCTCGAGGAAATGAGATGTCAGAGCCTTTTGGAGACTTATTGCGACTTACAGTAGTTACGGAATAGCAGCTTGAGATGTACATGTCCAGGCAAAGCAATGGGTTAAACATTTCTCTGCTTTATATGGTGTAAGAGATAATGCCAGACTAGGCCAAAATTTCTATATGGATGATATCCCAGTTCCTTCTTTGGGAGCTTCTTCTTGCTTAGGTACCCCCACTTTCACCTTTACTCTCAAGGAAACTGAGGCTGCTCTCTTACACATGAAGAAGGAAAAAACGCCCAGTGGTGACAGTGTTCCAGGGGGTTTGTTACATTCAGAGACAGATATTTGGGATCACTACCTGAATTTGCCAATTGATGCAGGAGTTAGTGGGAAGGAAGTTCCAAAATCATGGTGTGATGCCATTATTGTCCCAATCCATAAGAAAGGTACAAAAGATTATCCTGACAGCACACAGATCTCTTGTAAGCAAGTCCTTTTTTGGCTACATGGTTGGGTGACCAACTACAAGTCCTGTTGAATCTTCAGGCAAGTTATTACCAGAAAACAAGTGCCATCAGCCAGGTGTTCCATTTCATAACCATTTTTTTTACGTATATCTCTATCAATAAAGATTACTTGCATGTAGCCTTTATGAAAATGAGGGCTGCATTTGACTTAGCACCTAGAGAAATTCTATGTGAGGTAAAGGGCCATTATGGAATGCCACAAGATCTCCTTCATCTCCTAGATATACTGTGTTCAGGCACTTATGCCAAGGTTAGGTGGAATGAGCAAGGACAGTTGACTACCGGGATCCCTGTAAAGCGACGGGTGAGAGAGGGGTGTGGTCTGGCCCCTCTGCTGTTCTATTTGTACATGAATGGCGTGGTTGAATTACTTAAGGAGTGCCAGCATGATACACCCACGTTAGCTAGCACCAGCACCCTCCCATGTTATTTGCTGATGATACACTGCTATTATCACAAATACCAATGGCTTGCAGAACCTGTTAAGTTACTTTATGAGGTTCAGGAAGTCCAGGGGCCTGGAGATCAATACGGGGAAATCCAAGTTTATGGACATAGGCCCCAAACATACATTCAGGAATATAATGGTGGTGGATAGAGATACTATTAAGTAGGTTAGGATATTCAGCTGCCTAGGAGTTAGGCTCACAGATACGCTTTCTTGGTATCACCAGTTGTTAAAAAGCAATTCAATTTTTTTGCATAGATCAGCAGCTATTGTGTGAAAATTCAAGTCAACAACAAGTTGGACAGTTTCCCCATCCCTCTAAGTATAGTGAGCAGTGGCCCTCGAAAGAGCTCTTTACAGGGAATAAATCTGGGGATCCGGGGTTGGTACCCATATGAATATTTCAGAAAATAAATATGTGAGATCTCTCCTGAATGTTCCAGGTAGCACTCCTTTAATACCTTTAAGGTGAGGTTTGAATCTAAAAAGTATTGACCATATTGCCTGTCCTAAAATTCTGATAGATTGCATTAAAATTTGGACAATGCCCAAACATGCCCCATATAGAGCTGCACTGAATGAGTTAGTTATGCTAGATAAGCAGTGTATTACTCCCTGCTGGGAACTGTAAAAATATTGTGTAACCAGTTAAAGATAGAGGGGGTGTGGGAAGAGTCTAACAAAATGGGGAAAACTCAGCTAACTGAATCAAGGGAGTCTATTGTGTTCATTTCCTCCAGAAGGTATAGAATAAGGAAATGATTGATTGTTTGATCCATAACTTCTTATGCTCCTAATGTGGCCTATATTTCAAATTATTTTTCAACAGAATCACTCCCTCTGATGCCAAGACCCTGTATATTTGCTTCTAACTTAGTACATTGCCACTTAAGGCATTTTCAGAGCAGTGGAAAAAGACAGGATAAGCAAGTGTTAAATTTCCCTTCTGCCGCAAAACTTTCAAAACTGTAGCACACTTTTTATTATTTTGCTTTAAGTACAAAACCCCAAGATCAAGGTGGATTCTCCTGTTATGTCGCAAAATTGGTGTGAATCGGTATATGGCAACTTGTGTTTATTAAAATCTGAGACGGGGGACCTGATACTTCAGGAGCAAGCACCCTCACGCATCACAATGGATGTCTGGTTTCATCATTTGGAATGCTGCTCATCAAGCCGGCGCTGCAATGCTTGACGGGCTCCCCAAAGAAGGGGGCTCGTACCCGGAATCCTCTAATAGTGACTTGTTCAATATGGATATATAAGGATAAATACCTTATTGTAGGCACCAAGAGGAACAGGAGAGACAAGGCTTAAATTGGCTCTAAATCTCAAAACACACCATGAATTTAATCAGCTAGAATAAGAAAAAGGCCAAGGTTAAAAGCAAACCAAAAGTGAAAAATGAGTGGTAATGCTCATGTACTTTCAAAAACAGAACCGAACTTCAGAGGCCTGAAACTTTCATGGACACTCTAGTCAGGGGTCAACATGTTTTTCGTCTTGTGGTCCAGCCGGATCCATCAACGCTTCATCAGGACCAAAATAATACTTTTCCTATCACATAACTAAATATAGACCCTAAACTTAGGGCTAAACTGTAGTCACTTACATTAAAGTCAACTGGTCAGGTTAGGACGGTCGTCCATCCCTGAATATGAGATGTGGCTCCAAAGGAAAACACATGCCAGGGACTGTTGCTGATGCTATATTTAAAGCAGCGGTCCCACGTAATGGACCTACCCTCCGGCAGCGCTCCTGGACGTTAGACCGCTGCTTTAAATATAGCATCAGCAACAGTCCCTGGTAGGCGTTTTCCTATGGAGCCACATCTCATATTCAGGGATTCATATACACCCCTTAATTCCTCCATAATGCCACCACTTGTGCGCCATTTCTGAGATATAGTGCACCATGGTGGTAGTTAAGGAATTAGCGTCCAAAATTTGGACGGTAATCCTGCAAAGCCCATTGAGGCCCATTATGAATAATGGTGTGCCTCCTTTTAATGCCTGCTCAGAGCAGGCTTTAAAAGTGCAGAAAAAATGACACAAAAAATCTCTTAGATTTCCTTGCCCCATGGCATACATTATGCACTAAGGATTACAAAGTGGTGCAATGCCTGCATTGCGCCATACTGTAAATCTGGCATGCCGTTTTTGGCCATCTAATGTCACATTAGCGCAAACAAAATGACCCTAATGTGTTGTTAGATGGTGCAAGGGTCTCTTAAATCTGTCCCTTAGTTTTATAATGCTGTGATCATTCATACATGTAAGTTGGCCACTAATATAGGATTTGAGATTTTTATATGAACAATGCTAGTTTCTAGCAATGTGTATTTATAATCTTTTTTAACTGATATATTTATGATTATTTCTGATTTTACTACTTTTGTATTGTACGTTTTTAAGGTTGTTTAAGACCAAAATAAAGTGATTTGATGATGAGGAGAAAGCTTCTAAGGACATACCAAAATAAACATTGAAGGTGCCATCTTGAAGTGCCACAATCTGTCCACCAAAAACACAGCAGTAATGTCCATTAATTATGGTAAACAAGCTTGCAATCCAGAAACATCTGAAAGTTATGAGCTGCATGAGTGTACTAATATCACCCTACATCTGCATTAGGTACATAACATAAATTATGACTATAATATGAACTGTATAAGTGCAGTAATGTCATTCCATATCTGAATCAAGTACATAACAGAACAGGTCAAAAACCAACTCCTTAATCTAGTGTGCACATATTTGGGTGTGCAGCACTCACTCTCAATTCAGCTTTATTGCGGTACAAAATACCATAAAAGAACAACTTACAAAATGCTATTCATAAATATAAAGATTAAAAAGAACAGGAATATAATCCTCTGCATAAAAATGGGATGGAACATCTGAATGAATGTTATGTATCATAAACAGAGTCTAAAATAGAAATAAAAACATAATATACGTACAAGACCGTAAAATTTCAATATAAAACTAAATGATAAAACCAGGCCCTCATAGAGGCATGAGTATCTTATCATCAATACAGTACCTCACATTCCAACATATGTTTGTGATAAGACATTACTGATGAGCTGCAGCTCAGGGGTCAGTGCTCAATTTTAGGCTTTGATACTATACGTTATACATTGGCTCTCAAAGTGTTTGCTCTAATGCACCAAATTGCCTCTAGAAATTTTGCCATTACATATGCCACAGTCCTGTGAGGGTTCATTTTGCAGATCCTAAGGGCCAGAAGCCGATTCCTAAGGCCCAAGGATCTGCAGAATGGAATAATGCAGCGAGTCCCCTGCTTGGAATAGGCAGGACAATGGAATAAAACATGGGCAGTGCTCTCAATGGTTTCACATCCCATTGGGCATAAGTCTGTGTGTCCTTCAGGTTGGTCTATCTGCAAGTGAGAGCACGTAATGGTAGAGATCCTATTCTAAATCTGATATAAAGTGCACGTACTGAGGGAGATATAATCAAATGCATCTAATGCTCAAATTCATAATGACACTTTACTGATAGAAAACTATCTGTCATACTAGAGGAAGGATTTGCTGCAAACTTTTCTACTTGCAAGCTTCACCAGTATGCATCCTTTACAATCCACGAAGCATTTTTTGGAAGATGGGAGGGATCTGACCAATAGCCACCCAACCAAAATTTGATAAAAGTATTTTTAACATAACTGTACCACATAATTTGTTTTGATTGAGGAAGCACCCAACAAGGCACTCAGCCATGCTCTATATGGGATCAGGGTATCCGTCCACCAGATCCTAATCCAGTACAGCAATGGTCTTAAAGCAGCTATGTCTACGATGGAATATAGATTTAAATCTATTCGTATAGGCAATGTGGGAGAGCTTACAGGTAATCTTTTAGTAAAGCTTCTAAAAAGACATTCTCTGCTCTCTCTAGATCTTTCAAATTGCCATGACCCCATAGCTCTGCACCATATAACCCCTCCCCCTAATTTGACTTTTGTATATTTCCATCATAGGAGTGATAGAGAATCTGGTAGATCTGCCAACAAATCTCAAGATACCCCCTGACTTTGGTTTCAATCTCATGGAGCACTTCAACAGTTGGGCCGGACATTTGTGGGAATCCTCCAGTCTGACTCCCAAGTAATCGAAGTAGGACACTCTTTCTAATGTTTGCCATCCAACAGCATCTGTTTCCTCACTTTGTGTTTTATATCAACAAAAAACATGCATTTGGTTTTGGTGGCATTTATTTGTAAGCCATACTCCTTACAGAATCCTGTAAACTTCCTGAGTAGGTTAACAAGACCAGAAGCAGTTTGCAATAGCAGTAAGGTGTCATCAGTGAACAATAAGCACAGGGTTTTGGCCCCACCTACTTTGGGAGCATCTTTAGCACAGTCAAATAAATACAGAATACAAGCATTTATAAACAATAAAACGTGTGTGGGAGCCAACACACATCCCTGCCTCACTCCTTTTTTGGTTTGGATCTCTGTTGTTAATTCCACATTTATTCCGCACCTTATTCATGCATACCTCTCGGAGAACAATTCTTTTATCAAATTTAGCAGAGATCCTGGAACTCCAGCTCTGTCCAGAACCTCCCACAATTTGTGGCGAGGGACCAAATCAAAAGCAGATTTGAGATAATAGGACTGGCCTGGAATACTTTTTCACCACGGGCAGACCTAAGAGATGAGCTTGGGCAGCTCTTCCTCTTCGTGTTTCTCTGTTTTAGGTGAATAGAGGTAGTAGAGTTAATCTCTTCCTTATGTATTGATACAATGTCCCTCATTAAGGTAGTAAGTTGAAGGATCATAAGTAACTCCATCATTATTTATTTCAGCTCCCTCACTTCTTATTTTATGTCAGTGATAAGAAAGAACAATTCCTCCTGGGAGAGCACTGCAATGAGTTCATGACTAGAAAGTTGTGAATTTGGAATAGATCTTCTTGGTTGAAAGGATTGATCATGAGCCTCCAATGGCAAAAAACAATTTGTACAAGAATATCATAAACTGTTACACTACTTGATTGAGCGCTCTCTGGAGTTGGATGTGAAGAACTATTTCCTGTGGCCTTTACATTTGAGCCTTCGCCCTGAGCCACCGATGCCAACAAGGTATCGCCGTTTGGGAGAATATTTTCCTCACTAGGCAGACTGGCCTTAAAAAGGGAGAAAGGGAACTACTTTTCTGCATTGCCCACTTTCCCCATGTCATAGGGTGTGTAGATGGGACACACATTCAAATATGCCCCCCTGCTAATCTGGAACACATTTTCCGCAACAGAAAGTGTACCCACTCACTCAACATACAGGTTGTTTGTGATGCCCATTATGTCATCACGGACATTGTAGCTAAGTTTCCAGGCAGTACCCATGACTCATACATTTTTAGGCATAGTGGGATACATCAACGCCTGGAACGTGGGGAATTCGGAGACGGCTACCTCCTAGGTAGAGCCACAGACACTTGCAGACATACACACAGGTCACTGTGCACGACTATCTGGACTTCCTAACAGTGTACTTTTGTGCCCAACAGGTGACAGTGCATATGCTCTAAGGCCTTGGATCATGACTCCGTTTTTAACACCCAGAACTGAATCAGAGAGGCAATACAACAGTGCGCATAAGAGGACCAGGAACCTGATAGAGCGCACCTTCGGACTCCTGAAGGCAAGATTCAGATGCCTCCACCACAGTGGAGGCGCCCTCCAATACACCCCCATTACCGCATTCAAAATTGTGGTCGCATGCGCCATCCTCCACAACATAGTCACCCGACGTGGGCTACCTCTCACCCCTGCAGACCCAGATCCTGATGATGAAGAGCAAGAACAACCACATCGCCATCATGGGGATAGGAGTCTAGCTAATCAAGGCAGATGAGACGGGACCACATTACAATGCAATATTTTGGACGGTACGTGTAAACTCCCACCATACTCACCCATTAACCAAAAACTCCTTTTGTTAAGTGGAACAAAAATAACTGTTTTATTAATGTAATGAATAAACTATATACAAGTTGAAATTGTCCATGGGCAGGAAAATGCCAACCAGTCATGTGGCACATTAACGCCATGTGCCACATTTATTTCTCCTGGCTGTTCTCTAAGATCTCCTGCCCCTCCTGCCAGCCTGGCTGGTCCCTGCTGCGTCCATGGTGCTCTGCCTACCACTCCTTAGCACCCTACTGTCAGTGGCTGAGACACTGCTCACTGTGGAGCCCACCTCACTGCCTTGGGGTGTTTCCCCGGTGGCCCTCGACATCTCCCGTGTCTCCATAAGTTCAATTATGTGGGTGAGACGTCCCAGGCCCCTGGCAACATCCCCAGCAAAATGGCCCATCTCTATTTGCAGGCCAACTGTCCTCCTCGACAGGCCTGTTGTATTGATGGCTAGCCTGCCGATCGATGTGGCCATCCTGTCCAGTCTTAGCATTATCTGGCGATCTCTGCGCCGCCCAGCCTCTGCCTGGCCCAGCAGTCCGCCTGCCAGTTCCCTGATGGCAAGGGCAATGTCCCCAGTGTTCTGGCACATCAGGTCCATGCGTCTGTTGAGGTGCTGCATGCTTGCATGGTTGTTTCTAACAAAGCGGTGCAGCACACCACTAATCCTGCCCAATATTCTGTTCTGCAGGCGCTGACCCCGCAGCAGATGTGCCTCACTGCTGGTTGGAGGAAGTATCCCGGATCCAGATGGTCTTGCCCTGCGACGCCTGCGCAGTGGTGGCTGCCCTGTGCTCCCACCTGTATCCTCCCTGCCTGTTGCTGGGGCAGCTCCTGGCGTGATTGTTGCAGCAGGCGTTACCACTGCAGGAATGCTGCTGACTGTGCAGGTGGGGGTGCTGGCGGGTCCTGGGGTGTCCTCCTGGGCCTGGGTGCTTGGGGTGTTGGGGGTGTCTTGCTGGAGACCTGTGGGACATGGGGAACACACTGTCAGTGTCTAGTATCTATTGCACAATTCCTAATAAACATTTGCCTATGAACTGCCTATTTGACTACATTTCCCATAATGCATCATTCTGGCTTTTTCTACCCTGAAATGGAGCTAATTTGGTTGTGCATGCACCTGTGTACATGGTGGGTGGGGTATGACATTGATAGGGGTACAGGCTTATCACATGGTACTCACCGGTTGATGTGCTGGGCTCTGAGGTGTCCAGGTCCCCAAATCCACACACTGCCTCCTGCTCAAATGTTTCCTCAACCCTTTCTTCAAGGGGTGTGGGTGGTGGCACAGATGATGGTCCCCCTCCAGTGCCTCTCATCTCCCGGAGCCTTTCTGCCACCCTCTCCTTGGTCCGGGAGCGGAGGTCATACCACCTCTTCTTTATGTCCTCAATTGTCCTGTGGCTCACACCCAGGGAATTAATTTTTTCTTGCATGTCCTGCCATAGTTTCTTTTTGGTGGCCTCAGGAACAGTGAGGGCTGCTCTCCCAAAGAGCTCATCATGGTGCTGACAGCATTCCTCAGTCAGCACCTCACGCTCCCTCTCAGAAAATTAGATTTTTCTTTTTCGTGGGGTTCCCTCCATGGCTGCTGCTGCTTGTTCAGTGTGAAGATTGGCAGTTATAAAAGGGTGTGGTCCAGCCTCCTCCCAGGTGTATTTGTTAACTTCCTGGCTGTGATGTCATCATCATGTGCCAGGAAGTGTTTCCAGAGTGTTCTGGTGTGCTTTCTGGAGTGTTCTGCTGCACCTGCAAGCAATTTTGAAGGGACTCGCAATTTGCGACACCTACTCGCTAATTGCGAGTCCGTTTTTTGCACACTCGCAAACAGCGACCTCGCAATCTGCGGACTCGCACACAGCGTTGCGAGTCCGGCTGCGAGTCGCTAAATCGGACGTTTTTTTTTTCTGGCATTCCTAATTGCGACTCGCATTTTGCGAGTCGCATCTACTCGCAAAATGCGAGTCGCAATTTTTATTTTTGCTACATCTGGCCCCTGCTTCTTCAATCAGTGTGCCAATTTCATTGGTTACACAATTTGATAGGTTGTGAGACGTTTGATGGACCTTAGGGATTTTGGTTTGCACTGAGCCCACTGCTGGACTTCCTTTTGTCTTGTGCTTCCCCATCCTCCAGCTATAAAGCTAACAACAGCTCAACAATGCTGAGATAGCAATATTTCCAAATGCTAGTTCCTACCTCAGGGTCAAGGGGGGTGGCCCAGCCTGGCCTCAGTCAGTCTCTGATGGGCACCGATGGGTGCCGATGGGCCCGCCCTTGGCCCGGGCTTTGCCTGGGCGCATCCCATACTGCAGGAGCGCTAAGTAGCGCGTCTGGTGTGGCTTCCGGGCTGTGAAGCACTGCCCTCTGTGTCCCTGGGGGCAGCAAGTCAGGCGGCAAGAGTCCTGTGCAGTAAATTCTGTGTGGTTGGACCTGAATCTCATAACTCAATCAAGCCCTAGTCTAAAAGTTCCAACAGGATCTAAAACACTGAATGGACTATTCATTTGAAATTACATCAAACTCTAATGATGTGTATTCACTCAAAACCAGGGGATGGAAAACTATATCAGAGAATGGAAACCTGTCCAATGGGCACATAACAATAGTATGGCAGACTCTCATGATGGATATCCCTCAGTGTTCTCTGCAATTATTTTTGCCTATCCTTTAAATATAAAAGCAGTGAAAATGCTAAAGAAGAAAGCGAATTGGGCAAAGATAATGGGAGCTACACAAGAGCCGATTAATTCAGTGCATGCTTATTATGACGTATGAGAGGCTTATGCGAATTTATACCAAGTACAGAAGATTTGAAGCACCCAATAAAGGAGGTCTTCATGTTTGAATCAGCTTTTGTTTTTTTCTTTGCATGAGGAGCTTAGTTATCATATTCAGCAGAGTTGTATGTGCTGGCAAACTAAGAGTATTGACGAGATCTTGAATTATGCCAACTGTTGCACTGACTGAACACTGAGCAGAAAAAGATTAAGGAGATTGATTATTGTGCAGACAAAGCTGATTTAGAGAAACAACAGAAATCATATGATGGGTTCTGATTCAAAGTGTGTGCAGCCTCATAATTCTGGAATGAATGGGACACAAAGGATTTAAGGTGATGGAATGAGAAATGATATGGTACAGATAGAGAGTCTTGGCAGAGCCAATGTGAACATTTCTTGAGTGAGTGCGAATATTCATCTGCTGAAGAGGGGTAGTGCTTGTCACTTCTGCAATAAACTTCAATACTGCAAGTGTGTAGACAAAATCCAGATTGAATCCAGAATGATTTTGTTCCCGAGGTGCAGCGATACAAAAATCTAATACAAACACAAACTGTGCCACTGCCCAAGAGGATGCTACACTGGATGTGCAAAATCAAGGGTGTTTCCATACAAATATGCCTGCAGCCCAAATGATGCAGCAAAACAGGTGAAACAACTTTCAATTCAATTCAGGGTTCCAACAGAATCCATTGATTGTGAGCAAGAAACGGCATATTTACAACCCCCTAGCACTACCTTGTGCCATTTTTGCTAAGGCGGCACTAAGATGGCATTTTCCCCATGCTAAATTTACAAAGTGGCACAAATCTTGCATTGCGCCATTTTGCAACCCCTTGCACCACATTATGGTTTAGTCAGGCA
The DNA here is from genome assembly GCF_031143425.1 of Pleurodeles waltl. Lineage (NCBI taxonomy): Eukaryota > Metazoa > Chordata > Amphibia > Caudata > Salamandridae > Pleurodeles > Pleurodeles waltl. Next base: position 1,240,219,447 of record NC_090440.1, on the reverse strand, counting down.
AAATATATGCAAGGGGGCATTCCAATGCGCGAGGCCTGAAATTTTACATTTCACTGTGCCATTTGTTCTGTTCAGAGCAGGCTTTGAATGACACACCCATTTTAATCAATGGGCTTCCTTGTGCTTTGCTACACTAGTGTCAACATTTTTGAGGGTAGTAGAGCAAAGCACAACAATAACATAAAAAATGTTGACGCTATTGTCCTAACGACTAACATGATGTGCCATATTGTACCGGGAGCAGTCCAGCCTTAAGTGCCGAGCCAAGTCCTTCCTGGCCTGGAAACAAGCATGCTAGGACTGGTTTCAGGGTATCAACCTTCATCAGCTAGGCTAGCTTGATTCAGTGGTGCAGTGACCATACGTCTGGCCATATCCTTCCCACTTGGGGCGGCAAATGCAAAAAGAACAGATGATGGACGGAATGCTGAACAATGCACACATTCACCCCCATTCACAAAGATCTGGGTTTAATCCATTGTTTTTTTGCTCACCACGCCACCCGAGTTTGGACCCATCCATTCGCAAATCAGTCTTGACCCTGTTCCTCATGGGAACAGTCCAGCCCGAACTGCCAAGCCAGGTCTTCCCTGGACCAGAAACAAGCATCCTAGGACCGGTTTCAGAGTATTACCCTTCATCAGCTAGGCTAGCTTGAATCCAGTGGTGCAGTGAGCAAGGGACCCACA